>NC_077236.1:1720448-2030008 GCF_027887165.1 Monodelphis domestica
AGAACTTCTACCTCATGAAACCAGGATCAGTGTTATGGAAATTATTTTTCTCTTTGACATTTTATATTTTATATAATTATTTTGTTAAGCACATAGATAGAAAAAAGGTTCACACTTGATTTTTATATTTGAGTTTTGTAATCGGGTTTGATTTTCTCACTGTGAATTGTTATGATTGTGCACCAGTGTGTTTATATTTAGCGTGTGTTGAGTTACATTTTAATATTACTCTATTCATTTGTGTGTCAAACAAAAAGGGGGAGATGTAGCAGCCCAGCCCCTAGACGTTGTGGGGAAGCAAGGAATGTGAGTGAGCACATGGCCATTATGTGCATGGCAATGAACTTTATTGCCAGCATGGCTGAAGTTTAGGCGCGAAACCTTGCTTTCCTGTGTCCCACTCACCTGAGGAGTAAAACCCCACCTTCACCTTGTCATAGATTGTATTATCCAATAGGGGTACCCCAGATAACTCATCCATATGTATTGAGGTATCATATAACTGTTCAATATGTATTGAGCTGGCATGACTATAAATAAACCAGCTCCTCTAAGCTCCGCCCACTGGTTCAGGATTCCTGGGTCTGGCAAGTAGCAACTTCTCCCCTGTCCCTCTTCTCTATCTTTCTTACTAAGGCCTGGTCCTTAGACCAGGCCTGCCTTACTAAGGCCTGGTCCTTAGACCAGGCCTGCCTTACTTCCTCTCTTTCTCCTAATGCTATCTAGCATTATCTACCTCTTGTAGTTCCTAGTCTCCTTTCCATCTGCACTAGCTTTATCCTCTGACCGGTACGGTGTTAAAAGAGGATCATTGGGTGGTTTCAGCCTGAATATTCACACCCAGTGGTCGGAGCTTAGCTGTGGCTCATACAAATAATATTCGTCTACTGACTCGGTTACTCACATCTCTAAAGTCGGCCCGTTCACGCCCTTCGCGGGTAAAAACTTCTTCTCTATCTCTATCCTCTCAAATTCTTCCCCCCTTCGCAGCCTCTTGCAGGCCGGGAGGTTGCATTCGACACTTTAAGTATCAGAATCAATTTGCAACAGAGATAATTTCTAAACACCTTTGCTAATAAAACCACAGGTCTAAGCAAAATTAATAACTTAATGAAACAATTCTGAGACACTTTAAAAATTCAGAAAAGCCTAGTTTGAAAAGATATTTTGCGATTCTGTAGTCAAACAGTAAAAGATTTTTTTTTTTTTTATCAGCAAACCTCTACCCTCTTTTAGCATTGAAAAAGGGATCTAGGAAGTCCTTTGGTTGAGGTTCTGCCAGGTAAAGGAAGGAGGAAAAATCTGACTTTACAAAGATAATTACAACAGGATGAAATCACAGTGAAATAAAATTTAAGAATTTAAATTGTTCTAATTTAGGTTGGACATGGCAAAATTATAAAGGAATGTCTGATTATATTTCGTGATAGAGAAAGTTAGAAGAGTTAAAAATCTTTCTCTGACTTTTGTGATATCCTACAGAATATTGGGACAAGAGATGTTTCATTTACAATGAAATTTTGGTATAAATTACAATGTAGTTAAGGTGCAAACAGGAATTTTTAAGGTTTGGGCTTAGATATGAAGCTGCATGGATTTTTTTCTCTCAGCCATGTGACTTACCTTTAAACATAAGGTGACCTAGCAACCTAGAGGGTAGCATCCCTGCCACTGACGTTACAAGTTTTTATCACAAACACTGTAATTGGCTAGAAGGAAAATTCAATACTAAGATATGACAAGCATAAATTGGAATATGATTTAAAGGAATTTCTAATAGTTTCAAATTTTAAATATGGAGGAATTATTAAAATTTTTTAAAACAGGACATAAGAGCAGCAAAGATAAAAAAAATTTAGTAGAGATTATTTAAAGAACCTGAATGAAGTTCAAAAACGTTATATAAAGTACATATTACTGCAACTTTAACCAAAAAGCAAATGATTTATAACTAGTATAGTTTCAATTATAAAAATAAGACACATTCTCAGCAGAGTGGAAGCATGGTTGGAAGGATTCAATCTGTTAACCAGTAGTTAATTATTAAGGTTATCCAGTAATTTGTTAATCAGTCCAGTGATTTATTAATGATTTAAAATGGGCAATACTGCCACTTACTCAAATTACAGATATTGAAGCTGATCATGATAGTAAGATGAGACCTATGATAATAATGCAAATTTAAATGTTACTTGCACAATGTGATCTATTTTTGCAGTAAAATTTTGCAAAGTTGATATATAAAACTAATAATTCTAGACACAGTATCACGATATTTTCAGTTATGAAGTTAACTGTTATAGTTTAGAAATAATAACACCTGTACAACCACTTGATAATGCTGCATATACTTTTACAGCATAAGACCGAACTGTAATATTAATAATTGCACAATATGAATTTTTTTTTAAAGCCTTACCTTCTGTCTTGGAGTCAATACTGTGTATTGGCTCCAAGGCAGAAGAGTGGTAAGGGCTAGGCAATGGGAGTTAAGTGACTTGCCCAGGGTCACACAGCTGGGAAGTGTCTGAGGCCAGATATGAACCTAGGACCTCCCATCTCTAAGCCTGGCTCTCAATCCACTGAGCTACCCAGCTGCCCCGATAATATGAATTTTGGAAAAAGCAAAAATTGTATACAGATAGACAAATACTTAAGATCACAGCACAAATGGGTAAAATCATACGTGATTTATGGTATGATGGTTTTATGATTATTGGTTTAAAAAAGCAAATGTTTATGCATCCATGCATTCTGTTTTGCAAAGTCAAACAAAACTAGCTGTGAAACTGCTTGCTTTGAGCAGATGGCTGCTAGCATTCTCTGCTATAACAGAGGGCCTCATCTATTGTACATCTATATCCTGTATAAGCAAATGATATTCCTTGCCAATGCAAAATGTTGTGGATTATTTTCAGCTCTGAAAGGTATCCACTGCAGATTTTGGAACAAAGGATGCATTCCAACATGCTCCTGAAATAAAAAAGGTTAATCATGGCAAGGTGATGGGAGATACTTACTCTCCTGGTTTGTGGATTTAAGCTCAAAATGAAGAAGTGAGCAAAAGTGATTACAGAACTTGTAAAGAACTGTGCACAGTTGCCTATTACAAACATCTTGGGATAGCAGTGCTTTTAACAGCAATAGATGGGCTGAATCGAATAGCTCATGGCTTAAATGCAAGCTATGGCAAAAAGAGCTCCAAGGAATTTATAAGCCCTAAGGTTCAAAACTGAAGGTATATATGTTCAGTTACTTTCTAACTTTATAAGACCCAATGAGGCTTTCATTTAGGGTCGAGATTTTCTGTTTATTTTCTCAGATACGTGAAGTCTATGGAGGATGACCCAAAGCATCTGATGGCAAGAAAATCTGCTCAGAAAAAGGACAGACTGCAGAGGTGTCTGGCACAGGACACCAGAAAAACAGCACATGCACTGTAAAGGCAACAACACGGCCTCATAGGCAGGTCTAACACACTATCCACAGAAATGTACTTATATGAAAAACAATTTAACTACAGAAGAATATCATTGAGTCACTGACAGATATTCTGTTCTATGAATATATGAGTATTTGTTATAAGATCTAACTTTATCACATGACTGAAAAATTTGAATGATATTGGTACAATATGTAACTTGCAATCCTTTTATTGGAATTGTTCCATGTTATACGAATTTGATCAAATACTGAATGGTACAATTGGGAAGGTTATGACAGTACAATAAATACTGTCCAACTGCAGCACAAATTGTTGCTATCATCCATAACATATATATGATTATTGTCTAAAAGGGTCCATTATCTTTGCAAGCAACGTGTCTTTATTAGAATCAGACTTATCTAAAAGTCAATTTTGTTAAGCTATGGCATTCCAACTTTCATAAGAAAAAAAGGTGGATATGGTATCACTAACCACCTATCTCTTCTACACCCCAGAAGGAATATAAGTTAAAGCTATGCAATAACAAATGGAATGTCATGATAAAGATTACATTGTATGATATACCTGATTTGGGTTGAATATCAACAAGAGATTAAGACTGTATAAGGGACCCAAGGGGATGATAACATTGGGTCGAGGTCTTGTTTGTATGTTCACAGACAGTGAAAACATCTGGTCACCCACAAAGCATTTCATGCCAGCTGACACAGACCAGGAAGAGAAGCAGATGAACGCTGTTGACATCAGCTAACTACATGCCAGCCACAGTCCAGGCACGCTGGAAGGACACCTCACTGGTGACTAATATCACTCCAGAAGAATGACATGACACTATTAGTGACCTTTGCTATTAGGCTACTGTGGGACACTTGTCATGCTGACACCCACTGACATATTTTACCCAAAACGATATCAAGTATGTTAACTCATATGGACTAAAACACACTCATGTCTGTCTAAGACACCAGATATATCCCACACTCCAAAGACTTTACTATGGGATCGACACGAAATAGCTACAATTGTTTAGCTACTAATGTATACCTTGCATTTTGTATGTCTATGATACTGTCAAAAGAAATTTAATTTGTATGCATTGTAAAACTACCACTTGTATTGTAAGAAATGCTACTATCAACAAGGGTATAGACGTTGGTATGACTCTCCAAAGAGTAGGAGACAGAAAACTTTCATTCATAGCATAGATCTGATACCTCTGACAACAAAAATGAGGTGCTAAGCAGAAGATGCTGCACAGGAATGTTTAATGGACAGGTGATCCTGATGTTTATGAGCGAGCAGGCAAAATGCACTCTGAAAATCTTTAATCAGGAATCTAAGTTATTGAAAAAGATCATTTATATCCCGGCAAAGATTATGTTCCTGACAATACCTAGGTGGACGTTATGTGCCGACCACCATGGGTGTAGTTAAGTGTTAATACCATTGTTAACCATTACTCCTGAAACGCTGTCTTTTTGGGTAATATCTTTATGGAAACAGTTTCTTGCTCTCTCCCAACAGTCCCAGAATTCAGGCAGGCCTCTGGATTCGGGGTCTATTGGCTTTCATATACTGGAAGATGTTCTGGTATATGAAAGTAAGACCTCAGTAGCAAACTGAGGACTCTAGGTTTGACAATTTCTGTGGATGCGCAGTCAATGTCTCTCCTAGGTGGAACAAGCAGTTCATGTTTTTCCAATTGCTCAAGTCTAGTTTTAGTTGTTTGGAGAGTGTTTTGTCGCTGTGTTCATATAGTTCCTGTGTTTGTCTTGGGAGATAGATTCCTAGATATTTTATTTTGTCTAAGGTGATTTTGAATGGGATTTCTCTTTCTAGTTTTTGCTGCTGAGCTGTGTTGGAGATATATAGAAATGCTGATGACTTATGCGGGTTTATTTTGTATCCTGCAACTTTGCTAAAGTTGTTGATTATTTCAATTAGCTTTTTGGTTGAATCTCTAGGATTCTTTAAGTAGACCATCATGTCATCCACAAAGAGTAATAACTTGGTCTCCTCTTTGCGTATTTTGATGCCTTCAATTTCTTTTTCTTTTCTAATTGCTACTGCTAGTGTTTCTAGTACAATGTCAAATAGTAGAGGTGATAATGTTTCACTTGTTTCACTCCTGATCTTATTGGGAATGCATTTAGTTTATCCCCATTGCAGATGATATTACTTGATGGTTTTAGATATATTCTGTTTATTATTTTTGGAAGCGACCCTTCTATTCCTATGCTTTCGAGTGTTTTTTAATAGGAATGGGTATTGTATTTTATCAAAGCCTTTTTCTGCATCTATTGAGATAATGATGTGGTTCTTGTTGGTTTGCTTGTTGATGTGGTCAATTATGTGGATAGTTTTCCTAATATTGAACTGGCCCTGCATCCCTGGTATAAATCCTACTTGATCATGGTGGATGACCCTTCTGATCACTTGCTGGAGTCTTTTTGCTAGTATCCTATTTAAGATTTTTACATCTATAGTCATTAGGGAGATTGGTCTATAGTTTTCTTTCTCTGTTTTTGACCTGCCTGGTTTTGGAATCAGTATCATGTTTGTGTCATGAAAGGAGTTTGGTAGAACTCCCTCATTGCTTATTATGTCAAATAGTTTATATAGAATTGGGATTAACTCTTCTCTGAATGTTTGATAGAATTCACTGGTGAATCCATCAGGCCCTGGGGATTTTTTTCTTCGGAAGTTCTTTGATGGCTTGTTGGACTTCATTTTCTGATATGGTATTATTTAAGAATTCTATTTCTTCTTCTGTTAGTCTAGGCAGTTTTTATTTTTGTATATATTCATCCATATCACCTAAATTGGTGTATTTATTGCCATGTAATTGGGCAAAGTAATTTTTAATGGTTGCCTTAATTTCCTCTTCATCAGAGGTGATGTCCCCCTTTTCATCTTTGATGCTGTTAATTTGCTTTTCTTCATTCCTTTTTTAAATTAGACTGACCAGTACTTTGTCTATTTTGTTTGTTTGTTTTTTTCAAAGTACCAGCTTCTTGTATTGTTTATTAGCTGAATGGTTCTATCACTTTCCATTTTTTTAATTTCTCCCTTAATTTTTAGGATTTCTAGTTTGGTTTTCTGCTGGGGGGTTTTAATTTGATCGCTTTCAAGTTTTTTTATTTCCATTTCCAATTGATCGATCTCTGCTCTCCATAGTTTGTTAATATATGCACTCAGGGATATGAATTTACCTCTGATTACCGCTTTGCCTGCATCCCAAAAGGTTTGAAAGGATGTCTCGCCATTGTCATTTTCCTCGATGAAATTATTAATGGTTTCTATGATTTCTTCTCTAACTAAACGATTTTAGAGTATCATATTGTTTAATTTCCAATTAGTTTTTTATTTGGTTTTCCATGTACCATTACTGATCATTATTTTTATTGCCTTATGGTCTGAAAAGGCTGCATTTATTATTTCTGCTTTTCTGCATTTGTGTGCCATGTTTCTGTGACCTAATGGATGGTCAATCTTTGTGAATGTGCCATGTGGTGCTGAAAAGAAGCTGTATTCCTTTTTATCCCTATTTATTTTTCCCTATGTCTATTAATTCTAATTTTTCTAAAATTTTATTCACTTCTTTTACCTCTTTCTTGTTTATTTTTTTATTTGATTTATCTAAATTTGATAATGGTTGGTTCAAGTCTCCCACTAATATGGTTTTACTGTCCATTTCTTCCTTCAATTCTCCTAGTTTCTCCATTAGAAATTTGGGTGCTATATTATTTGGTGCATACATGTTGATTCGTGATATTTCCTCATTATCTAATGTCCCTTTTAACAAAATATAATTAACTTCCCTATCCCTTTTGATCAGGTTTATTTTTGCTTTGGCTTTATCAGATATCATGATTGCCACTCCTGCCTTCTTTCTGTCAGTTGAGACCCAGAAGGTCTTACTCCATCCTTTAATTCTGACCTTGTGGGTGTCTACCTGCCTCATGTGTGTTTCTTAGAGACAACACATGGTAGGGTTTTGCATTCTAATCCATTCTGCTATTCGTCTACGTCTTATGGGTGAGTTCATCCCATTCACGTTCAAAGTTATGACTGTCACTTGTGGACTCCCTGGCATTTTGATATCCTTCCCTAATTCTAACCTTTCTTCTTCAGCTCTAACTTTTAGTCCAGTGATTTACTTTAAATCAGTCCCCATTGTACTTCCCTTTCTACACCCTCCCTTCTTATTCCCTCCCTTATTTTCCCCTGTAGTCTTTTTAAAATCCCCCCCCACCCTGTCTCTCCCTTGTACTGCTTCCCTCCCCACCAGTCTGTTTTTTACCCTTCTACTCCCCTATAGGGCGCAAATCTATTCTCTTCCCCAATGGATTGGATTGTTCTTCCCTCTTTGGGTCAGTTTCAAAGTACATAAGAGTTGAGTATTTCCTATCTCCAACCTCTTTACCCTTCCAGTGTATCGATGTTCTCCCCCCACCCGCCATGAGCTTCTTTGTGACATATAAATTTACCCCCATTTGTTTCTTTTCCCATTTCTTTTAGTCATAACCTCCTTTCTTTTTTAGCTTCCGTCATATATATGCTATATACATACATACACATGTATATGTATTTATGCATGCATATATCTATATACCTGTTTATGTCTTGTCCTTTCATCCTATACAGTTTGTCACTGTTCCCTCTGAGTGTAGTTCTCCTAGCTGCTAAGGTGATAGCAACAGTTTTTAAGAGTTGCCAATGACCTCTTTTCTTATATAGATACATATCATTTTAACTTATTGAGTCTCTTAAAAATTTTTTGTTGTTGTTTTTTTCCACTCTTTTTAAATTACATTTTGTTAATTCTCTTGAGTTCTGTGGTTGGACTTCAAATTTTCTCTTTAGGTCTGGTCTTATATTTATGAATGCTTGGAACTCTTCTGTTGTGTTAAATGACCATACTTTCCCCTGTAAGAATATAGTCAGTTTTGATGGGTATTTTATTCTTGGCTGTAGACCTAGTTCCCTTCCTTTCCGGAATATCCTATTCCATGCCTTTGGGTCCTTCAGTGTGGATGCAGACAGATCCTGTGTTATCGTCACTGAGTTTCCATGGTATCTGAATGGCTTCTTCTTGGCAGCTTGTAATATCTGTTCTTTCATCTGATTGCTTTTGAATTTGGCTATAACATTTCTTGGTGTTGTCAGTTGGGGATTAAATACAGTGGGTGATCTGTGGATTCTTTCAATCTCCACTTCCCCCTCTTGTTCTAGGATCTCGGGACAGTTTTCCTGGATAATTTCCTCTAGTATTATGTCCAGGCTTTTTCTTTTGTCGTGGTCTTCTGGTAGTCCAATTATTCTTAAATTGTCTCGTCTTGAACGATTTTCTAAATCATCTGTTTTGTGAATGAGATGCTTCACATTTTCCTCAATTTTTTTCATTCTTTTTGTTTTGTTTTATAGTGTCCTGCTGCCTTGTGAGGACACTTGATTCTAGTTGTTTTACTCTGGTTCTTAAAGATTGGATTTCATCTCTGGCTTTTTGGTCGTCTTTTTCCTTCTGGTCTGATTTTCTTTGAAGATCATCTTTCATCTTCTTTACCTCGTCTTTCATCTCCTTTGCCTCACTTTCCAACTGGATGATTTTGGCTTTCAGGACACTATTTTCTTGGTTTAGTTCAAGTGCCTCTGTTTCCAGATGACTTATCTTAATTTTTAAGTTCTTTTCCCAATTGTCTTCAGCCTCTCTTAGTTGTGTTTTGAGTTCTTCCACAGCTTATATCCAATTTGCTGGGATTTCTGGTTTATCGTTTGCTGATCTCTCCCCCTCTGTTCCATTTGGTGAGTAGTAGCTGTCTATTGTAGTTTCTTTCTTCTGTTTTGGTTGTTTGTTCAAATTCACCCCTTCTTTCCTCCCCATATTCGTCTGTGCTCTTGTTCCTCTTTTTTTTTTTTTTGCTTTTTGGGGACTTCTATTGGTCTTTGCTCTTGGAGCTTTAACAGAAGATCTCGTGGTGTTATCTCTGGGGGAGGGTTTTGGGGGGTTTGAGCTTTCTTGTCCTCTGGAGGCTTTTGATTGGCTTAAAGTCCAGCAGTCAATGAGGATGGATGGGGAGCCTGGGCTTCCTTGCGTTCTGGAGACTTTTGGTGGGATTGAGTTCAGCTTAGTTGGGCTGGGTTTACTCTGAGTTTTAAACTTCCTGGACGGCTGGAGCAGATATGGAGGATCTCCAAAGCTCTGGCCAGGCTGCCAGGTCTATGCTCCTTCTAGGCTGCCATCTTGACTTTGCCTCTAGGTTTCTGTTTTTTCAGAAGACCCTGCTCTCTAAGGGGTGAGGTGCATGGCCTCCCTGGGCTCTGAGTGCTCCTGATGGGATTAGGTTCAGCTGGTTCTTTCAGAAGACCCTGCTCTCTAAGGGGGGAGGGGTCGTGGCTTGCCTGGGCTCTGAGGGCTCCTGATGGGATTAGGTTCACTTGGTTTGGGCCAGATGAGCCCTCATGCAAAAAACCTCCTCACAATCTGTGTTGAAGCCTGGAGACTGGCCCGGTTGTTTTCAAGGTAAGCCCTTTACAGGCCCTGAGGTTTTTGTTCTTTCAGAAGCTCTGAGGGCTCCTGATGGGATTAGGTTCAAGTGGTGTGGGCGGAATGATCCCAGAGCCAAAAAAAGGAAGAAAAAAAAACCCTCCTCCTCCACAGTCTGAGTTGAATGGATTAGAATCCAAAACCCTACCATATGTTGTCTTCAAGAACCACACAGAGATACTGACAAGATCAGAAATAAAGGATGGAGTAAGACCTTTTGGGCCTCAACTAATAGAAAGAAGGCAAGAGTTGCATTCATGATATCTAGCAAAGCCAAAGCACAAATAGACCAGATTAAAAGGGATAGGGAAGGTAAATACCTGTTGTCAAAATGAACTATAGATAAGGAGGAAATATCACTAATCAACATGTATGCACCAGGTATAGCATCCAAATTTTTAATGTAGAAACTAGGAGAATTGAAGGAGGAAATAGACAGTAAAACCATATTAGTGGGGGATCTCAACCAACCACTACCAAATTTATTTTTTTATTTTTATAATATTTTATTTGATCATTTCCAAGCATTATTCATTAAAGGCAAAGATCATTTTCTTTTCCTCCCCCCCACACCCCTGTAGCCGACACGCGATTCCACTGGGTATTCCATGTGTTCTTGCTTCGAACCCATTGCCAAGTTGTTGATATTTGCATTAGAGTGTTTGTTTATAGTCTCTCTGCTGTCATGTCCCCTCAACCCCTATAGTCAAGCAGTTGCTTTTCCTCGGTGTTTCTACTCCCACCGTTTATCCTCTGGTTATGGATAGTGTTTTTTCTCCTAGATCCCTGCAGATTGTTCAGGGGCATTACACCACCACTAATGGTGAAGTCCATTATGTTCTATTATACCACAGTGTGTTTGGCTCTGTGTACAATGTTCTCCTGGTTCTGCATCTTTCGCTCTGTATCACTTCCTGGAGGTTGTTCCAGTCTCCATGGCAGTGCTATAGCTGGATCAAAGGGCAGACAGTCTTTTATCACCCTTTGGGCATAGTTACAAATTGCTAACAAACTAAGAGACCACAAAGCTTGGAACACAATATTTAGAAAGGCAAGAGAGCTGGGTCTCCAGCCAAGAATCAACTACCCAGCAAAACTGACTATATACTTCCAGGGGAAAGTATGGGCATTCAACAAAATAGAAGATTTCCAAGCATTGGCTAAGAAAAGATCAGAACTTACTGGAAAATTTGATATCCAAGCACAGAAAGCAAAAGAAACATGAAAAGATAAATATGAAAGAAAAGGAAAAGGAGATAAATCTTTAAGTCAAACTCTCTTCTATCAGGACTACATTTACATCAAATTATATATATTAATATGTGGGGAAAATGTTTGTGTAATTCTCAAAAATTGTATGCATCATAAGAGTAGTTAGAAGAAACATGCATAGGGAAAGATTAGGGCATTAAGAAGATTTAGGGATTGTGGAGGCAAAGAAAGGAAAAGGGAGGGGGGAACCGTCGATAACACTAAGATTTACTTCAAGAAATGGGGGGGGCATAATAGAATAATCCTTCCCATATAAAGATAAAAATAGGAATGGGAGGGGAACAACTCTCATATGAGAAGGAGAGGAAGAGAGCATAAAGTAGAATTACTTAAACCTTACTCTCAGTGAAATCAAATCTGAGAGGGAAGAACATCTAGATCCAGTGGGATCCTGAATTCTATCTCATCCATTAGGGCAAGAAAAAAAGGAAAATTAAGGAGGGGGAGGGGAAGGAGTATAAAAAGGGAGGGAAGGAGAGGGGGGAGGGAAGCGAGCATAAAAAGGAGGAGCTAGAAAGGGAAGCATCTCAAGGGAGGGGACTAGGGGGACTGACCTAAAGTAAATCACTGGTTCAAAAGGAGATAGCTAAAGAAGAAAGGTCAGAACTAGGGGAAGATATCAAAATGCCAGCGAATCCACAAATAACGATCATAACTTTGAACGTGAATGGGGTGAACTCACCCATAAAACATAGACAAAGAGCAGATTGGATTAGAACCCAAAACCCTACCATATGTTGTCTTCAAGAAACACATATGAGACGGGTTGACACTCACAAGGTTAGAATTAAAGGTTGGAGTAAAACCTTTTGGGCCTCAACTGATAGAAAGAAGGCAGGAGTTGCAATCATGATATCTGACAAAGCCAAAGCACAAATAGACCTGATCAAAAGGGATAGGGAAGGTAAATATATTCCGCTAAAAGGGAGTATAGACAATGAGGAAATATCACTAATCAACATGTATGCACCAAATGGTATAGCATCCAAATTTTTCATGGAGAAACTAGGAGAATTGAAGGAGGAAATAGACAGTAAAACCATATTAGTGGGAGACTTGAACCAACCACTATCAAATTTAGATAAATCAAACCAAAAAATAAACAAGAAAGAGGTAAAAGAGGTGAATGAAATCTTAGAAAAATTAGAGTAAATAGACATATGGAGAAAAATAAATAGGGACAAAAAAGAATACACCTTCTTTTCAGCGCCACATGGCACATTCACAAAAATAGATCATACACTAGGTCATAGAAACATGGCACTCAAATGCAGAAAAGCAGAAATATGAACTGCAGCCTTTTCAGATCACAAGGCAATTAAAATATTGATTGGCAAGGGTACATGGAGACCCAAATCAAAAATTAATTGGAAATTAAATAACGTGATACTCCAAAATCGGTTAGTTAGAGAAGAAATCATAGAAACAATTAACAATTTCGTTGAAGAAAATGACAATGGAGAAACATCCTTTCAAACCTTATGGGATGCAGCCAAGGCAGTACTTAGAGGAAAATTCATATCCCTGAGTGCATATATTAACAAATTAGGGAGGACAGAGACCAAGGAATTGGAAATGCAAATCAAAAAACGTGAGAATGAACAAATTAAAAACCCCCAGAAGAAAACCATACTAGAGATCCTAAAAATTAAGGGAGAAATTAATAAAACAGAAAGTGACAGAACTATTAAGCTAATAAACAAGACTAGAAGCTGGTACTTTGAAAAAACAGACAAAATAGACAAAGTGCTGGTTAATTTAATTAAAAAAAGGAAAGAAGAAAGGCAAATTAACAGCATCAAGGATGAAAAGGGGGATCTCACCTCCACTGAAGAGGAAATTAAGGCAATCATTAAAAACTACTTTGCCCAACTATGTGGCAATAAATATACCAACCTAGGTGATATGGATGAATATTTACAAAAATATGAATTGCCTAGACTAACAGAAGAAGAAATAGTTTTCTTAAATCATCCCATATCAGAAAAAGAAATCCAACAGGCCATCAAAGAACTTCCTAAGAAAAAATCCCCAGGGCCTGATGGATTCACCAGCGAATTCTATCAAACATTCAGAGAACAGTTCATCCCAATACTATACAAACTATTTGACATAATAAGCAAAGAGGGAGTTCTACCAAACTCCTTTTATGACACAAGCATGGTACTGATTCCAAAACCAGGCAGGCCAAAAACAGAGAAAGAAAATTCTACACCAATCTCCCTAATGAATATAGATGCAAAAATCTTAAATAGGATACTAGCAAAAAGACTCCAGCAAGTGATTAGAAGGGTCATCCACCATGATCAAGTAGGATTTATACCAGGGATGCAGGGCTGGTACAACATTAGGAAAACTATCCACATAATTGACCACGTCAACAAGCAAACCAACAAGAACCACATGATTATCTCAATAGATACAGAAAAAGCCTTTGATAAAATACAACACCCATTCCTACTAAAAACACTAGAAAGCATAGGAACAGAAGGGTCATTCCTAAAAATAATAAACAGTATATATCTAAAACCATCAGCTAATATCATCTGCAATGGGGATAAACTAAATCCATTCCCATTAAGATCAGGAGTGAAACAAGGATGCCCATTATCACCTCTATTATTTGACATTGTATTAGAAACACTAGCAGTAGCAATTAGAGAAGAAAAAGAAATTGAAGGCATCAAAATAGGCAAGGAGGAGACCAAATTATCACTCTTTGCAGATGACATGATGGTCTACTTAAATCAACAACTTTAGCAAAGTTGCCGGATACAGAATAAACCGGCATAAGTCATCAGCATTTCTATATATTCCAAACACAGCTCAGCAGCAAGAACTAGAAAGAGAAATCCCATTCAAAATAACCTTAGACAAAATAAAATACTTAGGAATCTATCTCCGGAGACAAACACAGGAACTTTAAGAACACGACTACAAAGCACTCTCCACACAACGAAAACTAGACTCGAACACTTTGAAAAAACATTAACTGCTCATGGGTAGGACGAGCCAATATAATAAAAATGACCATCCTACCCAAACTTTCATCTAACTATTTAGTGACATACCCATGGAACTTCCAAAAAATTTTTGTTACTGATCTAGAAAAAACCATCACAAATTTCTTTTGGAAGAACAAAGGATCAAGGATATCCAGGGAAATAATGAAAAAAAAAAATACAAAGGAAGGGAGCCTGGCAGTCCCAGATCTCAGACTATATTATAAAGCAGTGGTCCAGAGGAGATGAAAGTTGCGAAGGACAGAATAGAAAGAGGGGGGTGGGGGGTGGGGGTGGGGCTGAAGGCAGGGAAATACGGCTAAAAGGAGGTGAAGAGATAGAGAGAGAGCCAAAAGGGAAATGTTGGAGGGTAATTGGGCAAGCCCATGGAGGTTGTTGGAGCGGGCGGGGGAGTTTGGCGAGGGGAGGAAACGAGTCCGGAAGACATGTCAGGTTGCCCTCCACCAGGGCACTCGCTAATTGCCAGCACGTTCCTCCCTTTGCTCCTCGGTTTCCCCGGGTAGAGGTGGGGTGTTGGGTATCTCTGGCCTGCAGCCACCCCAGGCTCGTGGCGCCTCTCATCTCCCCATTCCCCCGCCACCCCCGCTGCTTACGACGTTGGAATTGTCCACTCTAGGGTCACTGACGTGTCCCTTTTCCAATCAGAATCTTCGCTTGGCATTGCTAGGTGGGCGGTTCCTTTCAGTTCTTGTCTCCCAGTAGTCCTGGGAGAAAATTGAACTCCCTCTGATCCAACTTCCGAGTTAAGCCTTTCAGTCCCTTGGAAAGCAACTCTGGCTTTGACACTATCGGTCTTTTGTGAGCTCGTCTCCCTGAGCCTCAAGTGCCTTCTGTGGTTCTTTTCCTGAGTATCAGGTACTTGATTTTGCGGACCCGAACCCTTTCATGACTTTTGCGCTCATTTGCCCAGAATCCCTTTTGCAGAAGAGGCTTGAACACCCTTTTCCCTTCTGGAGAATGTCTCTGGATGAAGTCGTGTTTGCTTCGGTGAGCAAAATCCTGGGTGAAGGCGGAGGTACTCAGCAGGGGGCCCATGGTGGTAGACTCGAGCGATGAAGAGAGCTAGACTGGATGAAGAGTATAAAAAGTATAAGAGTGAGGTCAGGGAGGAGCAGAGAAAGAGGGTGGTTAGAAAAGGAGAGAAAGTTGGGAGGGACAGAATGGAAAGGGGGGGGGGGGGGGGGCGAAGGGCAGAGAAATCCGGCTAGAAGTAGGTGAAGAGAATGAGATGGAGCGAAAAGGGATTGTTGGAGGGTAATTGGGCCAGCCCACGGAGGTTGTCGGAGCGGGCTGGGGAGGTTGGCGAGGGGGAAAACGAGTCTGGAAGTCATGTCAGGTTGCCCGCCACCAGGGCACTCGCTAATTGCCAGCACGTTTCTCCTGTTAATCCTCGGTTTCCCGGGGTGGAGGTGTAACGTTTTACATCTGGGGCCTGCAGCCACCATCTCCACCCCCGCCCTTTGTGGCCCCTCCCAGGAACTCCCCCTTCCCTGCCCCCCAGGGCTTTCGCCTTTGGAACAGTCCACTGTGCAGTTCATGGGCGTGTCCGTTGTCCAATCGGAATCTTTGTTTGGCGTTGCTACGGGGGCGGTTCCTTTTAGATTCTCTGGGTTTTCCGAGGAGGAAATGTAACTCCCTTTGATCCAACTTCTGAGGTAAGTCCTTCAGCCCCTTAGAAAATGATTCCGTCTTCTTCACTATGGGTCTTTTTTGAGCCTGTATCTCTGAGCCTCAGTGCCTCCTGTGGTTCTTTTCCTGAGCAGTAATGTACTTGATTTTGTTGACTTGAACCATTTCATGACTTTTGCCCTAACTCCACTCCCCTACCCCCCCTTCCTTCCTGTATATGATGCTGGAAGACCCCTTTCTCTTCCGGAGAATGGGTCTGGATGAATTTGTGTTTGCTCCAGTGAGAAAATTCTGGGTGGAGTCGGTCGTCCTGTGCTGTTTCGAGCAACCCTGTCCATTGCGAGGCTGTTTCCCGCACTTCTCCGATCCACGGAGAAGCCAGTGATTTCTGTCCCTTTGCTGATCATGGAGGTGTGATTGCTGTTCCCCCCTGAGAGTGTCAATAAAATACCGGTTTCCCCCTTGGAATCTCCGTTCAAATGGGAAGTGGAAAAATAGGTTGAGAGGGGTGAATAGAAAAGACAGAGGAAGGAAGGTAAGGAGGGGGGTGGGGGCGAAGCGGTACACAGAGGGGAGAAAGCAAAGGAAGGAAAAGGCCGTGAGAGAGTATCAAAAAAAAGTGCATTGAAAGAGGAGAACCATCAGGAAATGGGGGGCGCTGTAGTGTGGAGTTGGGAAAGAGAGGTCAGGACACGGTAGGCTTAGGGGAGGGAGTGAGGAGGGTGACAAAGTGATGGATCAGGGGACAAGAGTGGAGAAAGAAGAGAGAATCAGAAGAGGGTGAAATGAAAGAATGGAAAGACAGTTGAAGAAAAGAGAGACGGGGAGGAGAAGAGTAGAGGGATGAAGAGGTCGAGACAGCACACAGAGTAGGAAAAGGATAGGAGTTGTAGTCAAAAGGGGAGAGGGGTAGGATGGATCAGAGAAAGGTTGGATGTAGAAGAAGAGGAGAGGGGATAAACCTTCGAAAGGACAGAGCAGGGAAAGGTAGAGGGGGAAAGAGGAATTGAAGATGGCTAAAGGGAAGAAAAGAGAGTGGGAGAGAAAAGGGCATAAAATATGTGGGATAGTGAACCAAATATGTTCTTTTACCAGTCACCAGAATGTTGAAAATATATAAGTACTCAAAGATCTTTTTGCCTCTGGTCTGAGCAATATAACAACTGAAATCTCTGCCACACTTTGACCTGGACTCTAAAACAGAAATAGCTTTGGAGAAGTACACAGAAAATTCTCTTTCAGAACTTTGAACACTGAGTATTCCACTACATAATTGCTGCAATTGTTCAACAAAGTAGATTCTCTCTGTAGTCAGTAGTTACCCAAGAAGTACAGTTTTAATACAGGGCTAGAAATCGACTAGAAATTGAATATAGAAGTCAGAGAAAATGTCCCCATAAAACTAAGGTAAATTCACCAATTTCTCCTGCGTTGTCAAATATAGTAGTTGTTGGCTCTGGGTAACCGAGGATGACGATTTTCTCTGTGCGTTTTCGTTTATGGTGTGAGATTTAAAATGGTTGAGGTCTTAAACTGTAGTGATTAAAATCGTGGAAGATATAAATGATGATAGATATAAGAGAGGGTGAGTAAAATTTGACCTCAGAAATATGTTTCACTACAGTATCTTGGGTACAAAATCAAATATAAGGTGGTCCGCAGGGAAATATTCCCAATTATTCAAATACCCATGTCAATTGGGTTTTATAGAGATTTTAATTAACAATACAATGAGTAATCAAAGAAAGAGATAGAGAGTAAGAAAGGAATAAGTATGAAGGGCTTCAAAGCCAATATGGCCTAGACCTGAGTCTTAAAAGAGAAATCAGACAGTTTTTTATAACTCATCATAAGATCTGTTTAAGTAAGGATTTTTTTTAAAACCCTTACCTTCTGTCTTGGAGTCAATAGTGTGTATTGGCTCCAAGGCAGAAGAGTGGTAAGGGCTAGGCAATGGGGGTCAAGTGACTTGCCCAGGGTCACAAGGCTAGGAAGTGGCTGAGGCCAGATTTGAACCTAGGACCTCCCATCTCTAGGCCTGGCTCTCAATCCACTGAGCTACCCAGCTGCCCCCTAAGTAAGGATTCCTAATGACACCAGGCCAGCAGCATCTCAGCTGCTTTCACCAGCTCCCTCCTCCATCTGAATGTTTCAGAAGCAGTCTCCTCAGAATGAGTCTCAGGCTTAGTTTAATTAGATTCTATCCTACCTCCTGCATGAGCAGCTTGGTGTCCTGGAGGTACTCTGTCAGTGTCCTAAAGCATGAAGAAATGAATTAATCTCCTTTATGTACTTCCCCTTCCACTTTATTTACCCTTTTGTAATAGATCTAAAAATAGAGCTAACTTAAGGGCTTTTGCCTTACGAGAAGTATTAGTTAAATAATTTTTCATCGTTCATTGGGTAGCACCCAAATTTCTAATGGAAAAATTAGGAGAATTGAAGGAAGAAATAGACAATAAAACCGTATTAGTGCAAGACTTAAACCAACAATTATCAAATTTAGATAAATCAAAAAATAAATAAGAAAGAGGTAAAAGAAGTGAATGAAATCTTAGAAAAATTAGAATTAAGAGACATGTGGAGAAAAATAAATAGGGATAAAAAGGAATACACCTTTTCTCAGCACCACATGTCACATTCACAAAGATTGACCATACATTAGGTCACAGAAACATGGCACACAAATGCAGAAAACCAGAAATAATAAATGCAGCCTTTTCAGATAACAAGGCAATAAAAATAATGATCGATGATCAGTAATGGTTCATGGAAAACCAAATCAGAAACTAATTGGAAATTAAACAACATGATACTGCAAAATCATTTAGTTAGAGAAGAAATCATAGAAACAATTAATACTTTCATCGAGGAAAATGACAATGGCGAGACATCCTTTCAAACCTTTTGGGAGGCAGCCAAAGCAGTAATCAGAGGTAAATTCATTTCCCTGAGTGCATATATATATTAACACATTAGGGACAGCAGAGATCAATCAATTGGAAATGGAAATAAAAAAAACTTGAAAGGGATCAAATTAAAACCCCCCAGCAGAAAACCAAAGTAGAAATCCTAAAAATTAAGGGAGAAATTAATAAAATCGAAAGTGATAGAACCATTGAGCTAATAAACAAGACAAGAAGCTGGTACTTTGAAAAAAAAACAAACAAACAAAATAGACAAAGTACCGGTCAGTCTAATTTTAAAAAGGAAGGAAGAAAAGCAAATTAACAGCATCAAAGATGAAAAGGGGGATATCACCTCTGATGAAGAGGAAATTAAGGCAACCATTAAAAATTACTTTGCCCAATTACATGGCAATAAATACACCAATTTAGGTAATAGGAATAAATATATACAAAAACACAAACTGCCCAGACTAACGGAAGAATAAATAGAATTCTTAAATAATCCCATATCAGAAAATGAAATCCAACAAGCCATCAAAGAACTTCCTAAGAAAAAATCCCCAGGGCCTCGTGGATTCACCAGTGAATTCTATCAAACATTCAGAGAACAGTGAATCCCAATACAAGACAAACTATTTGACATAATGAGCAAAGAGGGAGTTCTACCAAACTCCTTTCATGACACAAACATGATACTTATTCCAAAACCAGGCAGGTCAAAAATGGAGAAAGAACACTATACACCAATCTCCCTAAAGAATATAGATGCAAAAATCTTAAATAGGATACTAGCAAAAAGACTCCAGCAAATGATCAGAAGGGTCATCCACCATGAACAAGTATGATTTATACCAGGGATGCAGGGCTGGTTCAGTATTAGGAAAACCATCCACATCATTGACCACATCAACAAGCAAACCAACAAGAACCACATGATTATCTCAATAGACCCAGAAAAAGCCTTTGATAAAATACAACACCCATTCCTCTTAAAAACACAAGGAAGTATAGGAATAGAGCGGTCTTTCCGAAAAATAATGAACAGTATATATCTAAAACCATCAGCTAATATCATCTGCAATGGGGATCAACTAGATGCATAAGATAAGATCAGAGTGAAACAAGGATGCCCATTATCACCTCTACTATTTGACATTGTACTAGAAACACTAGCAGTAACAATTAGAGAAGAAAAAGAAATTGAAGGCATCAAAATAGGCAAGGAGGAGACCAAATTATCACTCTTTGCAGATGACATGATGGTCTACTTAAAGTATCCTAGAATTTCAACCAAAAAGCTAATGGAAATAATCAACAAATTTAGGAAAGTCGCAGGATACAAAATAAACCCGCATAAGTCATCAGCATTTCTATATATCTCCAACACAGCTCAGCAGCAAAAACTAGAATGAGAAATCCCATTCAAAATCACCTGAGACAAAATAAAATACCTAGGAATCTATCTCCGGAGCCAAACACAGGAACTATATGAACACAGCTACAAAACACTCTCCACACAACTAAATTAAACTTGAACAATTGGGAAAACATTAACTGCTCGTGGATAGGACGAGCCAATATAATAAAAATGACCCTCCCACCCAAACTTATTTATCTATTTAGTGCCATACTCATTGAACTCCCAAAAAATTTCTTTACTGATTTAGTAAAAACCATAACAAAGTTCATTTTGAATAACAAAAGATCAAGGATATCCAGGGAAATAATGAAAAAAAAACCCACAAATGACGGGGGCCTTGCAGTCCAGACCTTAAAATATATTACAAAGCAGCTGTCATCGAAACAATTTGGTACTGGCTAAGAGACAGAAAGGAGGATCAGTGGAATAGATTCGGGGTAAGTGACCTCAGCAAGACAGTATATGACAAACCCAAAGACCCCAGCTTTGCGGACAAAAATCCACTATTTCATAAAAACTGCTGGGAAAGTTGGAGGACAGTGTGGGAAAGATTGGATTTAGGTCAACACCTCACACCCTACACGAAGATGAATTCAAAATGGGTGAATGACTTGAACATAAAGAAGGAAACTATAAGAAAATGAGGCAAACACAGAATAGTATACACTTCAGACCTTTGGGAAGGGAGAGGCTTTAAAACTAAGCAAGACTTAGAAAGAGTCACAAAATGCAAATTAAATAATCTGGACTACAACAAATTAAAAAGTTTTTGTACCAACAAAACCAATGTAACTAAAATTAGAGGGGAAGCAACACATTGGGAAACAGTCTTTATAAAAACACCGGACAAACGTTTAATTACTCAAATTTCCAAAGAGCTAAATCAATTGTACCAAAAATCAAGCCATTCTCCAATTGGTAAATGGGCAAGGGAAAGGAACAGGCAGTTCTCAGCCAAAGAAATCAAAATTCTTAATAAGCACATGAAAAAGTATTCTACATCTCTTATGATCAGAGAGCTGCAAATCAAAACAACCCTGAGGTATCACCTCACACCTAGCAGATCGGCTAACATGACAGCAAAGGAAAGTAATGAATGCTGGAGGGGATGTGGCAAAGTAGGGACATTAATTCATTGCTGGTGGAGTTGTGAATTGATCCAAATATTCTGGAGGGCAATTTGTAACTATTCCCAAAGGGTGATGAAAGACTGTCTGCCCTTTGATCCAGCTATAGCACTGCCATGGAGACTGGAAAGACCTCCAGGAAGCGATGCAGAGCAGGAGGAGCAGAACCAGGAGAACATTGTACACAGAGACTAATACCTTGTGGTATAATCGAAGGCCATGGACTTCTCCATTAGTATCAATGCAATGTCCCTGAACAATCTGCAGGGATCTAAAAAACACTATCTGCGAGCAGAGGATAAATTATGGGAGGAAAAACACCGAGGAAAAACAACTGCTTGACTACAGGGGGGCAGGGGATATGACTGAGGAGAGACTCTAAATGAACACTCTAATGCAAATACCAACAACATGAAATAATCACAAAAAGCAAACTACAAAGCACTTTCAACTTAGTTAGATATTTGAAAACCGCCTAAGACATTTATTAAAGATAAAGTGACTGCTGGATGACTGAAGTGAAGATAAACAAGAAGAAAATTACTTGACAAAACTGTGGAAAATGAAAATCTATTTAAGTGACTTAAATCTGTTATAACACTAAAAGATTAATTGACATTCTTCAGAATCATATGACTTCTTTGTAATATTTCTATGTAATCTACAAAACATAATTTCATCATAATATAATTTCTATATTGCATATGTAATATTCAATGAATAAAATCTATATAATCTATTTAGATATAATATCTCCATCGAAAATAAAATATATGGGATAGTAAATCAAATGTGTTCACTTTTGCGTATGCTCTGAGAAAAACCATAACTGAAATATCTGCCACACTTGGATCTGGACTCAGAAACAGAAGTAGCTTTGGGGAAGCTTCCAGAAAATTCTGTTTCTGAACTTTGAACTCGGAGCATTCCACTCTATAATACCTGCAATTTTCAAGCAACGAAGATTCTGTATGTAGTCAGAAGTTACACAAGAAGTAGAATTTTAATAATGGGCTGGAAATTGAGTATAATTATAGGAGACAGAGAAAATGTCCATATATAACTAAGGTAAATTGAACAGTTTCTCCTGAGTTGTCAAATAAATCATGTTGCTATGTCTACAAACAAAGCTTAATATTGCTTTTAAAAAATTGTATCATTTTCAAAACAGAAACTAAGGTACTAAATCTAATTTTGCAATTAAAAATAATTTTTATGATTTTGATCGTTCCTAATACATTTAGGAGTCTTTCTATGAATTAAAACTCTAATTTTTCCTCCACTTGGTTCTTTGAATTCCTCTATCAGCAAACCTTTTAGCAAGTCCTGCTATTACCTCTCATTTTAGATAAATTAGTTTGGTATGTGTTAAGATTTGCAGTGGAAAAACAATTGTTATGACACCTTTTGAACATAAAATGACCTTCTGTGAAGCCTTCTTGTACTAGAAAGAACAGATTATACATTCATTTATTTGCTTAGAATTGACAAAAGTGGGAAAAGTTCCATTGATTACAATATAAGATAAAATACGTAGATATAATACTATAGTGATACAGGGAATTGTCCTACCAAAATATCTAAAATGTGTTCATCAAGCGAGGATATATTATCATGGATAAATATAGGCACAGTACGCGGTTGAAATACGTTGAAGATAGGGATAAAAAACTGAATCAATATTTTTTGATTCTTGGTTTGATCTTTTTTTGGTGGGGGAAAAATAACTAATAGAAGAGTTCAGATTTCAGAATATAATTACTCTTATTTAATTACATTGTTCTCTTCTCAGAAGAACCAACTTTATATAGGAATTGGTCAAGAGACTTCCAGAAAAATGGATGATCAACAGTGATGTAAAATAGTTCATAAAACTAGTATAGAAACCCAGACATTCAATTCTGGAACCATTATTTATTATTTAAGAAAGAATGAATTATCTACCAGCTGGGAGGGTCTTCCTTAGTGGAAGCCTGTATCTCTGAGCCTCAGTGCCTCTTGTGGTTCTTTTCCTGAGCAGTAATGTACTTGATTTTGTTGACTTAAATCCTTTCATGACTTTTGGAAACTAGGTTGAGAGGGGTGAATAAAAAAGAAACAGGCAGAGGAAAGAAGCTAAGGAGGGCAGGGGAGAACAGGCGCATGCAGACGGAAAGAAGGGAAAGAAAGGGTGCGGGGTGGGTTTGGCAATGAAAGAGGAAGGTACAAGAGAGGAGAAAACAGAAAAGGAAAAGAAAAAACCGGAGGAGAAGACTAGAGGACTGAGGGATCTAGACAGCATACCGAGTAGAAAGACCATGAGGATTATTTTGGAGGTAAGAAGGGGGAAGGGTGAGTGTGGATCAGAGAAAGGTTGGATGGAAAAGAAGAGCCGAGGGGATGGACCTTGGGAAAGACAGAGCAGGAAAAGGTAGAGAGGGGGAAAGAGGAGAGGAGTATGGCTAGAGGAAGGGGGGAGGGTACATGAAGGGTCGAAAATGGAAAGAAGAGAGATAGAGGGAGAGAAATGGGAGGGCAGGGGCTGGCGGCAGAAGAAGGAGCGAGCAGCAGAAGCGGTCGAGACCAGGGAGAACTTTGGGAGTCCGTCAAAGAAGCAGGCGAGAGGGAAAAGAGGAAATGAGAAAAAGGGATAGAGAAGGGAGAGGGGAAAAAATAATGCAAAGAGAGTTATAGGAAGAGACGGGGAGAGGGAAGAGGATGAGAGCAGTGGGATGAAGAGACCCACACAGGATACAGAGTCGAACACGTATAGGAGGCTGACATAGGGAGCAGGAAGGGAGGAGCAGAGAAAGAGGGTGGATAGGAAAGGAGAAGAGAGAGGAGATGAAAGTTGCGAAGGACAGAATAGAAAGAGGAGTGTGTGGGGGTGGGGTGGGCAGAAGCCAGAGAAATAAAGCTAAAAGGAGGTGAAGAGATTGAGAGGGAGCCAAAAGGGAAATGTTGGAGAGTAATTGGGCCAGCCCACAGAGGTTGTTGGGGCGGGCGGGCGGGGGAGTTTGGCGAGGGGAGGAAACGAGTCTGGAAGACAGGTCAGGTTGCCCTCCACCAGGGAACTCGTTAATTGCCAGCACGTTTTTCCTTTTGCTCCTCCGTTTCCCCGGGTAGAGGTGGGGTGTTGGGGATCTCTGGCCTGCAGCCACCCCAGGCTCCTGGCGCCTCTCACCTCCCCATTCCCCCGCCACCCCCACTGCTTAAGGCATTGGAATTGTTCACTCTAGGGTCACTGACATGTCCCTTGTCCAATCAGAATCTTCGCTTGGCATTGATAGGTGGGCGGTTCCTTTCAGTTCTTTTCTCCTGGTTGTCCTGGGAGAAAATTGAACTGCCTCTGATCCAACTTCCGAGGTAAGCCTTTCAGCCTCTTGGAAATCAACTCTGGCTTTGACACTATCGGTCTTTTGTGAGCACGTCTCCCTGAGCCTCAAGTGCCTTCCGTGGTTCTTTTCCTGAGCATCACGTACTTGATTTTGCAGACCCGAACCCTTTAATGACTTTTGCGCTCATTTGCCCCGAATCCCTTTTGTAGTAGAGGCTTGAAGACCCTTTTCCCTTCTGGAGAATGTCTCTGGATGAAGTCGTGTTTGCTTCGGTGAGCAAAATCCTGGGTGAAGGCGGGGGTACTCAGCAGGGGGCCCACGGTGGTAGACTCTAGAGATGAAAAGACCTAGACTGGATGAAGAGTAGAAAAAGTATAAGAGTGAGGTCAGGGAGGAGCAGAGAAAGAGGGTGGTTAGAAAAGGAGAGAAAGTTGGGAGGGACAGAATGGAAAGGGGGGGGGCGAAGTGTAGAGAAATCCGGCTAGAAGGAGGTGAAGAGAATGAGAGGGAGCAAAAAGGAAATATTGGAGGGTAATTGGGCCAGCCCACGGAGGTTGTTGGAGCTTGCTGGGGAGATTGGCGAGGCGGAAAACGAGTCTGGAAGGCATAGCAGGTTGCCAGCCACAAGGGCACTCGCTAATTGCCAGCACGTTTCTCCTGTTAATCCTCGGTTTCCCGGGGTGGAGGTGTAGCCTTTTACATCTGGGGCCTGCTGCCACGGTCTCCACCCCGCCCCTATGTGGACCCTCCCACGAACTCCCCCTTCCCGGCCCCCCACAGCTTTCGCCTTTGGAACAGTCAACTGTGCTGTTCATGGGCGTGTCCGTTGTCCAATCGGAATCTTTGTTTGGCGTTGCTATGGGGTCAGTTCCTTTTAGGTTCTCTGGGTTTTCCCAGGAGGAAATGTAACTCCCTTTGATCCAACTTCTGAGGTAAGTCCTTCAGCCCCTTAGAAAATGACTCAGTCTTCTTCAATATCGTTCTTTTGTGCGCCTGTATCTCTGAGGTTCAGTGCGTCTTGTGGTTCTTTTCCTGAGCAGTAATGTACTTGATTTTGTTGACTTGAACCCTTTCATGACTTTTGCCCTAATTCCCCTCCCTTCCAGCCCCCCCATCCTTCCTTTAAATGAGGCTGGAAGACCCCTTTCTCTTCCTGAGAATGGGTCTGGATGGATTCGTGTTTGCTCCAGTGAGAAAATTCTGGGCGTAGGCGGTGGTCCTGTGCTGTTTCAAGCAACCCTGTCCATTGCGGAGCTGTTTCCCGCATTTCTCCTATCCACGGAGAAGCAAGTGATTTCTGTCCCTTTGCTGATCCCCCTGAGAGTGTCAATAAAATACCGGATTCCCTCTTGGAATCTCCGTTCAAATGGGAAGTGTAAAAATAGGTTGAGAGGGGTGAATAGAAGAAACAGAGGAAGGAAGGTAAGGAGGGGGGTGGGGGCGAAGCGGTACACAGAGGGGAGAAAGCAAAGGAAGGAAAAGGCCGTGAGAGAGTATCAAAAAAAAAGTGCATTGAAAGAGGAGAACCATCAGGAAATGGGGGGCGCTGTAGTGTGGAGTTGGGAAAGAGAGGTCAGGACACGGTAGGCTTAGGGGAAGGAGTGAGGAGGGTGACAAAGTGATGGATCAGGGGACAAGAGTGGAGAAAGAAGAGAGAATCAGAAGAGGGTGAAATGAAAGAATGGAAAGAAAGTTGAAGAAAAGAAATGAAGTGGAGGAGAAGAGTAGAGGGATGAAGAGATTGAGACAGCACACAGAGTAGGAAAAGGATAGGAGTTGTAGTCAAAAGGGGAGAGGGGTAGGATGGATCAGAGAAAGGTTGGATGTAGAAGAAGAGGAGAGGGGATAAACCTTGGAAAGGACAGAGCAGGGACAGGTAGAGGGGGAAAGAGGAATTGAAGATGGCTAGAGGGAAGAAAAGAGAGTGGGAGAGAAAAGGGCATAAAATATGTGGGATAGTGAACCACATATGTTCTTTTACCAGTCACCAGAATGTTGAAAATATATAAGTACTCAAAGATCTTTTTGCCTCTGGTCTGAGCAATATAACAACTGAAATCTCTGCCACACTTTGACCTGGACTCTGAAACAGAAATAGCTTTGGAGAAGTACACAGAAAATTCTCTTTCAGAACTTTGAACACTAGATAGATCAATCTCCTTAATGAACATAGATGAAAAAATCTTAACAAGAATACTAGCAAAAGGTGATATAGGAGAAAACTCCTATGAGAAGGAGAGGAAGAGAGTTTTTACTTAAACCTTACACTCAGGGAAACCAACTCTGAGAGGGAAGAACATCCAGATCCAATGGGATCGTGAATTCTATGTTACCCAACAAGGGAAGGGAGAAGGGAAAACCAATGGGGTAGGGGGAAGGGAACACGAAACAGGGAGGGAAAAAGAAGGGGGAAGGGAAGGGAACAAAAAGGGAGGGACTAGATAGGGAAACATATCAAGGGAGGGGACAAGGGGGACTGATTTAAAGTAAATCACTGGACTAAAAGGTAGAGCTGAAGAAGAAATGTTAGAATTAGGGAAGGATATCAAAATGCCAGGGAGTCCACAAGTGACAGTCATAACTTTGAACGTGAATGGGATGAACTCAGCCATAAAACGTAGACGAATAGCAGAATGGATTACAATCCAAAAGCCTACCATATGTTGTCTTCAAGAAACACACATGAGGCGGGTAGACACCCACAAGGTCAGAATTAAAGGATGGAGTAAGACCTTCTGGGGCTCAACTGACAGAAAGAAGGCAGGAGTAGCAATCTGATAAAGCCAAAGCAAAAATATACCTGATTAAAGGGGATAGGGAAGGTAATTATAGTTTGGTAAAAGGGACTTTCGATAATGAGGAAATATCACGAATCAACATGTATGCACCAAATAATATAGCACCCAAATTTATAATGGAAAAATTAGGAGAATTGAAGGAAGAAATAGACAGTAAAACCGTATTAGTGCGAGACTTAAACCAACCATTATCAAATTTAGATAAGTCAAAAAATAAATAAGAAAGAGGTAAAAGAAGTGAATGAAATCTTAGAAAAATTAGAATTAAGAGACATATGGAGAAAAATAAATAGGGATATATTATAATATAATAGGGATAAAAAGGAATACACCTTTTCTCAGCACCATATGTCACATTCACAAAGATTGACCATACATTAGGTCACAGAAACATGGCACACAAATGCAGAAAACCAGAAATAATAAATGCAGCCTTTTCAGATAACAAGGCAATAAAAATAATGATCAGTAATGGTACATGGAAAACCAAATCAGAAACTAATTGGAAATTAAACAATATGATACTGCAAAATCGTTTAGTTAAAGAAGAAATCATAGAAACAATTAATAATTTCATCAAGGAAAATGACAATGGCGAGATATCCTTTCAAACCTTTTGGGATGCAGCCAAAGCAGTAATCAGAGGTAAATTTGTAGCTCTCTCTGAGGTGAGAGAAGCCACAAGGTAGGAAGATAGAGACAGGATAGAAGTTTTGATACCACGAGGGAAGTGACGGAGTCCTAATAGAGATATGAGGTGTTCAGGATGAGTCTTTATTAATTATCAATGAGCCACAGCTAAGCTCTGATCAAAGGACCAATTCAGTAGGCTATTCCAGTCCTGAGATCCATACCACGCAGGTCAGAGAGGTGAATAGAGAAAGATTAAAGATGGAGCTTGGCCAGAGGCCAAGCTCCTGCAAGGACAGCCATCAGGTAGCCTGAAAGAGAAGGAGCGAGCAGAGAGCAGAGGGCAGAGGGCAGAGAGCAGAGAGGGCGGAGCCTGCTGGGCTAGATATAGTTTTTGATATGCAAATATACACAGTACATAGGGATGATTCTCATTGGTTAATGACAAGGCGCAGGTGTGGTTTCTCTTAAACAGGTGAGAACAAAGAAACCTGTTTTCCCGCCTAACCTGGGAGAAGCTGGGGTCAAGGGTCAGAGGCCTTCCCAGCCATGAGCACTACTGAGCATGCCCAAGACTGACTGTTCCCCTTGCCCCTAGTTATCAGTGGGCTGCTACATCTCCCCCTTTTTGTTTTACACACAAATGAATAGTGTAATATCAAAATGTAGCAACATTACAGCATTAACAAATACAAACACTCTGGTGCATAATCATATTCTGATACAGAGATGAAAAACCTATCCTGATTGTATAACTTAGATATCCCAATCAAGAATGAACATCAGCATAAACTGATTCAGTGATCAATCTTAAAAATTCCCAAACTGATCTTTCTATCTGCCTGTCTGCATTTCAAGATCAATGCAACAGTCTTAGTAGATATAAAAATGTTAAGAAAATAATTTCTACGCTACTGATCCTGATCTAATGAGGTAGAACTCCATGGTTCACATGACAGGTGCAATAACCAAACATGCCACCTTTCACAGTCTGGACTATCAGAAGTTGTCCGTCTTTTCAACAGTTAGCAAAATTCTATCCCTGGAGATGAAGGATAAGTCCTTCCTTTCTCTCGTCCTGATACTGCATCTTGGGGATCTTTCTGTGCTCACTTCCAGATGCCTGCCACATTAAGAAACTGGTTGGTAGCTCGATGCCAGGACATCCAGCGACTGAGGGTGTCAGTACGCCATGTCTCTGCATTTCCCAACCTCAAACATCCATTTCACATGGAAAATGTAACCGTGGCTGAGGCTGTCTGCTCCATAATGAAAGATTCATTATGATTCCCCTTACATGCAATCAGACATCACTCTCCAGTATGGTCATCTGAAAATTAACAATTGCTGTCATGTTCTCATGTTCACCGACTGTTAGGTGACTGTAATTCTAGAAATCTTTGCACCTTCATAATTCTGGATCAGAGCATTAACAATACTTTCCTTGTACTCAAAGTTCTGGCCTTAATAGTGTAAAAGAAAAAATCAAGGTTGATCAATCAAGAGTGACTTTAAAAGTTTCCTCTAAAAATATAAATACTGATCTCTATAAGATTCCTCTCCCTTTTCTTTTTGTTTGTGTGTTGGGAGAGATCCCTTCAAAGAAAAACATCCTCTCTTAACAATTCTGGAGGATCATGTTATCACATGTCAAATGATCTTAGAAAATTGATCCTGGGAACCTGATCCCAAAATTAATACAAGATTCTCTTGGCTCACTGTCTATGTGGTATCTTTGAAACTGAGCCAATGTAAAATATCAGAACTTATTTTCCCAATGATTTCTAATTCCTGATCTAAATAGATCAAAATTCGCCTTGTATATGAACATAATTTTGCACCATTACAGGCTGTGCAAAAACATCAATACATCAATCACAGTGCAAATTTTTAACAAATACCAATATTCCCATCCATTTTACATTCTCAATTGTAACTTAAATAACCATGATGGTGATAATGAAGTAATATTTCAAGTTCTGACTGCATATTCCTAATGTCTTCCTTATTTTAAATCTCTGCTTGTATAAATAAACCCATCAATATGGTAACCAAGCCTATACCATTACCAATATTTGCAAAATTCATTCCACCAAACCAATGTTTGGGTAAATAGAAGCTTAAGTTGTTTCCCATGTAGAAACAATTTCTACAGTTTCTTGTACCTACAGCATTTGACATAGCTTTTTCATTCCTAGTTGTCAGTGTATAATATTCAATGTGCTTTTTCTGCACGCTTATCTGTGCCTATTGTGTCATGTTTTCAATCCATACTCCAAAACAGTAAAACTTAGATTATACTTTGCCCTTGCTCCATGTTTTTGTGCAATAATAATTTTTTCCACCTAGGAGAGACAATGACTGCGCGTCCACAGAAATTGTCAAACCTAGAGCCCTCAGTTTTTCATGAGGTCTTACTTCCATATACCAGAACGTCTTCCAGTATATGAAAGGGAAGCCAATAGATCCCGAATCCAGCGGCCGTCTGAATTCTGGGACTGTTGGAGGAGAGCAAGACATTTTTCCTATTAAGATATTACCCACAAAGACAGGGTATCAGGAGTAATGGTTAACAATGGTATTAACACTCAACTACTGCTATGGTAGTCAGCCCTTAATGTAATGTCAGGAACATAATCTTTGCCTGGATGTCAATGATCTCTTACAATAACTCAGGTTCCTGATTAAAGATTTCCTAGTGTCTTTTCCCTGATCTCTCATCCTTTCTTGAGAGTAACATCAGTGTCATCTGTCCATTAACCTGTCTGTGCAGCATTTTCTGCTTAGCACCTCATTTTTGATGTCAGAAATATCAGATCTATCCTATGGATGAGTGTTTTCTATCTCCTACTCTTTGGAGAGTCCTACCAAGGTCTATACCCTTGTTGATAACAGCATTTCTTACAATACAAGTGGTAGCCTTACAATGCATACAATATACATTTCTTTTGACAGTATCATATACAAAATACAAGGTATACATTAGTAGCTAGACAATTGTAGCTATTTCATCTCAATCCCATCGCAAAGTCTTTGGAATGTGGGATGTATCTGGTGTCTTGTACAGACACAAGTGTGATTTAGTCCTTCTGAGTTAGCATACTTGATGTTGCTCTGGGTACCCCATCTCAATGGATGTCAGCATGACAAGTGTCCATCAGTGGCCTAATAGCCAATGTCTCTAATAGTGTAATGTCATTGTTCTAGAGTGATATTAGTCACCAAAGAAGTGTCCTTCCAGCGAGTCTGGATTGTGGCTGGCATGTAGGTAGCTGATGCCATCACCTTCCGTCTGCTTCTCTTCCTGGTCTGTATCAGCTGGCATGAAGCATGACGTGGGAGACCAGATGTTTTCATTATCTGTGAACATATAAACAAGACCTCGACCCAACATTATCATCCCCTTGGGTCCCTTACAGTCTTAATATCTTGATGATTTTTAACCCAATTCAGGTATCTCATACCGTGTGATCTCTATCATTACATTCAATACTGATTATTACAAAGCTTTAACATATTCTTTCTGGGGTGTAGAAGAGATAGATGATTAGTGATATCATATCCACCTCTTTTTTCTTATGAAAGTGGAAATGTCACAGCTTAACAAAATTGACTTCTGGATAAGTCTGATTCTAGCAAAAACATATTGTTTGCAAATATAATGTACCCTTTAAGACCATAATCATCATTACATTTTGGATAGTAATACCCATTTGTGCTGCAAGTGGACAGCATTCCTTATACTGTCATAACATTCCCAATTATACCCTTTTGATATTTGATCAAATTTGGCTAACATGGAACAATTCCAATAATATCATTTCAAGTTACACATTGTACCAGTGCCATTCAAAATTTTCAGGCATGTAATAAAGTTAGATCTTTTACCAAATACCCATATATTCCTAGAACAGAATATCTGTTAGTGACTTAATGATACTCTTCTGCATGTACATTGTTTCTCATACAATTACATGTGTGTGTATAGTGTGTTAAACCTGCCTATAGGGCAGTCTTTACAGTCCATGTGCTGCTTTTCTGGTGTCCTGTGCCAGACACCTCTGCCTTCTGTCCTTCTTCTGGGCAGATTTTCTTGCCATCAGATGCTCTTAATCATCTTCCATGGACTCCATGTATCTGAGAAAGTAAACAGAAAACCTCGACCCCAAATGAAAGCCTCATTGGGTCTTAGAAAGTTAGAAAGTGACAGAACATATATACCTTCAGTTTTTGAACCTTGGGGCTCATGAATTCCTTTGAGCTCTTTGTACCATAGCTTGCATGTAAGCCATGAGCTATGCAATTTAGCCTTTGCATTGCTGTTAAAAGCCCTGCCATTCCAAGCTGTTTGGAATAGACAGTTGTGCACAGATATTTATCAAATCTGCAATCACTTTGCTCACTTCTTCATTTGAGCTTGAACCCATAAACCAGGAGAGTAAGTATCTCCCATCACTTTTCACAGTTCAACCTTTGTGCCAGGAGCATGCTGAAATGTACCTTTGCTCCAAAATATACAGTGGATATTTATCAGGGGTGAAATTAATCCACAGCAGTTTGCATTGATAAGCGATATCACCTGCTTGTTCAGGATATAGATGTACCATAGATCTGGCCCTCTGCTAGAGCAGAGAATGCCAGCAGCTGTGTGTTCAAAACAGCATGTATAGATGCTTAAATATTTGCTTTTTCAAACCCATAATCATAAAAATATCATTCTATAAATCACTTATGAATTGACCCATGTGTGCTGGGATCTTAAGCCTTTGTCTGCCTGCACACAATTTTTGCTTTTTGAAAAATTTTCACCTTGTGCATTTATTAAAATTATAGCATTGTCTTATGCTGGAAAAATATGCACAGAATTATCAAACAGTTGCACAGAAGTTGTTATTTCTGAACTACTGCCCTTAGCTTCATAACTGAAAAGATCTTAATACTGTGACTAAAATCATTACTTCCATCTGCTAATTCTGCAAATCTTCCCTGCAGAAATAAATCAAATTATGCCAGTAATCTTTGAATTTGCATTATTATCATAGGTCTCTTTTCAATATCATGATCAGCTTCAATATCTGCAATTTCAATACATGATAGTATTGCCTCTTTCAAATCCTTAATAAATCACTGTACTGAGTAACAGAGTTCCTGATAGCCTTAATAATTAACCACTGGTAAACAGATTAAATCCTTCTAACCATGCTTTTACTCTGCTGAGCATGTGTCTTAATTTTCCATAGTAAAAGCTATTCTAGTTATAAATTATTTGCTTTCTGGATACAGGTATGTTAATATGCCCAGTAAAAAAGTTTCTGAACTGCATACAGGCTGTTTGAATAAGCTCTGCTCAAGATTCATCCTGTTGCTTTATGTCCTGCTTAGAAAAGTGTTAATAATTCCTTCATAGTTAAAATTAGAAAGCTTTAGAAATTCCTTTAAATCATATTCCAATTCATGCTTATTATATCTTAGTATTAAGTTTTTTCTTCTAGCCAATTACAGCCTTAGTGATAAAACTTGCAACCTCAGTTGCTCTGATGCTATCTTCCACGTGGCTCAAGCCATGTGGCCGGTAGAGAGAAAACATTTCAAGCTGCTTCAGATCTAAGCCCAAACCTTAAAAGTTTTCTGTGTGCACTTTAACTACCTTGAGATATATACCAAAATGTCTCTATAGATAAAACATTTCTAGTCCTGATATTCTGTGGCATATAACAAAAGTCAGAGAAAGATATTTAATTCTCCTTTTTTAACTTCCTTTATCAAAAATATAAGCAGACATTCCTTTATAATTTTGCCTATCCAACCCCAATTAAAATTCAAATTCCCAAATCTTACTTTACTGTATTTGCAATCGCCCAGGTAAAGCCTGCCTTTACCTGGCTGGACCTCAAACAAAAGAGTCCCTAGGACTTGCTTTTTTTAAAAAAAATCTTCTGCCTTTGGTTACAGGATGGCAATATCTTTTTACAACTTAGGCTGTTCCGAATTTAACCTAATTCAGGATTATTACCTTGATTCCTTAATTGTGCTGAGACCTACGGTTTTATTAGAAAAAAAATTTTTTTGTTTTTTATCCGTTTTTTCCAAGTAATTCTGATCTTTTAAATGCCCTGAAAGCAACCACTTCCTGATAGGCCTTTCAAATGCATCTGAGTCCGACCTCTCCTGAAAAGGCACAGGGAGTTTCTTGTAAAGATTAGCTTGCAGAACTTTTGAAATAAGAAGTGCTTAAGAAAGAACTCCTTAGCATTCTGCAGCAGTTTCTGCCTTGCTTCCTCGCTGGCCTTTCCCGCTTTTGCATATGAATAGTAGCCTGGCTCTTGGAGCCTTTTGTGTCAGGAGCAGGTAAATTTGACTTTGCTTTCCGGATGAAATTTTAACTCCTGCTTTTTCTTTTCCCAGTTGCTCCTTTTGAAATTCACTAGGCTCTAGCAACTGTTTGTTTCAGACTGAGATTTTTCAAGTTCTCAATCGCCCCTAGTGAGGGTTTCCCTGGGTCAAATGTCCTTTTTCTTCCCCTCCCCCTCAGACCACTCCTCAGGTTTTTCTTAACCTCCGGAGATCCAGGTCCGAGAGAGGAGGCCTCCGACTAGCAGACCCAGGTGGGGGAGGGAAACTGCACCTCCCTGACAGAGATAGTTTAAGAATCCCTCTCTGACCGATCGTGTGCTTCCCTCATCCTGATTCCGTCTCAGGCAATTAAGCTCTTGAGACTTCCATTTCTCCCCCATCAAGCTACGACATTAGGAGTCGAGCAGGGTTCAGAGGGGAGACCCACCTCAAGCAGAGGAGGACTTACCGTCCTTGGCCAGAGGATCGGCAACCTTCCTGGACTTCCGGCACCCGCCTACTATTAGCCTCGTGTCCTCGAACGCGTTCTCCCATTCGCTGTGTGAAATAAAAGAGTGGAATGCCACGAGAGTGCTAGGAGTGGGCCCTAAGCACGTTTGGGCGCCATTTGTAGCTCTCTCTGAGGTGAGAGAAGCCACAAGGTAGGAAGATAGAGACAGGATAGAAGTTTTGATACCACGAGGGAAGTGACGGAGTCCTAATAGAGATATGAGGTGTTCAGGATGAGTATTAATTATCAATGAGCCACAGCTAAGCTCTGATCAAAGGACCAATTCAGTAGGCTATTCCAGTCCTGAGATCCATACCACGCAGGTCAGAGAGGTGAATAGAGAAAGATTAAAGATGGAGCTTGGCCAGAGGCCAAGCTCCTGCAAGGACAGCCATCAGGTAGCCTGAAAGAGAAGGAGCGAGCAGAGAGCAGAGGGCAGAGGGCAGAGAGCAGAGAGGGCAGAGCCTGCTGGGCTAGATATAGTTTTTGATATGCAAATATACACAGTACATAGGGATGATTCTCATTGGTTAATGACAAGGCGCAGGTGTGGTTTCTCTTAAACAGGTGAGAACAAAGAAACCTGTTTTCCCGCCTAACCTGGGAGAAGCTGGGGTCAAGGGTCAGAGGCCTTCCCAGCCATGAGCACTACTGAGCATGCCCAAGACTGACTGTTCCCCTTGCCCCTAGTTATGAGTGGGCTGCTACAAAATTCATTTCCCTGAGTGCATATATATATTAACAAATTAGGGAGAGCAGAGATCAATCAATTGGACATGGAAATGAAAAAAACTTGAAAGCGATCAAATTAAAAACCCCCAGCAGAAAACCAAACTAGAAATCCTAAAAATTAAGAGAGAAATCAATAAAATCGAAAGTGATAGAACCATTGAGCTAATAAAGAAGACAAGAAGCTGATACTTTGATAAAAAAAAACAAACAATATAGACAAAGTACTGGTCAGTCTAATTTAAAAAAGGAAGGAAGAAAAGCAAATTGACAGCATCAAAGATGAAAAGGGGGACATCACCTCCGATGAAGGGGAAATTAAGGCAATCATTAAAAATTACTTTGCCCACTTACATGGCAATAAATACACCAATTTAGGTGATAGGGATAAATATATACAAAAACACAAACTGCCCAGACTAACAGAAGAAAAAATAGAATTCTTAAATAACCCCATATCAGAAAATGAAATCCAACAAGCCATCAAAGAACTTCCTAAGAAAAAATCCCCAGGGCCTCGTGGATTCACCAGTGAATTCTATCAAACATTCAGAGAACAGTGAATCCCAATACAAGACAAACTATTTGACATAATAAGCAAAGAGGGAGTTCTACCAAACTCCTTTCATGACACAAACATGGTGCTGATTCCAAAACCAGGCAGGTCAAAAGCGGAGAAAGAAAACTATACACCAATCTCCCTAATGAATATAGATGCAAAAATCTTAAATAGGATACTAGCAAAAAGACTACAGCAAGTGATCAGAAGGGTCATCCACCATAAACAAGTACAATTTATACCAGGGATGCAGGGCTGGTTCAATATTAGGAAAACCATCCACATCATTGACCACATCAACAAGCAAACCAACAAGAACCACATGATTATCTCAATAGACGCAGAAAAAGCCTTTGATAAAATACAACACCCATTCATCTTGAAAACACAAGGAAGTATAGGAATAGAGCTGTCGTTCCGAAAAATAATGAACAGTATATATCTAAAACCATCAGCTAATATCATCTGCAATGGGGATAAACTAGACGCATAAGATAAGATCAGGAGTGAAACAGGGATGCCCATTATCACCTCAAGTATTTGACATTGTACTAGAAACACTAGCAGTAACAATTAGAGAAGAAAAAGAAATTGAAGGCATCAAAATAGGCAAGGAGGAGACCAAGTTATCACTCTTTGCAGATGACATGATGGTCTACTTAAAGTATCCTAGAGATTCAACCAAAAAGCTAATTGAAATAATCTACAACTTTAGGAAAGTTGCAGGATACAAAATAAACCTGCATAAGTCATCAGCATTTCTATATATCTCCAACATAGCTCAGCAGCAAAAACTAGAAAGAGAAATCCCATTCAGAATCAGCTTAGACAAAATAAAATACCTAGGAATCTATCTCCGGAGACAAACACAGGAACTATATGAACACAGCTACAAAATACTCTCCACACAACTAAAAATAAACTTGAGCAATTGGGAAAACATTAACTGCTCGTGGATAGGTCGAGCCAATATAATAAAAATGACTATCCCACCCAAACTTATTTATCTATTTAGTGCCATACTCATTGAACTCCCATAAAATTTCTTTACTGATTTAGTAAAAACCATACAAAGTTCATTTGGAATAACAAAAGATCAAGGATATCCAGGGAAATAATGAATAAAAAACCACAAATGATGGGGCCCCTGCAGTCCCAGACCTTAAACTATATTACAAAGTAGCTGTCATCGAAACAATTTGATACTGGATAAGAGACAGAAAGGAGGATCAGTGGAATAGACTGGAGGCAAGCATTCTCAGCAAGACAGTATACGATAAACCCAAAGATCCCAGCTTTTCGGACAGAAATCCACTATTCGATAAAAACTACTGGGAAATTTGGAGGACTGTATTGGAGAGATTAGGAATTGATCAATACTTCACACCCTACACCAAGATAAATTCAAAATGGGTGAATGACTTAAACATAAAGAAGGAAACCATAAGTAAATTGGGTAAACACAGAATAGTATACATGTCAGACCTTTGGGAGGTGAAAGACTTTAAAACCAAGCAAGACATAGAAAGAATCCCAAAATTTAAAATGAACAATGTTGACTACATCAAATTAAAAAGCTTTAAACAAACAAAATCAATGTAACTAAAATCAGAAGGGAAACAACAAATTAGGGAAAAAATCTTCATAGAAACCTCTAACAAAAGTATAATTACTCCAATTTATCAAGACCTAAATCAATTGTACAAAAATATCAAGCCATTCATATGAGACGGGTTGACACTCACAAGGTTAGAATTAAAGGTTGGAGTAAGACCTTTTGGGCCTCAACTGATAGAAAGAAGGCAGGAGTTGCAATCATGATATCTGACAAAGCCAAAACACAAATAGACCTGATGAAAAGAGATAGGGAAGGTAAATATATTCCGCTAAAAGGGAGTATAGACAATGAGGAAATATCACTAATCAACATGTATGCACCAAATGGCATAGCATCCAAATTTTTAATGGAGAAACTAGGAGAATTGAAGGAGGAAATAGACAGTAAAACCATATTAGTGGGAGACTTGAACCAACCACTATCAAATTTAGATAAATCAAACCAAAAAATAAACAAGAAAGTGGTAAAAGATGTGAATGAAATCTTAGAAAAATTAGAGTTAATAGACATATGGAGGAAAATAAATAGGGACAAAAAAGAATACACCTTCTTTCAGCGCCACATGGCACATTCACAAAAATAGATAATACACTACGTCTTAGAAACATGGCACTCAAATGCAGAAAAGCAGAAATATGAACTGCAGCCTTTTCAGATCACAAGGCAATTAAAATATTGATCGGCAAGGGTACATGGAGACCCAAATCAAAAATTAATTGGAAATTAAATAACATGATACTCCAAAATTGGATAGTTAGAGAAGAAATAATAGAAACAATTAACAATTTCGTTGAAGAAAATGACAACGGCGAAACATCCTTTCAAACCTTATGGGATGCAGCCAAGGCAGTACTTAGAGTAAAATTCATATCCCTGAGTGCATATATTAACAAATTAGGGAGGACAGAGACCAAGGAATTGGAAATGCAAATCAAAAAACTTGAGAATGAACAAATTAAAAACCTCCAGAAGAAAACCATACTAGAGATCCTAAAAATTAAGGGAGAAATTAATAAAATGGAAAGTGACAGAACTATTAAGCTCATAAACAAGACTAGATACGGGTACTTTGAAAAAACAGACAAAATAGACAAAGTACTTGTTAATTTAATTAAAAAAAGGAAAGAAGAAAGGCAAATTAACAGCATCAAGGATGAAAAGGGGGATCTCACCTCTAATGAAGAGGAAATTAAGTCAATCATTAAAAACTACTTTGCCCAACTATATGGCAATAAATATACCAATCTAGGTGATATGGATGAATATTTACAAAAATATGAATTGCCTAGACTAACAGAAGAAGAAATAGTTTTCTTAAATCATCCCATATCAAAAAAAGAAATCCAACAGGCCATCAAAGAACTTCCTAAGAAAAAATCCCCAGGGCCTGATGGATTCACCAGCGAATTCTATCAAACATTCAGAGAACAGTTCATCCCAATACTATACAAACTATTTGACATAATAAGCAAAGAGGGAGTTCTACCAAACTCCTTTTATGACACAAGCATGGTACTGATTCCAAAACCAGGCAGGCCAAAAACAGAGAAAGAAAATTATAGACCAATCTCCCTAATGAATATAGATGCAAAAACCTTAAATAGGATACTAGCAAAAAGACTCCAGCAAGTGATCAGAAGGGTCATCCACCATGAACAAGTACGATTTATACCAGGGATGCAGGGCTGGTTCAGTATTAGGAAAACCATCCACATCATTGACCACATCAACAAGCAAACCAACAAGAACCACATGATTATCTCAATAGACGCAGAAAAAGCCTTTGATAAAATACAACACCCATTCCTCTTAAAAACACTAGGAAGTATAGGAATAGAGCTGTCCTTCCGAAAAATAATGAACAGCATATATCTAAAACCAACAGCTAATATCATCTGCAATGGGGATAAACTAGATGCATAAGATAAGATCACGAGTGAAACAAGGATGCCCATTATCACCTCAAGTATTTGACATTGCACTAGAAACACTAGCAGTAACAATTAGAGAAGAAAAAGAAATTGAAGGCATCAAAATAGGCAAGGAGGAGACCAAATTATTGCTCTATTCTTTAATTCTGACCTTGTATGTGTCTACCCGCCTCATGTGTGTTTCTTGAAGACAACATATGGTAGGGTTTTGCATTGTAATCCATTCTGCTATTCGTCTACATTTTATGGGTGAGTTCATCCCATTCACGTTCAAAGTTATGACTGTCACTTGTGGACTCCCTGGCATTTTGATTGTAGCATCCCAAGCATATTCACATCTATGAAATATAAATGACTGTATGGCGACTGTGTCTCCAAGCATAAGGTTATACCAATGAGGCTTGTGAAGGTAACCTTGAACTGGCCATGCGGCCCTTGGCTAAGACAAACTCATTAACATGCTCGGACTCAATTCCCCAGGAAAGCGCGGTTTGCAATCTACACGCCCAAAGGTGTTCCCTCTACCTTGCCTCCCAATCATGATTGTCTATGCTTTGTGATGTGATTGCTACGTGCTTGGGAGTACCATCCAAGCAGGACAGAAATAAAATCCAGAGGCAATCCCATGAACTTCCTCTTGTCTCTTGGCCTTTCTCCCTTCCATGGAGCTCCACTGGGCTCCTCAATGACTATGTCTCTCTCTCCTCTTGACCTTCTCCTTCCCTGAGGCTGTAACCATCTCGGCCTGCATTTCCTACCTTAATCTCCTCCGCCCCAGTTCCTTTGTACTCATACTCTCTTATCAAAGGGAGTATCATAGGAATTGCCTGCCCTATCGAACCACTGACTTGTCCCTGTCTTTCATTTCCACCCAGGTTCTTGGTTCCTACCTCTCCTCGGGTCCCATCACAAAGGTGAGCCCCTTCCCTTGTGGGACCCTGCTGGTCAGGGAGGTCCATTAAGGAAAACCCCACATTGATATCCTTCCCTAATTCTAACCTTTCTTCTTCAGCTCTACCTTTTAGTCCAGTGATTTACTTTAAATCAGTCCCCCTTGTCCCCTCCCATGATATGTTTCCCTATCTAGTCCCTCCCTTTTTGTTCCCTCCCCTTCCCCCTTCTTCTTCCCTCCCTGTTTCGTGTTCCCTTCCCCCTACCCCATTGGTTTTCCCTTCTCCCTTCCCTTGTTGGGTAACATAGAATTCAAGATCCCAATGGATCTGGATGTTCTTCCCTCTCAGAGCTGGTTTCCCTGAGTGTAAGGTTTAAGTAAAAACTCTCTTCCTCTCCTTCTCATAGGAGTTTTCTTCCCCTCCCCTTCCCGTGTGCATCTTTGTGTGAGAAAGATTATTCTATTTGGTCTTTCTTTTCCCCCAATTTACACATTACATTTTCCCCACATGTTAGTATACATAGATTGATATAAATGTAATCCTTATAGAAGAGAGTTTGAGTAAAAGAAAAAGATAATATTTTTCACCTTTTCCCTTTCCTTCATATTTCCCTTTTAAGGTATTCCAGGCTCTTTGCTTTTTGATATCGAAGTTTCCACAGAGCTCTGGTCTTTTCTTTGCAAAAACTTGGAAATCGTCTATTTTCTTGAATGCCCATACGTTCCCTTGGAAGTATATAGTCAGTTTTGATGGATAGCTGATTCATGGTTGAAAACCCAGCTCTCTTGCCTTTCTGAAAATCATGTTCCATGCCTTAAGTTCATTCAGAGTGGAACTTGCAAGGTCTTGTTCAGTGACCATGGGATTGGCATTCCTTTATATCTAAATTGTCTTTTTCTGGCTTCCTATAAGTTTTCTTTTGCTGGAAAACTTTGGAATTTGGCCATTCCATTCGTGGGAGTTGTCTTTGGGGGATTTAGTGTAGAGGGTGTTCTGTGAACTCCTTCATTGCCTGTATTGCCCTCTTCTTCTAGGATCTCTGGGTAATTTTCTTTGATTATATCTTGTATTACGATATCGAGTTTGCTGTTTATTTCTGTCTTTTCTGGTAGTCCAATTATTCTTAAATTGTCTCCTCTCCCTCTATTTTCCAAGACTATGACGTTGTCAGTGAGATATTTTATGTTCTCTTCTAATTTCTTGGTCTTTTGGCTTTGCTTTATCAGTTCTTGCTCGTTGACTTCGAGTTGCCTAATTCTGACCTTTAAAGCCTGGTTTTCCTTTTCACTTTGGTCAAACTGGTTTTGTAGATGCGTGAATTTCTTTTGCATTATTTCCCACTTTTCCTCCCAGAAGGCTTCCATCTGTTTGATCCTTTCCGAATCAAATTCTTCATGGGTGTGTGGAGAGTTTCTATTTTCTTTGGAAGGTTTCAGAGCATTTGCTTGTGTTTCCTCTTCTATCTCCTCTGTATTTTGTATTTCTTCTCCATAAAATGTGTCCAAAGTCGCCCCCTTCTTGCTGTTTTTCTTGGAATTTTGGGGCTTTTGTGCTTCTGTGGAGTTTGCCATCTCTATCTGAGTGGGGAGGGCTAGCTTTTCTTATATCTGTCTGGTGTTCAGAGGTTTTCGCCCCAGGCTGATTGTCTGTTCTATGCAGTTGTTGTTCTGTCTTCCCGGGGAAGCCAGGAATTGCTGGTGTTTCCGAGTCACTGCCCTCCTCAGTTCCCTCTCGATGCTTCTCCGTTGCCTTACTTCCAGGCTCTGAGCCTGGCTTGGCCCTTTCTGCAGGGTGTTTGTTTCTGTGCCTTAGCCGGCCCAAAGAGCCAGCACTCCGAGGGGGGAGGGGCCGCAGCTTCCAGGACCTCTGAGGGCTCTTGAGAGGATTAGCTTTCCCTGGGTTGAACTGAGTATGCCCTGAGACATGGACCTTCCCTGAGACTTGGATGGAAGGATCCAGCCAGGGGGTTAGAAGCTCCACCCCCCCACGCCCCATCTCTCTCTGTTTCCCTGCTGTCTGTGTTGGGTGTCCACTCGTCTGAGTCAGGTTGTTTTCAGGAAGCAGTCTTCAGAATAGCCAGTCCTGAGGCTCTGATGTTCCCTCTGCTGCCTCTGACTCAGAGCTCTGGGTTGGGGGGATGGGTCATGGGACCTTCCTTCTGCCTACCCCTTAGGTCCTAGTGATCTCGGGTTCTGGCTTTTGGGGGGCCGGACCTTTTGATCCAGATCCTAGAGGCGGATTCCCGGGGTCTATGCTCTTGTTCCTTTTGAATTTCTATGCCCTAGGAACATATGATTTGAGTTCGGTAGGGAAGTGTTTCTGGAGATCTGAACTTTAGTTTTCTCTAAGCCTCCATCCTGACAGGAAGTCAAGATGATCATTCATTACGCGAAGTGCACAGGAGGCTGCTTAGACGGCTAAGGAAGCAAGGTGGGAAAATATTCGAAAGAGTTTCCTTCTTTCTTTTCAGGTCATTCACCCATTCTGAGTTTATCTTGGTGTAGGGTGTGAGATGTTGATCCAAACCTAATCTCTCCCATACTGTCTTCCAATTTTCCCAGCAGGTTTTAACAAATAGTGGGTTTTGGTCCCAAAAACAGGGAATTTGGGGCTTATCATAGACTGTTTTGCTGAGGTCATTTACCCCAAGTCTATCCCACCAATCCTCTTTTCTATATCTTAGCCAGTACTCATTTATTTTTTTACCATTTGAGCTTTGAATTTCAGCTGCCCTGACCTCTGGAGGCTTTTGATTGGATTAAAGTGAAGGAGTCTGTGATGGAGGGGTGTTGGCCCTTTAGCTTCACTGAGCTCTGAAGACTTTTGATGGCATTAAGTTCAGTTGGGTTGTAGTAGCTCTGTCCCGAGGCCAAAACTTCCAGGAACGCCGGAGCAATATGTGGGGTCTCTGCCGTTCTGACCAGTGTGCTTGCTCTGTGCTCCCTCTGCAGCTCCTTCCTCACCACCTGAGTTTGATGCTCTGAGCCTGCCATAGCCCTGCCTGCAAGGTACTCCCTCAAAACCAGTGCCTTTGCCTGCACAGATATTCCTGCTCCCTCTGGAGGCTTAGCGCTCTGGTGCTGGGTGGGGGGTCCTGGGATCTTCCTTCTGCCTTCACCATAAACCCAAATGTCCTCGAATTCCAGCTTTTGGGGGACGTACCTTTTGAATTGAGACCAGCAGGGGGTTTCCTTGGCTCTGTCTTGTTGTTCAGTTTGATTTTCAATCCCCTAGGAGCATTTGTTTGTTATTGGTATGGAAGGGTTTTCAGAGGTCTTACCTTTTATCTTTTACTGCCTGGATGGTGCCATCTTGACTCTGGCCAATCAAATATCATATTAAAAAATCAACTGACCTGGAAAATAGATCTATGAGGAAGAAAATCTCAGAATTATTTTATTACCTGAAGGCCATAATAAAGATTATTTTTTAAATTTAGTATTTTAATTTCATTATGAAAAAAATTTAAAATACCTGCCAATAGATCCTTCAACAAGAAAACAAAATTGAAATGAAAAGCATTCAGAGATTGCCTTCAGAATTAAATTCCCAACTGATAACTACTAGGAAGCAATTCCTTATCACATTGATACCCAGTCAAGGGAAAGTACTTCAAGGACCAGAAGGAAACCACTCAAGGACCCTGGAGTTACAATCAGGTTCACTCAGGACCTAATAGCTTCTACATTAAAGGATTCAAAGACTTGGAATATGCTATTCAAGAAGGAAAAAGATTTGATTTATAAACTAGGGTCACCTTTTGCTAGTATTCTTTTTTAAATATATTTTATTTGATCATTTCCAAGCATTATTCGTTAAAGTCATAGATCATTTTCTTTTGCTCCCCCCCACCCCCCATAGCCGATGCGTAAGTCCATTGGGCATTAGATGTTTTCTTGATGTGAACCCATTGCTTTGTTGATAGTATTTGCATTAGAGTTTTCATTTAGAGTCTATCCTCTGTCATGCCCCCTCAACCTCTGTATTCAGGCAGTTGCTTTTTCTCGGTGTTTCCACTCCCATAGTTTATCCTTTGCTTATGAATGGTGTTTTTTTCTCCTGGATCCCTGCAAGTTGTTCAGGGACATTACACCACCACTAATGGAGAAGTCCATTACGTTCGATTATACCACAGTGTATTAGTCTCTGTGTACAATGTTCTCCTAGTTCTGCTCCTCTCGCTCTGCATCACTTCCTGGAGGTTGTTCCAGTCTCCATGGAACTTCTCCACTTTATTATTCCTTTTAGAACAATAGTATTCCATCACCAACATATACCACAGTTTGTTCAGCCATTCCCCAATTGATGGGCATCCCCTCGTTTTCCAGTTTTGGGCTACCACAAAGAGCGCAGCTATGAATATTTTTGTACAAGTCTTTTTGTCCATTATTTCTTTGGGGTACAGACCCAGCAGTGCTATGGCTGGGTCAAACGGTAGATATTCTTTTGTTGCCCTTTGGGCATAGTTCCAAATTGCCCTCCAGAATGGTTGGATCAGTTCACAGCTCCACCAGCAATGAATTAATGTCCCTACTTTGACACATCCCCTCCAGTATTCATTACTTTCCTTTGCTGTTATGTTAGCCAATCTGCTAGGTGTGAGGTGATACCTCAGAGTTGTTTTGATTTGCATCTCTCTGATTATAAGAGATTTAGAACACTTCTTCATGTGCTTATTAATAGTTTTGATTTCTTTATCTGAGAACTGCCTATCCATTTCCCTTGCCCATTTATCAATTGGAGAATGGCTTGATTTTTTGTACAATTGATTTAGCTCTTACAAATATGAGTAATTAAACTTTGTCAGAGGTTTCTATGAAGATTTTTTCCCAATTTGTTGTTTCCCTTCTGATTTTAGTTATATTGGTTTTGTTTGTACAAAAGCTTTTTAGTTTGATGTAGTCAAGATTATTTATTTTACATTTTGTGATTCTTTCTATATCTTGCTTGGTTTTAAACCCTTTCCCTTCCCAAAGGTCTGACATGTATACTATTCTGTGTTTACCCAATTTACTTATGGTTTCCTTCTTTATGTTTAAGTCACTCACCCATTTTGAATTTATCTTGGTGTAGGGTGTGAGGTGTTGATCTATTCCTAGTCTCTCCCACACTGTCTTCAAATTTTCCCAGCAGTTTTTATCGAATAGTGGATTTTTGTCCCAAAAGCTGGGATCTTTGAGATTATCGTATACTGTCTTGCTGAGGTCGCTTTCCCCCAGTCTATTCCACTGATCTTCCTTTCTCTTTCTTAGCCAGTACCAAATTGTATTGATGACTGCTGCTTTGTAATATAGTTTTAGGTCAGGGACTGCAAGGCCCCCATCATATGTGTTTTTTTTTCATTATTTCCCTGGATATCCTTGATCTTTTGTTCTTCCAAATGAACTTTGTTATGGTTTTTTCTAAATCAGTGAAGAAGTATTTTGGTAGTTCAATGGGTATGGCACTAAATAGATAAATAAGTTTGGGTAGGATGGTCATTTTTATTATATTGGCTCGTCCTATCCATGAGCAATTAATGTTTTTCCATTTGTTCAAGTCTAGTTTTAGTTGTGTGGCGAGTGTTTTGTAGTTGTGTTCATATAGTTCCTGTGTTTGTCTTGGGAGGTAGATTCCTAGGTATTTTATTTTGTCTAAGGTGATTTTGAATGGGATTTCTCTTTCTAGTTCTTGCTGCTGAGCTGTGTTGGAGATATATAGAAAAGTTGATGATTTATGTGGGTTTATTTTGTATCCTGCAACTTTGCTAAAGTTGATTATTTCAATTAGCTTTTTGGTTGAATTTCTCGGATGCTTTAAGAAGACCATCATGTCATCCGCAAAGAGTGATAACTTGGTCTCCTCCTTGCCTATTTTGATGCCTTCAATTCCTTTATCTTCTCTAATTGCTACTGCTAGTGTTTCTAGTACAATGTCAAATAGTAGAGGTTATAATGGGCATCCTTGTTTCACTCCTGATCTTATTGGGAATGCATCTAGTTTATCCCCATTGCAGATGATATTAGCTGTTGGTTTTAGATATATACTGTTTATTATTTTTAGGAATGACCCTTCTATTCCTATGCTTTCTAGTGTTTTTAATAGGAATGGGTGTTGTATTCTATCAAAGGCTTTTTCTGCGTCTATTGAGATAATCATGTGGTTCTTGTTGGTTTGCTTGTTGATGTGGTCAATGATGTGGATGGTTTTCCTAATGTTGAACCAGCCCTGCATCCCTGGTATGAATCCTACTTGATCATGGTGAATGATCCTTCTGATCACTTGTTGGAGTCTTTTTGCTAGTATCCTATTTAAGATTTTTGCATCTATATTCATTAGGGAGATTGGCCTATAGTTTTCTTTCTCTGTTTTTGACCTGCCTGGTTTTGGAATCAGTACCATGTTTGTGTCGTAAAAGGAGTTTGGTAGAACTCCCTCTTTGCTTATTATGTCAAATAGTTTGTATAGTATTGGGATTAACTGTTCTCTGAATGTTTGATAGAATTCACAGGTGAATCCATCAGGCCCTGGGGATTTTTTCTTAGGAAGTTCTTTGATGGCTTGTTGGATTTCAATTTCTGATATGGGATTATTTAAGATTTCTATTTCCTCTTCTGTTAATCTAGGCAGTTTGTATTTTGGTATATATTCATCCATTTCTCCTAAATTGGTGTATTTATTGCCATATAATTGGGCAAAGTAATTTCTAATGATTGCCTTAATTACATCTTCATCGGAGGTGTTGTCCCCCTTTTCATCTTTAATGCTGTCAATTTGCTTTTCTTCCTTCCTTTTTTTAATTAGATTGAACAGTACTTTGTCTATTTTGTTTGTTTTTTCAAAGTACCAGCTTCTTGTCTTATTTATTAAATCAATAGTTCTATCACTTTCTATTTTATTAATTTCCCCCTTAATTTTTAGGATTTCTAATTTGGTTTTCTGCTGGGGGTTTTTAATTTGATCGCTTTTGAGTTTTTTCATTTGCATTTCCAATTGATTGATCTCTGCTCTCCCTTGTTTGTTAATATAAGCATTCAGGGATATGAATTTACCTCTGATTACCGCTTTGGCTGCATCCCAAAAGGTTTGAAAGGATGTTTCGCCTTTGTCATTTTCCTCGATGAAATTATTAATTGTTTCTATGATTTCTTCTTTAAGTAAATGGTTTTCGAGTGTCATACTGTTTAATTTCCAATTGGTTTTCGATTTGGTTTTCCATGTACCATTACTAATCATTATTTTTATTGCCTTGTGATCTGAGAATGCTGCTTTCATTATTTCTGCTTTTTTGCATTTGTGTGCTATGTTTCTGTGACCTAACGTATGGTCAATTTTTGTGAATGTGCCATGTGGTGCTGAGAAGAAGGTGTATTCCTTTTTATCCCTATTTATTTTTCTCCATATGTCTCTTAATTCTAATTTTTCTAAGATTTCATTCACTTCTTTTACCTCTTTCTTATTTATTTTTTTATTTGATTTATCTAAATTTGATAATGGTTGGTTTAAGTCTCCCACTAGTATGGTTTTATTGTCTATATCTTCCTTCAATTCTCCTAGTTTCTCCATTAGAAATTTGGGTGCTATATTATTTGTTGCATACATGTTGATTAGTGATATTTCCTCATTGTCTATACTCTCTTTTAGCAGAATATATTTACCTTCCCTATCCCTTTTGATCAGGTGTATTTGTGCTTTGGCTTTGTCAGATATCATGATTGCCACTCCTGCCTTCTTTCTATCAGTTGAGGCCCAGAAGGTCTTACTCCATTCTTTAATTCTGACCTTGTGGGTGTCAACCCGCCTCATGTGTGTTTCTTGAAGACAACATATGGTAGGGTTTTGGATTCTAATCCATTCTGCTATTCGTCTACGTTTTATGGGTGAGTTCAGCCCATTCATGTTCAAAGTTATGATTGTCATTTGTGGCCTACCTGGCATTTTGATTGCCTTCCCTAATTCTAACCTTTTCTTCTTCGGCTCTACCTTTTAGTCCAGTGATTTACTTTGAATCAGTCCCCCTTGTCCCCTCCCTTGATGTTTCCCTTTTTAGTCCCTCCGTTTTTCTTCCCTCCCCCTTCTCTTTCCCTCCCTTTTTGTTCTCCCTCTCCCCCTCCCCCCCTTGGTTTTCCCTTCTCCTTACCCTTGTTGGGTAAGATAGAATTCAGGATCCCAATGGATCTGGATGTTTTTCCCTCTCAGAGTTGATTTCCCTGAGACTGAGGTTTAAGTAACCCCCCCCCTCTCTTCCTCTCCTTCTTATAGGAGTTTTCTTACCCTCCCCTTCCCATGTGAATCTTTGTGTGAGAAAGATTATTCTATTTGGTCTTTCTTTACCCCCTATTTATACATTATATTTTCCCCACATATTAGTATACATAGATTGATATAAATGTAGTCCTTATAGAAGAGAGTTTGAGTAAAAGAAGAAGATAACATTTTTCCCCTTTCCTTAATATTTACCTTTTCAGGTATTCCTTGCTCTTTGATTTTCGGTATCGAACTTTCCACTGAGCTCTGGTCTTTTCTTTGCAAAAAGTTGGAAGTCTTCTATTTTGTTGAATGCCCATACTTTCCCTTGGAAGTATATAGTCAGTTTTGCTGGGTAGCTGATTCTTGGTTGGAGACCCAGCTCTCTTGCCTTTCTGAAGATCATGTTCCATGCCTTACGATCATTCAGAGTAGAACTTCCAAGGTCTTGTGTGACCCTGATTGGCATTCCTTTATAACTAAATTGTCATTTTCTGGCTTCCTGTAGGATTTTTTCTTTTGTTTGATAGCTTTGGAATTTGGCAATTACATTCCTGGGAGTTGTCTTTTGGGGTTTTAGTGTAGAAGGTGTTCTGTGAGCTCTGTCAGTGGCTGTATTGCCCCCTTGTTCTAGAATCTCTGGGCAATTTTCTTTGATTATATCTTGTATCACCATGTCCAGTTTGGTGTTTATTTCTGGCTTTTCTGGGAGTCCAATTATTCTTAAATTATCCCTTCTCCCTCTATTTTCCAGATCTATCACCTTGTCGGTGAGATATTTTATGTTCTCTTCTAATTTCTTGGTATTTTGGCTTTGCTTTATTAATTCTTGCTCTTTTACACGATCGTTGTCTTCCAGCTGTCTGATTCTAGCCTTTAAAGCCTGGTTTTCCTTTTCAGTTTCATCATACCAGTTTTGTAGATGCGTGAATTTCTTTTGCATTATTTCCAACTTTTCCTCCCAGAAGGCTTCCATCTTTTTGGTCATTTCTGATTCAAATTCTTCATAGGTTTGTGGAGAGTTTCCATTTCCTTTGGAAGGTTTTGGAGCATTTTCTTGTATATTATCTTCTATCTGCTCTGTGTTTTGTATTTTGGCTCCATAGAATGTGTCCAAAGTCTCCCCTTTCTTCTTATTTTTCTTGGTATTTTGGGGCTTCTGTGCTTCTGTGGAGTTTGCCATCTCTGAAAGTGGAGGATTAGCTTTTCTTATCTCTGTCTGGTGTTCAGAGGCTTTAGTCCTGGGCAGATTGTCGGTTCTGTAAGCTTTCCCTGGGTTAAATTGAATATGCCTCACTGGAACTGGAATGGAAGGGTCGGACCACGTTGCTTTCCGGAAGTTGCCTTCAGAATCGCTGGCCGTGAGGCTGTTTCGTCGGCATGCGGGGGGATGGGCTGCAGCTTCCCCAAGCTCCGAGGGCAGGGACTTTCACTGAGACTTGGATAGCAGGATCCAGCCCTTGAGGCTGTCTTGCTCCAGGCAGTGACTTTCACTGGGACTTGGATAGAAGGCCCTGAGGGTTGTTGTTCCGAGGACCCTGCTCTCTGAGCCAGGCCGGGCTGCGGCTTCCGGGAGCCTTGGACTCTGCGCTCCTACCCCTTAGTTCCAAGTGATCTCGGGTTCTGGCTTTTGAGGGGAGCCGTACCTTTCGATCCGGGTCCAGGTCCAGGAAGAGGGTTCCCAGGGTCTGTGCTGTTGATCGTTTTGAATTTCGGCGCCTTAGGAGCTTATAGTTTGAGATCGGTCGGGAAGGGTTTTCCAGAGATCTGAACTTTAGCTTTCTCTAAGCCGCCATCTTAACCGGAAGTCTCCTCTAGTATTCTTGTTAAGATTTTTGCATCTATGTTCATTAAGGAGATTGATCTATAGTTGTTGGGGGGTTTTTTTTTCAGTTTTTTCCTGGCTGACTTTGGAATCAGTACCATATTTGTGTCATAATAGGAATTTGGTAGAAGTCCTTCTTTGCTCATTCTGTCACATAGTTTATATAAAATTGGGATTCATTGTTCTTTGAATATTTGATAGAATTCATTTGTCAATGCATCGGGTCACGGGGATTTTTTCTTAGGGAGTTCTTTGATGGCTTGTTCAATTTATTTTTCTGAGATGGGGTTGTTTAGATATTCTATTTCTTCGTCTGTTATTCAAGGCAAGTTCTATTTTTATAAATATTCATCCATATCACCTAGACTGCCATATTTATTGGTATATAATTGGGCATAATGGTTTTTAATGATTGCCTTACTTTCCTCTTCATTAGAGGGGAGGTCTCACTTTTCATCTTGGATATTGTCAAATTGGATTCCTTCTTTCCTTTTATTAATGAGGTTGAGCAGAATTTTGTCTTGTTTCTTAAATCAATATTACTTTCACTTTCAATTTTATTAATTTCTCTTTTGATTTTTAGGATCTCTAATTTACTTTTCATCTGAGGATTTTTAATTTGTTCATTTTCAATTGTTTTTTTTTTTTAATTTGCAAGCCCAATTCCTTGACCTCTTCTCTCTTTACGTTGGGAATATATGAACTCAAGGACATAAATTTCCCCCTGAGAACTGCTTTGGCTGCATTCCATAGATTTTGAAAGGATGTCTGATCATTGTCATTTTCTTCAAAGAAATTATTGTTTCTGTGATTTGTACTTTAACCAATTTTGGAGAATCAGATTGTTTAATTTCCAGTAAATTTTGGAGTGGCCTCTCCATGTAACCTTACTCATTGTTGTTTTCATTGCATTGTGATCTGAGAAGGTTACACTGATTATTCCTGCTCCTTTGCACTGGTTTGTAATCTAGAGTCAGCAGCCAGTAAAATGAGTATCTTCTTTCAGGGAAAAAATGGTCACTAGTTTTTGAAATAGTGGTGAGGAGGAACAGAATGACAGGAATTAGAGCAGGATCTAAAGAGGATAGATATCATGGGTGTCTTTTAAATTGATGCTATATCCTGAAATATGGTCTTCTCCAGGACTATCCTCTGACATGAATTGATGAATTGCAGAACTAGGCACTGGCAACATTATTGTGCTGTTCTAAATTTCTTCTGCATTCTCAGATTGATCCCTAATTTCTATTGGAGAAGCTGATGTACCTACTTTCTTCTCTAGATTTAGGATGATTGCAATCCTGCATGAGGTTTTTAGTGGAGGTGGAGGTTGTAATTTAGGAGGAGTGGGAGGAAGAGAGGATGGAGAGAATCCTTCTAAGGTGAGGGAGGGTCAGACTTCCTCACAGCTTCTGTAGCAGCCTCATGTGAGAAGTTAGGAAAAGAATTGATAGAATCAGTTAAAGCCATAAAAGTTGAAAGAGTAATCGTAATATACAAGTGTCAGTAGAAGTAGGGAAATGTGGGGTCAAAACCTGAGAAACAGCTCAACTCTCCACATTTTGTGCAGTATTCTACCCAGATTCCATGTGATCCGAATTGCTGGTAATATTCTGTTTTCTTTTTACTTTGTTTCATAGCTTGCCCTATGCAATGCCATTCTTCTTTAGTAAATACTCCTCGTTCTGAAATGTTAGGACGACATTTCAATATAACTTTAAGTAAGGCCTTGAGCTAACCTTCTGAAATCTTAATTCCTACTTTTATGGATTTTACAGTCCTTAAGCCAGCAGGAATCTTCCTTTGGGGCAGCCCTAGCGCCTAGTACTGCAGTCAGTAAATGGTGATCCTTTGCTTACTTGCATTGTCTCTGGGTCTCCAATCTTGGCGGATTTTCCTGAACCCTACACCCTTCGTTTACTGTATCTCTCTCCCTCTCCATTTCTCTCTCCCTCCCTCCCATCTGTGTCTTTTTCTCACTGTCACTTGTCCTCTCTGCCTCATCATCTCTGTGTCTATCCTCTATCTCCATTTTTAATACATCTCATTCTGTTTCTGTCTCTCCCAATCACTGTCTGTCTCTGTGAGCTTTTCTCTGTATCTCACCCTCTGTTCTTTCTGATTCTTTTTCCTTCTATCCACTCCTCTCTCCTCTCCCTTGATTGCTCTTTCCCTGCTTTTGGTGTCTTCCTCTTCCTCTCTATGACCTCCCTGCCTTACTTCTAGTCTCTGTCTCCGTCTCTTTTGCTCTCCCTAAGGACCCTCGGCCCAGAATGGGATCTTGAAGTCTATCTTCTCCTACAGGGTAAGGAAGAAGTGCAAACTAAGGGGGGTACGGAGGACTGAAAAAGGGAGGGAAGGAGAGGGGGGAGGGAACTTAGCAGACCCTAAAGAAACAAGAAGGGAACAAAAAAAGAGGGCCAGAAAGGGAAGCATATGAAGGGAGGGGAATAGGGGGCTTGACTAAAAGTAAATCACGAGATTAAAAGGATAAAGCAAAAGAAGAAAGGACAGAAGTAGGGAAGGATTTCGAAATGCTAGGAAATTCAAAAGTGACAATCATAACTTTGAACGTACATGGGATGAACTCACCCATAAAACGTAGAAGAAGAAGAGAGAGGATTAGAATTCAGAATCCTACCATATGTTATCTACGAGAAACACACCTGAGGGGGATATAGACTCACAAATGTCAGAATTAAAGATTGGGGTAAGACCTATTGGGCCTCAACTGATAGAAAGAAGGCAGGAGTTGCAGTCACGGTATTTGACAAAGTCAAAATAGACCTGGTTAGAAGGGACAGGGAAGGTAAATACATCCTGAGGAAAGGGATGATCGATAATGAGGAAAAAACACTCATCAACCGGTATGCACTGTGAATCTTAAAATTTCTCAGAGTCTACCTTAGAACATTTGGTTAGGGCTATTCCCCATTTTAAACAATGAAGGTACTTAAGCAGGAATGTATTGGGAACTTTAAAATTACTTCACCCATACTTAGGCATACTTTAGGGGAAGGTAAAGTTGTAAAACTCCTTACTGAACGATGAAAAATTACTTAACTCAAACTTCGAATAAGGAAAAAGCCCTTAAGTTAGTTCTATTTTTAGATCTAATACAAAAGGGTAAATAAAGTGGAATGGGAAGTACATAAAGGAGATTAATTCATTTGTTCATGCTTTAGGGCACTGACAGAATCCCTCCAGGACACCAAGCTGCTCATGCAGGAGGTAGGATAGAATCCAATTAAACTAAGCCTGAGACTCATTCTGAGGAGACTGCTTCTGAAACATTCAGATGGAGGAGGGAGCTGGTGAAAGTAGCTGAGATGCTGCTGGCCTGGTGTCATTAGGAATCCTTACTTAGGGGGCAGCTGGGTAGCTCAGTGGATTGAGAGCCAGGCCTAGAGATGGGAGGTCCTAGGTTCAAATCTGGCCTCAGCCACTTCCTAGCCTTGTGACCCTGGGCAAGTCACTTGACCCCTATTGCCTAGCCCTTACCACTCTTCTGCCTTGGAGCCAATACACAGTATTGACTCCAAGACAGAAGGTAAGGGTTTAAAAAAAAATCCTTACTTAGACAGATCTTATGAAGAGTTATAAAAAACTGTCTGATTTCTCTTTTAAGACTCAGGTCTAGGCCATATTGGCTTTGAGGCCCTTCATACTTATTCCTTTCTTACTCTCTATCTCTTTCTTTGATTACTCATTGTATTGTTAATTAAAATCTCTATAAAACCCAATTGACATGGGTATTTGAATAATTGGGAATATTTCCCTGCCGACCACCTTATATTTGATTTTAAACCCAAGACACTGTAGTGAAACATATTTCTGAGGTCAAATTTTACTCACCCTCTCTTATATCTATCATCATTTATATCTTCCACGATTTTAATCACTACAGTTTAAGACCTCAACCATTTTAAATCTCACACCATGAACGAAAACGCACTGAGAAAATCGTCATCCTCGGTTACCGGGAGACCACTACTACTATATTTGACAACGCAGGAGAAATTGGTGAATTTACCTTAGTTTTATGGGGACATTTTCTCTGACTTCTATATTCAATTTCTAGTCGATTTCTAGCCCTGTATTAAAACTGTACTTCGTGGGTAACTACTGACTACAGAGAGAATCTTCTTTGTTGAACAATTGCAGCTATTATGTAGTGGAATACTCAGTGTTCAAAGTTCTGAAAGAGAATTTTCTGTGTACTTCTCCAAAGCTATTTCTGTTTCAGAGCCAGGTCAAAGTGTGGCAGAGATTTCAGTTGTTATATTGCTCAGACCAGAGGCAAAAAGATCTTTGAGTACTTATATATTTTCAACATTCTGGTGACTGGTAAGAGAACATATTTGGTTCACTATCCCACATATTTTATGCCCTTTTCTCTCCCACTCTCTTTTCTTCCCTTTAGCCATCTTCAATTCCTCTTTCCCCCTCTACCTTTTCCTGCTCTGTCCTTTCGAAGGTTCAGACCCTCTCCTCTTCTTCTACATCCAACCTTTCTCTGATCCATCCTACCCCTCTCCCCATTTGACTACAACTCCTATCCTTTTCCTACTCTGTGTGCTTTCTCGATCTCTTCATCCCTCTACTCTTCTCCTCCCCTTCTCTCTTTTCTTCAACTGTCTTTCCATTCTTTCATTTCACCCTCTTCTGATTCTCTCTTCTTTCTCCACTCTTGTCCCCTGATCCATCACTTTGTCACCCTTCTCACTCCTTCCCCTAAGCCTACCCTCTCCTGACCTCTCTTTCCCAACTCCACACTACAGCGCCCCCCATTTCCTGATGGTTCTCCTCTTTCAATGCACTTTTTTTTTGACACTCTCTCAGGGCCTTTTCCTTCCTTTGCTTTCTCCCCTCTGTGTACCTCTTCCACCACCCCCCCTCCTCACCTTCCTTCCTCTGTCTTTTCTATTCACCCCTCTCAACCTATTTTTCCACTTCCCGTTTGACCGGAGATTCCAAGGGGGAAACCGGTATTTTATTGACACTCTCAGGGGTCAACAGCAATCACACCTCCATGATCAGCAAAGGGACAGAAATCACTGGCTTCTCCGTGGATAGTGGAAATGCGGGAAACAGCCTCAGAATGGACATGGTTGCTCGAAACAGCACAGGACCCCCGACTCCACCCAGAATTTTCTCACTGGACCAAACACGAATCCATCCAGACCCATTCTCCGGAAGAGAAAGGGGTCTTCCAGCCTCATTTACAGGAAGGATCAGGGGGGGAGTTAGGGCAAAAGTCATGAAAGGGTTCAAGTCAACAAAATCAAGTACATTACTGCTCAGGAAAAGAACCACAAGAGGCACTGAGGCTCAGAGATACAGGCTCACAAAAGACCGCTAGTGAAGAAGACGGAGTCATTTTCTAAGGGGCTGAAGGACTTACCTCAGAAGTTGTATCAAAGGGAGTTACATTTCCTCCTGGAAAAACCCAGAGAACCTAAAAGGAACCGCCCCCGTAGCAACGCCAAACAAAGATTCCGATTGGACAACGGACACGCCCATGAACTGCACAGTGGACTGTTCCAAAGGCGAAAGCCCTGGGGGGCAGGGAAGGGGGAGTTCCTGGGAGGGGCGGGCGTGGAGACAGTGGCTGCAGGCCCCAGATGTAAAACGCTCCACCTCCACCCCGGGAAACCGAGGACTAACAGGAGAAACGTGCTGGCAATTAGCGAGTGCCCTGGTGGCGGGCAACCTGACAAGACTTCCAGACTCGTTTTCCCCCTCGCCAACCTCCCCATCCCGCTCCAACAACCTCCGTGGGCTGGCCCAATTACCCTCCAACATTTCCCTTTTGGCTCTCTCCCTCTCTTCACCTCCTTTTAGCCGTATTTCTCTGCCTTCAGCCCCCCATCCTACCCCCACCCCCACACCCCTCTTTCTATTCTGTCCTTCGCAACTTTCATCTCCTCTGGACCACTGCTTTATAATATAGTCTGAGATCTGGGACTGCCAGGCTCCCTTCCTTTGTATTTTTTTTTCATTATTTCCCTGGATATCCTTGATCCTTTGTTCTTCCAAAAGAAATTTGTGATTGTTTTTTCTAGATCAGTAAAAAAATTTTTTGGAAGTTCCATGGGTATGTCACTAAATAGTTAGATGAAAGTTTGGGTAGGATGGTCATTTTTATTATATTGGCTCGTCCTACCCATGAGCAGTTAATGTTTTTTCAAAGTGTTCGAGTCTAGTTTTAGTTGTGTGGAGAGTGCCTTGTAGTCGTGTTCTTAAAGTTCCTGTGTTTGTCTCCGGAAATAGATTCCTAAGTATTTTATTTTGTCTAAGGTTATTTTGAATGGGATTTCTCTTTCTAGTTCTTGCTGCTGAGCAGTGTTTGGAATATATAGAAATGCTGATGACTTATGCCGGTTTATTCTGTATCCGGCAACTTTGCTAAAGTTGTTGATTATTTCGATTAGCTTTTTGGTTGAATCTCTAGAATTCTTTAAATAGACTATCATGTCATCCACAAAGAGTGATAACTTGGTCTCCTCATTGCCAATTTTAATGCCTTCAATTTCTTTTTCTTCTCTAATTGCTACTGCTAGTGTTTCTAGTACAATGTCAAATAGTAGAGGTGATAATGGGCATTCTTGTATCACTCCTGATCTTATTGGGAATGCATCTATTTTATCCCCGTTGCAGATGATATTAGCTGATAGTTTTAGGTATATACTGTTTATTATTTTTAGGAACGACCCTTCTATTCCTATGCTTTCTAGTGTTTTTAAGAGGAATGGGTGTTGTATTTTATCAAAGGCTTTTTCTGCGTCTATTGAAATAATCATGTGGTTCTTGTTGGTTTGCTTGTTGATGTGGTCAATGATGTGGATGGTTTTCCTAATATTGAACCAGCCCTGCATCCCTGGTATAAATTCTATTTGATCATGGTGAATGACTCTTCTGATCATTTGCTGGAGTCATGGTGAATGACTCTTCTGATCATTTGCTGGAGTCCTTTTGCTAGTATCTTATTTAAGATTTTTGCATCTATATTCATTAGGGAGATTGGTCTATAGTTTTCTTTCTCTGTTTTTGGCCTGCCTGGCTTTGGAATTAGGTAGAACTCCCTCTTTGCTTATTATGTCAAATAGTTGGTATAGTATTGGGGTTAGTTGTTCTTTGAATGTTTGATAGAATTTACTGGTGAATCCATTAGGCCCTGGGAATTTTTTTTCTTAGGAAGTTCTTTGATGGCCTGTTGGATTTCTTTTTCTAATATAGGATTATTTAAGAAATCTATTTCTTCTTCTGTTAGACTAGGCAATGTATAGTTTTCTAAATATTCATCCATATCACCTAGCTTTTGTATATTTATTGCCATATAGTTGGGCAAAGTAGTTTTTAATGATTTCACTAATTTCCTCTTCGTTGGAGGTGAGGTCCCACTTTTCATCCTTGATGCTGTTAATTTGCCTTTCTTCTTTCCTTTTTTTAATTAGATTGACCAGTACTTTGTCTATTTTGTCTCTTTTTTTCAAAGTACCAGCTTCTAGTCTTGTTTATTAGCTCAATGGTTCTATCACTTTCGATTTTATTAATTTCTCCCTTAATTTTTAGGATCTCTAGATTGTTTTTCTTCTGGGGGGTTTTAATTTGTTCATTCTCAAGTTTTTTGATTTGCATTTCCAATTCATTGATCTCTGCCAGCCCTAATTTGTTAATATATGCACTCATGGGTATGGATTTTCCTCTAAGTAGTGCTTTGGCTGCATCCCTCACCATTGTCATTTTCCTCAATGAAATTATTAATTGTTTCTATGATTTCTTCTCTTACTAACCGATTCTGCAATATCATTATATTTGATTTTCAATTAATTTTTGATTTGGCTCTCCATGTACCCATACTGATCAATATTTTCATTGCTTGATGATCTGAAAAGGTTGCATTTATTATTTCTGCTTTTCTGCATTTGAGTGCCATGTTTCTGTGCCCTAGTGTATGATCTATTTTTGTGAATGTGCCGTGTGTTGCTGAGAAGAAGGTTTATTCCTTTTTGTCCTTATTTATTTTTCTCCATATATCTGTTAACTCTAATTTTTCTAAGATTTCATTCACCTCTTTTACCTCTTTCTTATTTATTTTTTGATTTGATTTATCTAAATTTGATAGTGGTTGGTTCAAGTCTCCCGCTAATATGGTTTTACTGTCTATTTCCTCCTTTAATTCTCCTAATTTCTGCATTAAAAATTTGGATGCTATACCTTTTGGTGCATACATGTTGTTTAGTGATATTTCTTCATTGTCTATACTCCCTTTAAAGAGAATCTATTTACCTCCCCAGTCCCTTTTGATCAGGTCTATTTGTACTTTGGCTTTGTCAGATATCATGATTGCAACTCCTACCTTCTTTTGATCAGTTGAGGCCCAAAAGGCCTTACTTCATCCTTTAATTCTAACCTTGTGATTATCAACCCGCCTCATATGTGTTTCTTGAAGATGGTAGGGTTTTGGGTTCTAATCCAATCTGCTATTTGTCTACGTTTTATGGGTAAGTTCATCCCATTCATGTTCAAAGTTATGATTGTCACTTGTGGATTGCCTGGCATTTTGATATCTTCCCCTAGTTCTGACCTTTCTTCTGTAGCTATATCCTTTTAAACCAGTGATTTCCTTTAGGTCAATCCCCCCAGTCCCCTCTATTGATAGGCTTCCCTTTTTAGCCCTTCCCTTTTTATGCTCCCTTACCACCACCACCACCACCAACACCCGCCCCCCCTCCCCCGGGGTTTATGGGATGCTTTGGGAGGAGTGATTCTTTGGTATTGAGGGCTTGTCGTGCCCTCCTTTGGCAGGTCTCCAGCCTCTGACCCTCACCTGACACCCAGCTCTCACTTGTGGCTCCTAGTAGCTGTTAGCAAGCGGCCACGCCACGGGCAAAGGCTTCGATAGGCCGGCTAAAACTTGTGACGGTAGCCATCGGGTCATCATGGACCCCTGGTGAACTAGGACATTGTTCACCCAGCATGTGAAGATTGCTTCGACTGAAAAGATGGAAGAAACTAATAAGAAGGTTGAATGCTGAGAGGGTGATGCAGCAAGGCACTGTGGAGTGCTTAGGGCGTGTTGGAGCACAAAAGACAACCCAGGCCATCCAATGCAACTGAGGAAATCTGCAGATGTAATGACTTTTTTGCGCCACTGGACCCAGGCTTCCAGCGCCGAGAGAGTGGGACTGTCTCTGTGCATCGACTTTTACACTTAAATCGTCATGCACAAGTGTCTTTGTGCACAAAAACACATAAAGACAATAGTCATCCTCGGTTACCGAGAGACTACTACTCCTACTACCCTCCCCCCTCTCCTTCCCTCCATTTTTATACTCCCTCCCCGCTCCCCTTCCTTGATTTTCCTTTCTTTCTTACCCTGTTGGATAAGATAGAATTCAGGATCCAACTGGATCAAGATGTTCTTCCCTTTCAGATTTGATTTCACTGAGAGTAAGGTTCAAGTAATTCCACTTCACGCTCTCTTCCTCTCCCTCTCATATGAGAGTTCTTCCCCTCCCCTTCCCATGTGTATCTTTGTATGGGAAAGATTATTCTATTTAGTCCCCTCCCATTTCTTGAAGTAAATGTTAGTATTATCGACGATTTCGCCCCTCCCTTTCACCAAATCTTTTTGATGCCCCAATCATTCCCTATGCATGATTCTTCTAATACTCTTATGATGCATACAATTTTTGAGAGTTACACAATATATTTTCCCCGCATGTTAATTTATATATAATTTGATATAAATATAGTCCTTATAGAAGAGAGTTTGACTTAAAGAAAAAATAAGATATATCTCCTTTTCCCTTACTTTCATATTTACCTTTTCATGTTTCTCTTGCTTTCTGTGATTGAATATCAAATTTTCCAATAAGTTCTGGTCTTTTCTTAGCAAATGCTTGGAAATCTTCTATTTTGTTGAATGCCCATACTTTCCCCTGGAAGGATATAGTCAGCTTTGCTGGGTAGTTGATTCTTGGTTGGAGACCCGGCTCTCTTGCCTTTCTAAATATCGTGTTCCATGCTTTGCGGTCTCTTAGTATGTGTGCCGCTAAGTCCTGTGTGATTCTTATGGGAGCCCCCCTATATCTGAAGCTCCACTTCTTGGCTTCTTGTAGGATTTTCTCCTTTTCTTGGAAGCTCTTGAATTTGGCGATTACATTCCTGGGGCTTGTCTTCTGGGGATTTAGTATAGAGGATGTTCTGTGAACCCTTTCTATTTCTATTTTGCCCCCTTGCTCCAGAATATGTGGGCAATTTTCTTCTATAATCTCCTGTAGAATACCATCGAGGTTTTTGTTTATCTCTGGTTTTTCGGGGAGACCAATAATTCTGAGGTTGTCTCTTCTTCCTGTTTTCCAAGTCTGTGACCTTTTCAGTGTGATATTTTATGTTTTCTTCTAATTCATTAATTTTTTGGCTTCGCTTTGTTGATTCTTGCTCTTTTGTAATCTCACTGTCTTCCATTTGCTTAATTTTGGTCGTTAGGGACTGGTTTTGCTTTTCAGCTTTGTCTGCCCCTCTATTAGATGCTTCCAGCTCGTTCTCTAATTGTGAAATCTTGTCTATCAGGCTAATGATATCTTTCTCCCATTTTTCTTTCCAAAAGGTTTCCATCTTTTGGGTAACCTCCAGTGTGAGATCTTCCAGGGCTTGTGGATGGTTTCCATTTGGGGAGGCATGTTCTGATTTTGTTTGGAATTCATCCTCATTCTCCTTATTTCCATGGGTACTTCCTCCATAAAAGTTTTCAATAGTCACTCCCCCCTCCCCCACCTTTGTCCTTGGAGGCTTGATTTTGGGCTGTGTGAGCCATCCCTTTGGTGGTTTTATTCCACTTTGTTTTTTGGTCGGAGTCTGGGTGATATGGGTGGGTTTTATGTGAATTTAGGTTGCCTCAGACTAGTTCTTCCCAGCCTCCGAGGTTTCCTAGAATACGTGCCCCTGTGTTCAGCACAACCACCCAACCCAACCTCCTCAGATAGAGATGCTCCTCATTCCCTTGCTGTCCCAGTGAGCCCTCTGATAGCTTACTCTGGTTTGGTGGGGGGTGAGAGGGATGTACGGCTCAGGTCATGTCTTTGTGTGAGTTTTTCCTACCCCTTATAATGTAGAAATGTTCTAACCCCACGTACTTTTGTTTCTGTGGGGGTACTGGAGAGTCCTTCCATTCTTCCAAAGGTGATTTTCATGCTCTATTCAGGTAGTCTATTTCGTTTGGTGCCGGGGAGGGTAAGCGAGTCGTGTCTAGATTGCAGCCAATATTACCCGGAAATCCCCATCTCTCCTATTCTAAGAGATTTAGATCACTTTTTCATATGCTTATTAATCGTTTTGATTTCTTTGGCTGAAAACTGCCTGTTCATGTCCCTTGCCCATTTTTCAATTGGAGAAGCTTGATTTTTTTGTACAATTGATTTAGCTCTTTATGATTTGTGTAATTAGACCTTTGTCTGAGGATTTTGTTATGAAGATTGTTTCCCAATTTGTTGCTTCCCTTCTTATTTTGGTTATATTGATTTTGGTTGTGCAGAAACTTTTTAATTTGATGTAATCAAAATTGTTTATTTTACATTTTGTAACTCTTTCTATGTCTTGCTTGGTTTTAAAGTCTTCCTCTTCCCACAGGTCTGATATGTATACTATTCTGTGTTCAGCTAATTTGCTTATAGTTTCGTTTTCATGTTCAAATCATTCACCCATTCTGAGTTTATGTTGATGTAGGGTATGAGGTGTTGATCCAAACCTAATCTCTCCCACACCCACACTTCCAGTTTTCCCAGCAGTTTTTCTCAAATAGTGGATTTTTGTCTCAGAAGCTGGGGTCTTTGTGTTTGTCATATACTATCATTCTGATGTCACTTACCCCAAGTCTACGGAGGAGGTCTGTTTTCCAGGCGATTACTGTCCTGATAGCAGGTGGCCTCTTCTTCTAGTTCTGTCTGATAAGTGGGATTAAGTGTGTCTTCTGAATCAGGGTTTGTATATAGAACGGGGTGCAGGTGGGGTTTGGGTTTGGAAGGGACAAGAGGTTCCCTACGGGAGGGATTTTCAATTGGTTCATCTAAGAGAGAAGGAGGGCGTTTGTCTTTTTCTGGTGGTATTTCCTCTTCCTCAATTTTTGTTTTATGGTCTAAGATAGCATCTTCAGCTAAGCTAAGGAGGTGGGAGACCTGTTTATTAGTGTCAGCTTCTTTAAGAATATCACGGATTAGTCCATAGTAAGAAAAATATTCATCTGGGATCTCTTGGCCTGATTTTATTAGGCCATTCAGTTCTTTGCCCACTTTGTTCCAAGTAAGGGGGTGAATTCCTGGGCCATATAGAATAAGCCAGGGGCAACGTTCCTCTATAAAGCAGAAGAACTTAAATAAAATTTTCTTTTTTACCCTAATATCTCTCTCCCTGAGACTATTTTTTAATTCTTTAACAAATAGAGCTTCTTTTGAGAGTGTCTTCCCCATCTCATTTACACAGTTATCACATACTCTTCCCCACTTTCTCGCCAATCCTCTCGCGAGGGTATTGAAACGGATACTAATGGGTCAACACTCGTGAGCGATTCGAGAGCTCAGTCAAAGTCGGTCCGGCCAAGGCCTTTCACTCACCCCAGAACGGGATGGACCACATCTCTTGAGCTTAGGTGGATGGTATAAACCCCCATCAGGAGATCGCCCTGTTACTCGTATGTGAATCGTGGACTGAGTTTTCCTCTCCTCTCTGCAATCACACACACAGTCACACTTACAGACACTCTGGGGTACTCACTCTCAATTTTTTATACCTATGGGGGCTGGGACGACTTACCCTTATCTCAAGGCTGTCAGTTCAGCCTCTACTGTTAATTTGTCCACGGAATTTGTTTCTCAGTCGTCCGGTAAGATGTCTTACTAAAACCCGCACACGTTGGGCGCCAGATATCTGGGTCCCGCCCAGATACAATTGTGGGGTCCGTGACCCAGCCACCTAAAAGACCATAGGGGGAGAGAGAGGAGACCGAGCACGCAAGAAAGACAAAGAGTCTGTCTGATAGTGGCAAGGCTTGTTTATTGCAGGCGCAGCGCGAGAATATATACACTTGAAATAGCGGGGGGTCTTGAATAAGGACAGGTTGTAATAGAAAGGGAATGTGAAGAATTTTTATGGTTTGTGGCCATTGGTCTTAACGACGCCAGTTTCCAGGAGGTGACCTATTTGTTCATATTCTCAGAAACCCTTATCTCGTTCCTGGTCATAAGTTTGTCCCCACACATAGTCTCTGACAATTATCTTATTCTTGGACATAAGTTTTTGCCCCAAACATGGTCTCTGACACCCCCCACCCTTTTCTTTTCTTTGCCCCAACTTTCCCCAAATCTTCTTAATGCCCCAATCTTTCCCTATGCATGTTTCTTCTAACTACTCTTATGATGATACAATTTATGAGAGTTACACAAAATATTTTCCCCACATATTAATATATATATAATTTGATGTAAATGTAGTCCTTATAGAAGAGAGTTTGACTTAAAGAAAAAGATAAGATTTATCTCCTTTTCCCTTTCTTGAATATTTACCTTTTCATGTTTCTCTTGCTTTCTGTGCTTGGATATCGAACTTTCCACAGAGCTCTGGCCTTTTCTTAGCAAATGCTTGGAAATCTTCTATTTTGTTGAATGCCCACACTTTGCCCTGGAAGTATATAGTCAGTTTTGCTGGGTAGTTGATTCTTGGTTGGAGACCCGGCTCTCTTGCCTTTCTAAATATCGTGTTCCATGCTTTGCGGTCTCATAGTGTATTAGCCGCTAAGTCGTGTGTGATCCTTATGGTAGCCCCCTTATATCTGAAGCTCTTCTTCTTGGCTTCTTGTAGGATTTTCTCCTTTACTTGGAAGCTCTTGAATTTGGCAATTACATTCCTGGGGTTTGTCTTTTGGGGATTGAGTATAGAAGGTGTTCTATGAATTCTTTCTATTTCTATTTTGCCCCCTTGCTCCAGAACATGAGGGCAATTTTCTTTTATAATCTCCTGTAGAATAATATGGAGTTTATTGTTTACCTGTGGTTTTTCTGAGAGACCGATAATTCCGAGATTTTCTCGTCTCCCTCTGTTTTCCAGATCTGTGACCTTCTCAGTGAGATATTTTATGTTTTCTTCTAATTCATTATTTTTTGGGGTTTGCTTTATTGATTCTTGCTGTTTTATCATCTCGCTTTTTCGAGGTGCATAATTCTGGTCGTTAGGGACTGGTTTTGCTTTTCAGCCTTGTCTGCCCTTCTACTGGATGCTTCAAGTTCTTTTTCCAATTGAGCATTCTTATCTGTCAGACAGCTGATCTCTTTCTCCCATTTTTCTTTTCAGGTTTCCATCTTTTGGATAAGTTCCAGTTTGAGATTGTTCAGAGGTGTTGATAATTTCCATTTAGGAAGGCGTGTTCTGAATTTTTTTGGATTTCTTCCTCATTCTCCTCTTTTCCTTGGGTACTTCCACCATAAAAGTTTTCAATAGTCACTTTTTTCCCTTTCTTCCTGGAGGCTGGATTTTGGGCCATGTGAGCCATCCCTTTGGTGGTTATATTCCCCTTTCCTTTTTGGTCTGGGATCTGGGTTATATGGGTGGTTTTTCTGTGAATTTAGGTTGCTTCAGACTAGTTCTTCCCAGCCTCCGAGGTTTCTTAGAGTGCTGGGTCCCTGATCACAGCCACACTGCCCAGGTGTTCAGCTCCGCTCAGATAATCAACGCGTGGTCCCCCCCTGTTGTTTAGCTCCAGGGAGATGTTCAGCGCAGCTGCCCCAAGTACAGCTCCGCTGAAGCGCTGGATTCTCCAATGAAACCACTCTGAGACGTTTTTTCTGGCAGTCCCCAGATCCTAAGGACCCTAGAGTGCCCCCCCCCCCAGACAGAGACGTTCCCCACTCACTCTCTGTCCCGGTGAGCACTCAGGTAGCTCACTCTAGTAGTAGTAGCTGTCTATTGTAGTTTCTTTCTTCTGTTTTGGTTGTTTGTTCAAATTCACCCCTTCTTTCCTCCCCATATTTGTCTGTGCTCTTGTTCCTCTCATTTTTTTTTTTTTTGCTTTTTGGGGACTTCTATTTGTCTTTGCTCTTGGAGCTTTAACAGAAGATCTCGTGGTGTTATCTCTGGGGGAGGGTTTTTGGGGGTTTGAGCTTTCTTGTCCTCTGGAGGCTTTTGATTGGCTTAAAGTCCAGCAGTCAATGAGGATGGATGGGGAGCCTGGGCTTCCTTGCGTTCTGGAGACTTTTGGTGGGATTGAGTTCAGCTTAGTTGGGCTGGGTTTACTCTGAGTTTTAAACTTCCTGGACGGCTGAAGCAGATATGGAGGATCTCCAAAGCTCTGGCCAGGCTGCCAGGTCTATGCTCCTTCTAGGCTGCCATCTTGACTTTGCCTCTAAGTTTCTGTTTTTTCAGAAGACCCTGCTCTCTAAGGGGTGAGGTGCATGGCCTCCCTGGGCTCTGAGTGCTCCTGATGGGATTAGGTTCAGCTGGTTCTTTCAGAAGACCCTGCTCTCTAAGGGGGGAGGGGTCGTGGCTTGCCTGGGCTCTGAGGGCTCCTGATGGGATTAGGTTCACTTGGTTTGGGCCAGATGAGCCCTCATGCAAAAAACCTCCTCACAATCTGTGTTGAAGCCTGGAGACTGGCCCGGTTGTTTTCAAGGTAAGCCCTTTACAGGCCCTGAGGTTTTTGTTCTTTCAGAAGCTCTGAGGGCTCCTGATGGGATTAGGTTCAAGTGGTGTGGGCGGAATGATCCCAGAGCCAAAAAAAGGAAGAAAAAAAAACCCTCCTCCTCCACAGTCTGAGTTGAATGCCCAGAGACTTGCCCAGGTTCCTTTCAAGGTAAGCTTTTCGGAGCAACCCCTTTGCCAGCCCTGAGTTTTCTGTCCTTTCAGTAGCTCTGAGGGCTCCTGATGCGATTGGGTTCAGCTGGTGCCCTAAAGCTGGGATCTTCCTTGAGACTCAGGTGGAAGGTCCTAGCCAGGGGGTTACGGGCATCCCCCTTCTCTCTATGTTTCCCTGCCGTCTGTGTTGGGCGCCCGGGAGACTAGCTCAGGTTGCTTTCAAGGTGAGTCCTCAGAGCCCTGACGTTCTCGCTGCTGCCATGGGCTCAGCACTCTGGGTTGGGGGGATGGGTCCTGGGACCTTCCTTAGATCCAAGTGATCTAGGATTCTGGATTTTGGGGTGCGGTACCTTTTGATCCAGGTCCAGGAGGAGATTTCCCCAGGTCTATCCTGTTGTTCAGCTTGAATTTCGGTGTCCTGGGAGCACTCTGTTTGTGATCAGTAAGGAAGGGTTTCCAAGGTCTGAACTTTTGCTGCTTCTAAGCTGCCATGTTGACCGGAAGTGATGGGTTTATTTAGACAAGCACAGATTTAAATAAGGTTGAGATAAGAAATATGCAGTCAGAACTTGAAATGTCACTTCATTATCCTCATCCGGGTTATTTAAACTACAAATCAGAATGTAATGTGTATGGGAATATTGGTATTTGTTTAAAAAGTTCACAATAATTGTTGTATTAATGTTTTTGCAAGGCCTTTATTGGTGCAAAATTATGTTCATGTACAAGGTGAATTTTGGTCAATTTAGATTAGGAATTAGAAATCATTGGGATTGTAAATTCTGATATTACATATTGGTTCAGCTTCAAACATACCACAGAAACAGTGAGCCAAGAGTCTAAAATTGTGTATTAATTTTTGGGATCATGTTCCCAGGATCATTTTGTATGTTATACACATGATCCTCCAAGATTGCTCAGAGAGGATGTTTTTCTTTAAAGGGATCTCTCCCAACAATAACAACAAAAAAGTAAAAAGAAAAAAGGGAGAAGAATCTTAAAGATGTCAGTATTTTCATATTATAGAACACTTTGATTCACTTTAAACTATTTAACTTTGATTTTTCTTTTGCAGAACTGCTGCCAAAATTTTTAGTACATGGAAAGTACTGTTAACACTGTTCCTGGGCTATGAAGGTGCAAGTATTTTACTATTGCAGACACCCGAAAGTCTGCAACCATGAGAACATGGCAGCATTTGTTAATTTTCAGATGACTATTCTGGAGAGTGATGTCTGACTGCATGAAAGGGGAACCATAATGAATATATCATTATGGACGAGACAGCCATAGCCACCCACCGATGCAAATTCCATATGAAATGGATGTTTAAAGTTCGGGATGCAGAGACATGGTATACTGACGCTCTCAGTCACTGGTTGTCCTGGCATTAAACTTCCAACCGTTTTCCTATGTGGCAGGCATCTGGAAGTGAGCACAAATAGATCCCTAAGATGCAGTATCAGTACAAGAGAAAGGAAGGACTCATCCTTCATCTCCAGAGATAGTCTTTTTGATAACTGTTGAAAAGGCTGACAGCTTCTGATAGTCCTGACTATGAAAGGTGGCATGTCTGATTATTGCACCTGTCTTGTGAGCCAAAAAACTTCTATCTCATCGAACCAGGATCGCTAGAGTGAAAAATATTTTCTTAATAGTTTATATTTACTAAGACTGTTACATTTATTTTGATAAGCAGATAGGTAGATAGGGAGTTCAATTTTAAATTTGTTAGATTTATCACTGAATCAGTTTATGCTGATGATCACACTTGATTTTTATATTTAGGTTTTACAATCTGGTTTGGTTTTTCACCTTTGAATCATGTTATGATTATGCACCAGTATGTTTGTATTTGTTAAGGTGTGTTTTGTCACATTTTGATATTGCACTACTTATTTTTATGTCAAACAAAAAGGGGGAGATATCTCGGATGTCACACATTGCCTTACACTGTCTCTTCTCTACTTCTCTTCTCTCTCTCTCACCTGGGACCTGGCCTTTGGCCAGGGGCTTTCCTTTTCCAATGCTAATACCTAGCTCTTTCTAATTCATCCTATTATCTACACCCTATTCTCTCAGCCCTAGGGTTCCTGCTTGGCAACTAGTCTGAGGAACCTACTCTAATCTCTGAGCTAAACTCTATCATTTCTCTGACCTGAGTGGTGTTAATTTTGGACTACTGGATGGTTCTTTCCTTTGAGATTTCCAGTATCCGGAGTTGTGCTGTGTCTCCCGGCTCCGTCTTGCCCCTCGTGGAATTTAAACTACTATCCTTTCTCTCTTCTTGAGATATTCACAGGTGAGTGTCTCAGAAATAAAGCATATACCTATAGTCAGGATGAACCCCAAATATTCTACTTTAGGGAGGAAACACTGAACCGTATCCTTCAACATCTTATGCCCTCTTTTGTGTAATTCCAAAAGGAGGTGTTTGCTATTTAACATAGTAATAGAAAGACTAGTAGTAGCAATTTGTGACAAAAAAGTAATTGAACGTATTAAAATAGACAATGAAGAGACGAAACTATCATTCTTTGCAAGTGATATAAAAGATATCATTCTGCATGAAAGACAAACCATCTATATAAAGTAGAATGTCAGGATTGTCTAATTGTGTATCTTTCAAATGCAGCCTTACTTGTTCTATTAATTGGACTGCTTCAGTTTAGTCACGTAATGACTCTACATTTGTACACAAATCAGGTCATAGTGTGGCTGGATGTAAAACATTACAACTTTTCATTTGTATGTTTTCATTCCCATGAAGAACTATATCATATTTGGCTTTACATTGGTCAGCAAAAGCCTGAGTGTGATATTATGACATCATGGTGTCAAACTGGTTTGAACAAATTACTGTCATTTGGTACCTGAGGACTAAACCAGTTGACTTCTGAATTAACAATACATCAGCAATCACTCCACTCAAATATGCTTCACAAGCGATATCAAACTCTGTCTCCCACTGAATGCCCTTATGAGGATATGGTCTCATGAGGAAGATTCCTCATATATAGTAGAAGTGTGGAATCAAGGAGGTCAGAACAACGTCCCTCTGGGGGCCAGGAGTAAACTTTTACACAAGACAGCATAACTGTTCCAGCAGCTAAGCAGACACTCCCTGTATTGTGAACCCCTCGGCTAGCTGCAACTGCCAAATCACCACTTCCTACTGTTCAACATTTCATCTTAACCCCCTATACTATAAAAGGCGTTCCCCTAGCCAAGCCAACAGGACTTCTCTTTGGGCAACCCTAGTGCCTAGTGGGCTAGGAAATAAAAGGTGATCCTTTGCTTACTTGCATTCCTACCTCCAACCCTACACCCTTTGTTTACTGTGTCTCTCTCCCTCTCCATTTCTCTCTCCCTCCCTCCCACCCATCTGTGTCACTTTCTCCCACTGTCACTTGTCCTCTCTGCCTCACTCTCTCTGTGTCTATCCTCTGTCTCCATTTTTATACATCTCATTCTGTTTATCTCTCTCCCAATCACTGTGTTATTCTACCTTTATCAGTATCTCTGGGTGCTTCTCTCTGTATCTCACCCTGTGTTTTCTCAGATTTTTTTCCTTCTATCCACTCTTCTCCCTCTTCTCAGACTCTATTTCAGAATATTTGGTTAAGCTAAACCCATTTTAAAACAATGAATGGACTTTGTTCAGGAAGGTGGGAACTCTAACATTACTCCACCCACACTTAAGCATACTTGAGAGGAAGATAAAGTTGTAAACTCCTTACTGAACAATGAAAAGTACTTAACCCATACTTAAAATGAAACCCAAACCCTTAAGCTAGGTCTACTTTTATATCTAATGCAAAAAGGTGCTAAGTAGGTATGAAGGTCAAATTAATCACTAAAAGGTCAGGCAACATGCAACCTTGCAAGGGAGAAGTTTAACAAATGAGGTGTGAAGTTTTAGTCTACTCAGGTGGGAATTACTCAAAAGTTTTAGTCTACTCAGGTGTGAATTAAGAATGGTCAGTCCTGTGAAAACTTCTACTGTGATTGGTAGATGTGAAAACTTAGGGGAGGTGACATAGGAGAAAATGTTCTTTGAAAGGCCTCTGAAAAAGTTTAGTTTGCCAAAGCTGAATTGGAAGGTTCGGTGGCTGAACATAGTGGAGCTGAGGAGCTAAACTGGAGGGTCTCTCTGAACACCAGAATTCTTCCTTGGGACAAATCTTCTGGTGAGTGGATAAAAGACTGACTGGTCTCTCATACATTATTTCCTCTTACTCTCTCTCCCATTCCTTGATTGCTTAATTGTACTAATTAACATCTCCATAAAAACCCAGCTGACTGGGGTATTTCATATTTCAGAATTTTTCCCATGCCGACCACTTTATTTTTAATAAAAAATCAAGACACAAAAACTTATCTTGACAGTTTTGGCAATCACAATTTAAGGCAACCACTCTTTCAACTGTTACACCACGTCCCTTTTCTCTCCCACTCTCTTTTCTTCCCTCTAGCCATGTTCAATTCCTCTTTCTGCCTCTACCTTTTCCTGCTGTTCTTCCCAACGTTCATCCCCTCTCCTCTTCTTCTAAATCCAACCTTTCTCTGATTCATCCTACCTCTCTCCCCTTTTTACCACAACTCTTATCTTTTCCTACTGTGTGCTGTCCTAATCTCTTCATCCCTTTACTCTTCTCCTCCCCTTCTCTCTTTTCTTCAACTGTCTTTCCATTCTTCCATTTCACCCTCTTCTGATTCTCTCTTCTTTCTCCACTCTTGTCCCCTGATCCGTCACTTTGTCAACCTCCTCACTCCTTCCCCTAAGCCTACCCTCTCCTGACCTCTCTTTCCCAAATCCACACTACGCGCCCCCCATTTCCTGATTGTTCTCCTCTTTCAATCCACTTCTTTTTTTGATACTCTCTCACGGCCTTTTCCTTCCTTTGCTTTCTCCCCTCTGTGTACTGCTTCCCCCTTCCTCTGTCTTTTCTATTCACCCCTCTCAACCTATTTTTCCACTTCCCATTTGACCTGAGATTCCAAGGGGGAATCCGGTATTTTATTGACACTCTCAGGGGGGAACAGCAATCACACCTCCATGATCAGCAAAGGGACAGAAATCACTGGCTTCTCCGTGGATAGGGGAAATGCGGGAAACAGCCTCGCAATGGACAGGGTTGCTCGAAACAGCACAGGATGACCACCTCCACCCAGAATTTTCTCACCAGAGCAAACACGAATCCATCCAGACCCATTCTCCGGAAGAGAAAGGGGTCTTCCAGCCTCATTTACAGGAAGGATGGGGGGGGAGTTAGGGCAAAAGTCATGAAAGGGTTCAAGTCAACAAAATCAAGTACATTACTGCTCAGGAAAAGAACCACAAGAGGCACTGAGGCTCAGAGATACAGGCTCACAAAAGACCAATAGTTAAGAAGACGGAGTCATTTTCTAAGGGGCTGAAGGACCTTGGAAGTTGGATCAAAGGGAGTTACATTTCCTCCTCGGAAAACCCAGAGAACCTAAAAGGAACCGCCCCCTTAGCAAGGCCAAACAAAGATTCCGATTGGACAACGGACACGCCCATGAACTGCACAGCCGACCCTTCCAATGGCGAAAGCAGTGGGGGAGGCCGGGGGAGGTCGTGGGAGGGACCACAAGGTGGGGTGAGGTGGCTGCAGGCCCCAGATGCACAACGCCACACCTCGACCCCGGGAAACCGAGGACTAACAGGAGAAACGTGCTGGCAATTAGCGAGTGCCCTGGTGGAGGGCAACCTGACATGCCTTCCAGACTCGTTTTCCCCCTCGCCAACCTCCCCAGCCCGCTCCAACAACCTCCCTGGGCTGGCCCAATTACCCTCCAACATTTCCCTTTTGGCTCCCTCTCATTCTCTTCACATCCTTTTAGTGGTATTTTTCTGCCTCCCGCCCACCCCACCCCCACACACACCCCTCTTTCTATTCTGTCCTTTGCAACTTTCATCTCCTCTCTCTTCTCCTTTTCTATCCACCCTCTTTCTCTGCTCCTGCCTTCCTGCTCCCTTACGTCAGCCTCCTATACTTGTTCGACTCTATCTCCAGTGTGGGTCTCTTCATCTCAATGCTCTCATCCTCTCCCCTCTCCCCGTCTCTTCCTTTAACTCTCTTTGCATTATTTTTTCCCCTCTCCCTTCTCTATCCCTTTTTCTCATTTCCTATTTTCCCTCTCGTCTGCCTCTTTGGCGGACTCCCAACTTTCTCCCTGGTCTCGCCCGCTTCTGCTGCTCTCTCCTTCTTCTGCCTGCAGCCCCCGCCCTCCCATTTCTCTCCCACTCTCTCTTCTTTCCATTTTCGACCCCTTATGTCCCCTCCCCCCTTCCTCTAGCCATACTCCTCTCTTTCCCCCTCTCTACCTTTTCCTGCTCTGTCTTTCCCAGAGTCCATTGCCTCGGCTCTTCTTTTCCATCCAACCTTTCTCTGATCCACACTCACCCTTCCCCCTTCTTACCTCCACAATAATCCTCATCGTCTTTCTACTGTATGCTGTCTAGATCTCCTCAGTCCTCTAGTCTTCTCCTCCCGTTTTTTCTTTTCCTTTTCTGTTTTCTCCTCTCTTGTACCTTCCTTCCTCTTTCATTGCCAAACCAACTGCCAACCCTTTCCCTTCTTTACCTCCGCATCCCCCTGTTCTCCCCTGCCCTCCTTAGCTTCTTTCCTCTGCCTCTTTTTTTTTCTTTTTAAACATTATTTTATTTGGTCATTTTCAAACATCATTCCATGGAAAGAAAGATTGTTTTCTTTTTCTCCCCCCTCCCTCCCACCACCTCTTTCATGGCCGACTCGCGATTGCACTGGGTATAACATATGTCATTGATTCGAACCCATTTCCATGTTGTTTGTATTTGCATTAGGTTGTTCATTTAAAGTCTCTCCTCAGTCATGTCAGCTCAACCCCTGTAGTCAAGCAGTACCTTTTCCTCAGTATTTTTCCTCCGACAATGTGTTCTCTGCTAGCGGATAGTGTTTTTTCCCTTGATCCCTACAGAATGTTCAGGGACTTTGTATAGACACAAATGGAGAAGTCCATTAGATTCGATTGTACCACAATGTTTCAGACTCCGTGTACAATGTTTTCCCAATTCTCCTCCTTTCGCTCTGCACCACTTCCCACAGGTCTGACATGTATACTATTCTGTGCCCACATAATTTACTTATTATTTCCTTCTTTATGTTCAAGTCATTCACCCATTCTGAGTTTATCTTGGTGTATGTGAGGTGCTGATCCAAACCTAATCTCTCCCACACTGTCTTTCATTGTTCCAAGCACTTTTTTTTGAAATACTGGGTTTTTGTCCCAGAAGCTGGGATCTTGGCCTTTGTCATAGACTATCTTGCTGAGGTCACTTACCCCAAGTTAATTCCACTGATCCTCCTTTCTGTCTCTTAGCCAGTACCAAATGGTTTTAATGTCCACTGCTTTATAATATAGTCTGAGATCTGGGATTGCAAGGCTGCCTTCCTTATTTTTTTTTCATTATTCCCCTATATGTCCTTGATCTGCTCTTCTTCCAAATGAACTTTGTTATGGTTTTTTCTAATTCTGTAAAGAAATTTTTTTGGAAGTTCGATGGGTATGGCACTAAATAAAGATAAGTTTTGGTAGGATGGTCATATTTATAATGTTAGCTCGACCTATCCATGAGCAGTTAATGTTTTTCCAATTGCTCAGATCTAGTTTTCGTTGTGTGGAGAGTGTTTTGTAATTGTGTTCATATAGTTCCTGTTTGTCTGGGCAAATAGATTCCTAAGTGTTTTATATTGTCTAAGGTGATTTTGAATGGGATTTCTCTTTCTATTTCCTGTTTCTGAGATGTGTTGGAGATATATAGAAATACTGATGACTTCTGTGGGTTTATTTTGGGTCCTTCTACTTGCTAACATTGTTGATTATTTCCACTAGCTTTTTAATCTATTCTCTAGGATTTTTTAAATAGACCATCCTATCATCCGCAAAGAGTGATAGCTTGGTCTCCTTATTGCTAATTTTAAGACTTTCCATTTGTTTTTCTTCTCTAATTGCTACTACTAGTATTTCTAGTACAATGTTAAATAATAGAGGTGATAATGGGCATCCTTGTTTCACTCCTGGTCTTATTGGGAATGCATGTAGTTTATCCCCATTGCAGATGGTGTTGACAGAAGGATTTAAAAAAGATACTGTTTATTATTTTTAGGAAAGACCCTTTTATTTCTATATTTTCTACTGTTTTCAATAGGAATGGGTGTTGTATTTTGTCAAAGGCTTTTTTTGAGACTAGTGAGATAATCATGTTATTTTTGTTGGTTTGCTTCTTGACATGGTCAGTTATGTGGGTGGTTTTCCGAATTCTGAACCCTCCTTGTATTCCTGGTTATAAATCCTACCTGATCATAATGAATAAGCCCACTGATCATTTGCTGCCGTCTTTTTACTAGTCTCTTATTTAAGATTTTTGCATCTAGGTTCATTAGGGAGATTGGATTGTAGTTTTCTTTCTCCATTTTTGACCTGCCTGGCTTTGGAATCAGAACCGTATTTGTGTCATAAAAAGAATTTGGTAGAATTCCCTCTTTGCTTATTATGTCAAATACTTTGTATACTATTGGGATTAGCTGTTCTTTGACTGTTTGATAGAATTCACTTGTGAATCCATCTGGCCCTGGGGAATTTTTTTCTTAGGGAGTTCTTTCAGTACCTGTTTGATTTCTTTTTCTGATGTGGGATTATTTAAGAATTCAATTTGTTCTTCTGTTAATCGAGGCAATTTATGTTTTTGTAAATATGCATCCATCTCTCCTAGATTGACATATTTATTTCCATATAATTGTGCAAAATCGTTTTTAATGATTGCCTTAATATCCTCTTCATTGGAGGTGAGTCCTCCCTTTCCATCCATGATACTGTTAATTTGGTTTTCTTCTTTCCTCTTTTTTATTAGATTGAGGAATACTTTCTCTATTTTGTTTGGATTTTTTTTAAAGTGCCGCTTCGTCACTTTAGATTTTATTAATTTCTCCCTTTATTTTTAGGATCTCGAATTTGGTTTTCTTCTGGGGGCGTTTAATTTGTTTGTTTTCAAGGTTTTTGATTTGCATATCCAATTCATTGAACTCTGCCCTCCCTAATTTGTTAGCATATGAACTCAAGTATATAAATTTTCACCTGAGTACTGTTTTGGCTGCATCCCATAGAGGTTGAAAGGATTCCTCATCATTGTCATTTTCTTCAATGAAATTATTAATTATTTCTAGGACTTGTTCTCTAACTAGCCAATTTTGAAGAATCATATTATTTAATTTCCAATTAATTTTTGATTTGACTGTCCATGTGCCCCTATTGATCATTATTTTCATTGCCTTGTGATCTGAGAAGGTTGCATTTAATTTTTCTGGTTTTCTGAATTTGTATGCCATGTTTTTATGACCTATTTTGAGGTCAATCTTTGTGAATGAACCATTTGCTGCTGAAAAGAAGGTGTGTTCCTCTTCATTTTTCTCCATATATCTATGAACTCTAATTTTTCTAGGATTTCATTAACCTCTTTTACCTTATTCTTATTTATTTTTCATTTGATTTATCTAAATCTGATAGTGATTGATTCAGATCTCTCACTAGTATAGTTTTACCATATATTTCCTCCTTCAATTCTCCTAGTTTCTCCATTACAAATTTGGATTCAATGCCATTTGGCCATACATGTTGATTAGTGTTATTTCCTGATTATCAATACTCACTTTTATCAGGATGTATTTACCTTCCCTATCCCTTAAAAAATTTTTTTTTTATTTGAGCATTTCCAAACATTATTCACTTGAAACAAAGATCATTTCTTTTCCTCCCACCCAAGAACTCTCCCATACCTGATGCAGGATTCCACTGGGTATTACATGTGTTCTTGAATCAAACCCATTTCCATGTTGTTGGTATTTACATTAGAGTGTTCACTTAGAGTCTCTCCTCAGACATCTCCCCTCAAACACTGCAGTCAAGCAGTTGCTTATCCTCAGTGTTTTTACTCCCACAGTTTGTCCTCTACTTGTGGATGTTTTTCTCCTAGATCCCTGCAGATTTTCAGGGACATTGCATTGCCACCCAACCCCTCTTTCTCTGGTCCTCCCTCCCCCTCCACACTCTTATACTTTTCCTACTCCGTAGCCAGTCTAGGGGTCTTCAGCCCTCTAGTCTTCTCCTCTCCCCGCCTCTCTTTCACTTCTTTCTTTTTTCTCCCTCTGTCCTCTCCATTCCTTTCTCATTCTCTCCTTTTTCTCCCTTCTTGTCCTCCTCTCTCTCTCTCTCACACACACACACACAGACACACACACACACAGACACACACACAGACAGACACACACAGACACACAGACACACAAACACGTTTCCTCTAGTCTTCCCCTGACTCTTCCCCTGGCTTCTACACCTTTCCCTCTTTTTCTCCAACTCCATCCTCTCCTGACTCACCCACACACACACCTTTCCTGACTTTTCTTTCATCTTCCTTTCCAGTTCCTTTCTTTTTCCTACTCTCACCACCTCCTATCTTCTTTCACTGCTAAACCCACTCTTCTCCAGCTCCCTTTCTCTTCTTTACCTTTGTTCCCTCCCTTCTGTCCTCCTCCTTCCCCCAGTCTTCTTTTTTTCCTCTGTCTCTTTTTTATTGTCCCCTCACACTCCCATTCCCCTCTTTTACTTTCTCTCATTTTCTTCCCCCTATCCTTATTTTTCTCCATGGGATTTGTGTGAGATGAAATTATCCCAGCATGCTTGTATTAGTAACTTCCTGTAGAAAAAATGTGGTTAGGAGCCCTCCACTAAGAGAGATCAATATTTCTCCTTTTGAAGAGTAGAAGAAACCCCCCCCCCCACCCACCTCTTAGTATAGGCCTTTGATAGTCTTCTCAAATGTGGCAAAAGAGCGCCCCCCCTTCCTCGTTCCCATGGGAAGAGGTTTGGTGTCCTAATTCCTATGAGAGAAGCCTCAAAACTTACACGTTAGAAAAGTTAAAATACATGATTACTAAAACCCAAGAACTGTTATATAATGCTGCAAAAATCCTTCCACAGCCCTACAAACTACAAACCTAATGAGTAACTCCTATAAGCTTGAAAGACTTGAGAAAGATTAAGGAGGATAGAGAATGGAGGATTGAAAAGATACTCCATGATGGGAAAATGGACATGGGGCACTTTGATGGATCTCCATAAAATCTGAGTAAATCTGGGTACCTCTCTGCCCTCTCAGACTCTGGAGCCTCCCTTCCTCTCTCCCCCCCACCCCCAACCATCCCCCCTTCTCTCTCCCTTCATCTGGCTCCCCTCCCTGTAGTGTTCCCTCACTCCATGCACCCCCACCCAGCCTCTGAATAAAGCTATATGAATTCTGCCAGCCTCAAATCTCCCATGTGCTCTTTAGAATGATTCCTGGGGAGATGAGCCCATTTCCCCCCCACCCCCATTCCGCTCCACAGAAGTGTTACCAAAACAGGTACTCTATACAAACAGGATTCTAAAAAAACCTCATGTTTGCTTGCAATGAAAGTAACAAAGATATTACCACAATCCCGAATTAGGCTAGTGTTGACTCTCTTCCATGTCACTGAGCAGCCATAGTTAATCAAGAAAGTGGAAAGTTAGCTCCCTGCAAAATTGTTTACCCTTTTCCGGTAGGAATTGGAAGAACTGCCAAATACTTGAAGCATTTTCAGGGAGTACTGAAACCCAGAAGAGACTGGAAATTCATTGCAAAGAAAAAATTGGTGTTCCTGACTGGTAAAATCAAATCTTTTCATGTGCGTGTATACATGCGCACGCGCACGCACAGACACACACAGACAGACACACACACACACACACACAAGTTGCTGAAATTTGCCCTTTGGGTATCAGGGTGTTTCGCGGTTTTTTTGAGTTTTTCATTCTTACCTGAAGTCTATATTCCTTCCCCTCCCTTTTATCCTTGCAAACAAATTTCTGAAATCAAAGCAAAGTGAAATAATCAAAGCCCCAGGAATTTAAATCTTGTGTACAGCAATCAAATGTGTTGCCCTCGTGATGCCCGGGCATAGGCTACAGAACCCCTCCCAAAATGAGTGGGGGGTGGGGAGGCTCTTTAGTCATCTTTGAGAATAGGAAAAAGCCTATATTGCTATCTACTATAACTGCTATCATAACTGAGGGGAGAGGAGGTTCTTCTCAACAGAAAATTGCCAATACTGATCAATAGATGTGGGGGAATAATGCACAGTTTCATCCCACATACTTCCTCCTCTCTTTTCTCTCCTTCCCTTATTTGTCTGTCCTTTTCCTCTCTCTACCTCTCCTCCTTTGTTCTCTGTCCTTATTTGCCCCCAGTACTTCTTACTGTCTCTTTCCCTTTCTCACTTTCATCCCCTTGCTCTTCTTTCTTTTGTCTCTCTGTGATTCTGTCATTCCCTCTCTGACTACTTTGGAATCTTCTCTACCCTGGCCCCCACCCCACCCCACCCCCTTCCTCTTTTCCTACTCTGTCTGTCCACTAGGTCTCTCTTCTTCTACTTTCTATCTGTCCTCTCCATTTCTCCCTTGTCTGTCCTTCCCCCTTTCTCAAGCCCCTACCCCTTTTCTCTCTTGTTCTCCTGGACTCCTCATCAGCCTCTCTGTCACTCTCTTTACTTCCTTTGCTCCTGCCCTTTCTCTCTCCCTTTCACTGTCATGTCTCCCATTCCCTCTAAATTTGTCTCAGGGTGTCTCTGTGTCCTCTCTGGCTATCTCAGTCTCTATCCTCTTCCTCAATCCCTCTCTCTCCCCTACTCTTTTTCACTGTCAATCTACGACAACCTCGGTCTGCCAGACCTTTGCTCTCTTGCCCCCCCTCCCCCGCACCACCCTTTCCTCTCTCTTGTTCACTATCTTCTTGCCTCTCTATATCTTTCTTTCCCCAACCTCTGTCTCTCCCTTCCCAGTTATTCCCTTTTCTTCTCTGGCATTCTCTAGCTCCTTCTCTCTCACTGCCCCTCTCTCTCTCCCATATCTATGTCTCCCTCTGTGGTTCACTTTTTTGGTTGTATGTCTCTCTTGCTTTACAGACTCTGTCTCCTCAGTCTCTCCATCTCTGTGTCTATCTGGCACATTCCAGGCTCTAGCTCTCTCTGCATCTGTTTCTTCCTGTTTTTCACCCTGTGTCTCCTGAGGGCTCCCCAATCACTGTCCCCGTCTTTCTCTCCCCCCTCCCTTTCAAATCCTCTCTGCCACTTCCCCTTCATCCCAGTGCCTCACATCCCAGTGTCTTTCTCTCTCATCCCTTCTCTATTTCTCTCCCTCATCTATTCATTCATTTCTTTGGTACTCTCTGACCTCAGACCCTTCTGTATGTCTCTCTCTCTGTTGTTTCCCCACCTAATCTCTCTCCCTCTATTTCTTTCCCTCTCTTGCTTTCTGTCTCTCTTGCCTTTCTATCACACAGTATCTCGCTCTCTCTTTCCCCTTTAATTCTTTACTGTGTCTCTCTCCCTCCCTCCCTCCCATCTCTCTTCTCTTTCTCCCACTATCACTTGTCCTCTCTCTCTGTGTCTATCCTCCGTCTCCATTTTTAGACATCTCAGGCCCAGTCTCTCTCCCAGTCGCTGTCTGTCTCTTGTGTGATTCTCCCTTTATTTTACTTTGTCTCTGGGTGCTTCTCTCTGGATCTCACCCTCTTTTCTCTCTGATTCTTTTTCCATCTATCCACTCCTCTTCCCCCTCCCTCTATTGCTCTTTCCCTTCTTTTTGTGTCTTCCTCTTCCTCTCTATCCCTTCTCTACCTTACTTCTAGTCTCTGTCTCCTTCTCTTTTGCTCTCCCCATGGACCCAGAGCCCAGAATGAGGGAAACTTCAAATACCTTCCCCATCAGGTTTTCCCTCTTCTCCCACCCCCACCCCCTCCCCCTTCCCCTTTCTCTCCCACTCATTCCCTTTCCTTCCCTTCTCTCTCTAGCCATATTTCTCTTCTCCTTCCCCCTCTCTACTTCTTCCTTCTCTACCCTTCCCAACTTTCATCCCCACTCTCTTCTCCACTTCTATCCCCGCCTTTCCTGGGTTCTCCCCTCCCCCTACACCTCATTTACCATTTACTTACTGGATATCTGGTCTAGGTTTCTTTTTACCTCTAGTCTTTTCCTCCCAGCTTCCTCTCTCTCTCTCTCTCTCTCTCTCTCTCTCTCTCTCTCTCTCTCTCTCTCTCTCTCTCTCTCTCTCTCTCTCTCTCTCTCTCTCTCTCTCTCTCTCTCTCTCTCTCTCTCTCTGTCTCTCTGTCTCTCTCTCTCTCTCTCTCTCTCTCTGTCTCTCTGTCTCTCTCTCTCTGTCTCTCTCTGTCTCTGTCTCTCTCTCACTTTAAGTATCTTTCCATGATTTTTTCTCCCTCTCCCTTCTCCATCCCTTTCTCATTGTCTCCTCTTTCTCCCCTCCTGTCCTCCTGTCCCCTCCCTGTCCTTGCTCCGTCCTCTTGCCATCCCCTGACTCTTCCCCTGGCCTCTTTACCTTTCCTGCTTTTCCCCAACTCCATCCTCCCCTGAGACTCTTCCCCCCGCCCCCACTTTCCTGACTTTTCCATTACCTACTCTCTCATACCTTCCCCTCTTTCGTTGCCACACCCACTCCCCTCCCTTTCCCTTCCTTCCTTCCCTCTGCATCTCCCCTCTCTTCTCCCCTCCCCTCTTTATCTTCTTTCCCAGGTCTATCTCTTTTTTTATTCACGCCTCTCAACCTGTTTTTCTACTTCCCTTTTTACTGGAGCGTCTACGGAGGACTCTGGTACTTCATTTACACTCTTGGAGGGCAACAGCAATCCCACATCTAGGATCAGCCAAAGGAAAGAAATCCCTGGCTTCTCCTTGGACAGGGGAAATGCGGGAAAGAGCCTCGCAATGGACAGGATTGCTTGAAACAACAAAGGACCTCCGCCTTCACCCAGGAGTTTGCTCACCGGAGCAAACAGGAGTCTATCCAGAGACATTCTCCAGAACACAAAAGGGTCTTCCAACCTCACTTACCAAAGGCAGACATTAGGGCAAAAGCCATGAAAGGGTTCAAGTCAACAAAATCGAGTGCCTGCCGCGCAAGAAAAGCAGCACAGGAGGCGCCGAGGCTCAGAGCTCACAAAAGACCGATAGTGAAAAAAAAGACAGGGTCCTTTTCCAAGGGGCTGAAAGGTTTACCTCGGAAGTTGGAGCAAAAGCAGTTCAACTTCTCTCCCAGGAAAACCAGGAGAAACTGAAAGGAACCGCCCACCCAGCATAGGCCAAGCAAAGATTGTGATTGGACGACGGACAGGTCAGTGAACTGCCCAGTGGAGGATTCCAACTTCCTGAGCCGCAGAGGGGCGTGTGTGGGAGTGACCACAAGCCTGGGGTGGCTGCTGGCCCCAGATACCAACACCCCACTTCCACCAGGGGAAACGCAGGACCAAAGGGAGAAACTTGCTGGCCCTTAGCGAGTGCCCAGGTGGCGGGCAACCTCGCATGCCTTCCTGACACGTTTTCCCCCTCGCCAAACTCCCCCGCCCGCTCCAACTTTCTCCCTTGTCTGGCCCTCTTCTCCCTCCAACACTTCCCTTTTCTCTCCCTTTCATTCTCCTTTCCCTCCTTCTAGCCATATGACTCTCCTCTTTGCCCCTCTCTCGACCTCTTTCTAGTCTGTCCTTCGCAACTGTCATCCCCTCTCTCTTCTCCTTTTCTATGCCCCCCTCTTTCTCTTGCTCCTCTCCTCCCTCTTTCATTGCCACACCCACTCCCCACCCTTTCCCTTCTTTCCCTCTGCATCACCTCTCTCTTCTCCCCTCCCCTCCTTACCTTCTTTCCCAGCTCTATCTCTTTTTTTTTATTCACCCCTCTCAACCCGTTTTCCCACTTCCCAGGTCACAAGAGACTCCAAGGAGGAATCCTGTACGCGATATACACTCTGAGAGGGCAGCAACAACCTTACATCCGGGATCTACAGTGAGAGCAAAGAAATTCCTGGCTACTCACTCCTTGGATGGGGGAAATGCTGAAAAAAGACCCCCGAGGTACAGGGAGCCCTGAACCAGCATTGGCCCGCTGCTAATACCACCACCTTCACCCAGGATTGTTTGCTCCCCGGGGCAAACACCACTTCACCAGAGACCTTCTCCGGAGCAGAAAAGGGTCCTCACGCCTCATTTACAAAAGGGATCAGGGAGAAATCAGGGCAAAAGTCCTTAAGGGGTTCAAGTCCACAAAACCTTGGACAATTTAATGCTCAGGAAAAGAACCACCCAGGCCGCTGAGGCTCACAGAAGATAGATGGTGGAAATGACAGTCATTTCTCAAGGGGCAGCAAGATTTACCTCCCAAGTTAGAGCCAGGGGAGTTCCATTTTCTCCAAGGAAAACACCTAGAAACTAACAAGAACCGCCCACCTAGCAACTCCCAGCGAAGATTCTGGTTGGACAACCGGCACGTCACTTCTGCAGCGCGGACAATTCCAATGGGCCAGGGTCGGGGGAGCGGCTGGGAGGGGGAGGGACACCTGACAGGAAAGACCCCTCACGGCCTGGCCGCAGGTCCCAGAAACCCAACACCCCACCTCCACCCGGGGAAACCAAGCACCCAAAACGAAAACTTGCTGACAATTGGCGAATGCCCAGGTTGCGGGCAACCTCGAATACCTTCCTCACGCGTTTTCCCCCTGGCCAACCTCCCCCGCCCGCTCTAACTTTCTCCCTCCCTCCCCCTTCCCCTTTGCTCTCCCTCCAGTCCTATTTCTCCCCTCTTTACCCCTTCCTCTTTGCCTTTTCTACGCCCCACCCCTCTTTCTCTGGTTCTCCCTCCCCCTCCACACTCTTATACTTTTCCTACTCCGTAGCCAGTCTAGGGGTCTTCAGCCCTCTAGTCTTCTCCTCCTCCCCCCCCTTTCCATTCTTTCTTTTTTCTCCCTCTGTCCTCTCCATTCCTTTCTCATTCTCTCCTTTTTCTCCCTTCTTGTCCTCCTCTCTCTCTGTCTCTCTCTCTCTGTCTCTCTATCTCTCTCTCTGCCTCTCTCTGTCTCTGTCTCTCTCTCTCTAATTCCTCATTTGTATTAATTAAAATCTCTATAAAACCCAGCTGACAGGGTATATTTAATATTTGGGAATTTTTTCCCTGGCGATCACCTTATATTTGATTTAAAACAAGACACTCTCTTGAAACCATTTTTTCTGAGGTCACAATTTAAGCCAACCACTCTTTTGTCTGCCACAGTTTATAACTCCCACTATTTTAATCATGACAATAGGAAGCAATGGTAGTATCTTCCCCTAATACTGATGTAAATGCAGGGGGAAAAGGTTTAGCCTGTATAGGCTATAGCATCTCAAATGGTGAGATGAGTAGCTCTCCTCTAGGCCTGCTTCTGAGATAAAATAGGGCCAGAGGGAGAATTTCAGGCCATTTTGAATGTGTCTCTGTGCATCATTTTCCAGGCATCATCTTAAGTTCTTTGTTCATACTTTCCACTTAGCCTGAGCTCTGAGGATCATATGGAACATGGAATTTGGGAGTTTTTCCCAGTCAAGAATATATATGGTTTAGGAGAGAATCACTAAAATGACTTCCTGTATCTGAATCAATACGTGCTGGCAGTCCAAAGCAAAGAATAATTTCTTTTCAAAGTACTTTAGCAACAAAATGCACTGTGGCTTGGGACACAGGAAATGCTTCCAGCCATCTGGTTAGTTGCTCTACAATAACTAGACCAAATCTATAATATCCAGCCTTTGGCATGGTTATGAAATCTATCAGTAATTGTTCTTGTAAGGCAATAATAAGCTTTGTTTGTAGATATAGCAACATGATATATTTGACAACTCAGGAGAAATTGGTGAATTAGTTTTATGGGGACATTTTCTCAACTCTTTCAAGCTTATAGGAGTTACTCATTAGGTTTGTAGTTTGTAGGGCTGTGGAAGGATAATTCTGGTTTGTAAAGTTCTTATTTCTATATTCATTATAGTTATTTCCATAATCATTATTATAATTTCTAAATTTCTAAAATTCTGGTTTCTATGACCATTATCATTTCTATAGTTGTTCTGGTTTCTATGACCATTATCATCATTTCTATAGTTATTATTTCTAAAGCTGTTATTGAACTGTGTATTTCTTCCGATCATCTTAAGAAAGGTTCTACATTCCTTCATTTTGTGGCTCTTCTTCTCACAGAAATGGCAAGTTACTGATTTATTTGTGAATTCCCACAAAGGGGCTATAGTCTCTCCTTTATTTTTCAATTGTCTCTTTAACATTTCAATTTCTTTCTTTAAATCTTCCACTGATGTATCATCTTCCTCAGGTCTTTTTACACGACCTTTGTAAACATAGGTTGCTACTCTCCTCATTTCTTCGAGGTCCATAGAGTCCCAATTAGGACAGCTAGTTCTAAAGTAGTCTTTTACCACTGAACAACAATTCTTAACAAATTGCCTACGTATTTGTCTAATGTCTCTTTCTCTGGATATAAATCAAGGTCCATATGTGTATTCCCTACATCAATAAGTCTGTCCATAAACTGGGAGGGTGTTTCATCAATATGTTGTCGGGCATTTTCCAATTTTGACCATTTTTCAGGTCTATCAGAGCAAGCTCTCATGGCTGTCAATAATGCTTCTCTGGCCTGGTTTAGTTTTGTGTGATCTAGTTCAACATTTGGGTTCCAATGTGGATCTTCAGTTGGCCAATAATGTCCTCTTCTACCTCGCTTTTCATTAGCCAGAGAGACAATGTTATTTTTCTCTCTCTTTGTTAATAATGATTCTAATAAATTCTCAACATCCAACCAAGTGGGGTCAAATGTTCTGAATATGTTCTCTAATTTTTTTTATAATTAATATTGGTTCGTCCTCAAATGATGGCATATCTTCCTTCAATTTTTTTAAATCCTCAGGGCTAAAAGGTGTATGATGTCTTACAGATACCAGGTTTCCATTTTTATTAAAAGTGGGTACTTCCCTTAAAGGAAATAAGCTATCTGAATTATTTGGTATTCCTGTTTCTAGGATTGTTGCTCCATTCTCAGTGGAGTAAGTATGAGAAATAAAAGAGTTGGGCACACTGAGAGAAAAGGTTTGTTGTTGTCCCATAGTGCCAGAAAAAACAGAGGTAGGGTGTGAATTTAAGTTGGAATGTGATCTTAAAGTGGATTGTGTAGGGTGGGAAGGAGGAGCCAAGGAAGAAGTATGAAAGGATACAGAGGTATTTGGATTGGAGGAATCAGGTGTGAAGTAGAGGGATTAAGATCAGAAGTATGGGTAGGGTATGAACTTCGAGTCAATTATGTAGGGTTGGAAGTGTGGGTGGGGTGTGAATTTAGAGTTGGTTGGTTAGAATTAGGATTTTCTGAGGCAAAGGGGGCAGGGGAGCTGTGTCCAGAGTTTCTGATAATGTTCTTAACTCTCATTTAATACTTCTCATAAAAGTTACAATCTCCCCATGACGTCCCTCCATAAGTTCCTCTATAAGCTCCTGCTGAGTATTTTGTTCTAAAATTTGTTGGATATTAGAGGGAGCAATTTATTGTTTTGACTGAGAAATGAGTTCTCCAAGGAAATATAATATTATAATTACAATAATCAAAAACTCAAGGGAAAGTAGTATGTCGATTAAATTTTGCCATAAGTTCCATGGGATGAGCCCTTTCAGAGAGGCAAAGAATTCTGTATTTACAAGATTGGTCATGGGGCTGATAAGCCAGCTGTTATGTAAGTTGTAGACCAATGCTTGTATTAAGAAAAGAACAAAGTATTTACTGAAACACCAGTTGCTAACTAAGTTCTGAACTGTCTGTAACTCCATATTTCTAAAGTAAACACGTGGGAAGCAGGACAAGGCCAAGAGCTTTCCCCAGGTTTGTCTTAATCTTAATTTAGGCAGTTGTTCCCTAAAGGAAAGGATTTAGAAATAGTTCTCCTAGCCAGGACTTTAAGGCCCTGTTGCTAAGATCTAAAACAGCTTAATTTAAGGAGAATCAAAAAGGTTTTTTACTCACCCGTTCTTGCAGCTGTATTTTTGAAGCCAAATTAAAAAAGAAAACAAAACTGACTGATAGAGCAAGTAATAAAGAGAGAGAGAGAGAAAGGAAAGCGATTTCACAGAAGCTTTTTGAGGGATTTCTCACCACTTTCGTGGTCAGCCATAAACTGTTATAATTAAAAGAGTGGCAGGCATAAACTGGAAGAGTTAAAATGGTTGAGGTTGTAAACTGTAGTGAGGAAAATAGTGGAAGATATAAATTGTAGTAGATATAAGACTGGATGAGTAAATTGTGACTGCAGAAAATGTGTTTTCACTACAGTGTCTTGTTTTAAATCAAATATAAGGTGGTCGCCAGGGAAATATTACCAATTATGAATATACCCAAGTCAACTGGGTTTTATAGAGAATTTAATTAATAATACAATGAGGAATCAAAGAGAGAGAAAGGAAATAAATGAGAAAAGAATAGGCCGGCCCAGGCAGTCCTGGCCAACCCAGCCCCAAACCCTAAAAGAAAAGATCAGTCAGTCCTTAATCACTCACCATAAGATCTATTCAAGCAACGATTCAGGGAGACAGAGTCTCCCCAGAGGGAGTTCCAGCCAGAGTCAGCCTCCCTTGAGAGACCTCCTTAGAGATTGTCCTCTCAACAACCTCCTTAGAGACTGTCTCTCAAGAGGCTGTTTTTTCTTATATAGGGTTTTTTTTCCTATGTCACCTCCCCTAAGTTCTTCCATCTACCAATCACAGTAGACATTTTTCAAAGGACAGACCATTCTTAGACCACACCTAAGAAGGTATGGATTTTTGAGTAATTCACACCAGGAAAGCTCTGAGTAAGTTTCCCAGTTCTCTGTTCCTAAATTCACAAGTTGCCTGACCTTTATAGGTACTTATCAACCTTTTGTATTAATTCTAAAAATAAGAATGGCTTAAGTATGGATTTAAGTACTTTTCATTGTTCAGCAAGGAGTTTTCTCCCCTAAAACAGTCTTCAGTATGGGTGGAGTAGAGGTCTTCCCATTTCTGATCTAAGTAGAGTTCTCACATTTTAGATCTAAGTAGCTTCACTGTTTAAAATGGGGAATAGTCCCAATGGGGAATTTTTAAGCTTCACAATTTCTTCTTGCATTATTTTCTTTTTTGTTCCTAAATTTTCCTCTACCTAACTCAATTTGTTTGTGAAGTAATTTTTTTAGTTATTCCTGACTGTTTCCTTTCCATATTCTTCTTTTGTAATTTGTGTGTGTTTTCCATACCTTCACTGTCCCCTTCTGTGTCTTCACCTTGTTCTTTGTCTCTATAAAATTCTAATGCTTAGGGGTAGAAAAGAAGGTCTCTCACAGTTCTCAGGGTCTCTTAGACTTGAACAGGAATGTGTCTTTGTTTTGGGCTGGCCTCCCATCCCATCCCATCTCTATTATTCTTCAAAGCTGGGAGACTATGTTTATGTTGTGTGTACCTAGGGTTAGAAATTACACCACATATATAACCTTATGTATAGACTTATTTCCATCTTATTGAGGAGAACACTATGGCAGTGTTTAAGTATTGTGCCTGGAACCACAAAACCTATATTATATTCAGTCACATTCTTACTCAGATATTTCACCAAAATGTTATCTATCTTGCCATTATTAAGTCACTTAAAAATAAGAATTACTAAGCACAATATCAGGAAGAATGCTTAAACTAGAAAGATATCATTTCCAGATTTCCTTTTTCCAAATACCAGAAGGAAAAGCAAACGACAACGCACTTTCAATTTAGTTAGAGCTTTAAAAACTGCTAAAGACACTTATTAAAGATAAAGTGAATGCTGGATGACTTAAGTGAAGATCAATGAGGAGAAAATTATTTGACACAATGTGGTAAGTGAAAATTTATTTAAGTAACTTAAATTTGTAATAATGTTAAGAGTATGGATTTACTTTGTACAGAGTAACATTAACTTTCTATGTAATATTTTAATGTAATCTAATTAACATAATTTCCTCATAATATAGTTTTTATATTACATATATAATACTAAATAACTAATTCTATATAATCTATTTAGATATAATATTCTCCATGGAAAATCAAATATGTGGGATAGTGAACCAAATAGGTTCTCTTACCAGTCACCAGAATGTTGAAAATATATAAATACTAAAAGATTCTTTTTCCCTCTGGTCTGAGTAATATCACAACTGAAATATCTGCCACACTTTGATCTGGACTCTGAAACGGAAGTAGCTTTGGAGAAGTACACAGAAAATTCTCTTTCAGAACTTTGAACACTGAGCATTCCACTTCATAATAGCTGCAATTGTTAAGCAAAGTACATTCTCTCTACTTTGTCAGTAGTTACCCAAGAAGTACAAGTTTAATACTTGGATAGAAATTGAATATAGGAGTTAGAGAAAATGTCCCCATAAAACTAATTCACCAATTTCTCCTGAGTTGTCAAATATATCATGTTGCTATATCTACAAACAAAGCTTATTATTGCCTTACAAGAACAATTACTGATAGATTTCATAACCATGCCAAAGGCTGGATATTATAGATTTGGTCTAGTTATTGTAGAGCAACTAACCAGATGGCTGGAAGCATTTCCTGTGTCCCAAGCCACAGTGCATTTTGTTGCTAAAGTACTTTGAAAAGAAATTATTCTTTGCTTTGGACTGCCAGCACGTATTGATTCAGATACAGGAAGTCATTTTAGTGATTCTCTCCTAAACCATATATATTCTTGACTGGGAAAAACTCCCAAATTCCATGTTCCATATGATCCTCAGAGCTCAGGCTAAGTGGAAAGGATGAACAAAGAACTTAAGATGATGCCTGGAAAATGATGCACAGAGACACATTCAAAATGGCCTGAAATTCTCCCTCTGGCCCTATTTTATCTCAGAAGCAGGCCTAGAGGAGAGCTACTCATCTCACCATTTGAGATGCTATAGCCTATACAGGCTAAACCTTTTCCCCCTGCATTTACATCAGTATTAGGGGAAGATACTACCATTGCTTCCTATTGTCATGATTAAAATAGTGGCAGTTATAAATTGTGGCAGACAAAAGAGTGGTTGGCTTAAATTGTGACCTCAGAAAAAATGGTTTCAAGAGAGTGTCTTGTTTTAAATCAAATATAAGGTGGTCGCCAGGGAAAAAATTCCCAAATATTAAATATACCCTGTCAGCTGGGTTTTATAGAGATTTTAATTAATACAAATGAGGAATTAGAGAGAGAGAGAGACAGAGACAGAGAGAGGCAGAGAGAGAGATAGAGAGACAGAGAGAGAGGAGGACAAGAAGGGAGAAAAAGGAGAGAATGAGAAAGGAATGGAGAGGACAGAGGGAGAAAAAAGAAAGAATGGAAAGGGGGGGGGGGAGGAGAAGACGAGAGGGCTGAAGACCCCTAGACTGGCTACGGAGTAGGAAAAGTATAAGAGTGTGGAGGGGGAGGGAGGACCAGAGAAAGAGGGGTGGGGCGTAGAAAAGGCGAAAGGGAAGGGGTAAAGAGGGGAGAAATAGGACTGGAGGGAGAACAAAGGGGAAGGGGGAGGGAGGGAGAAAGTTAGAGCAGGCGGGGGAGGTTGGCCAGGGGGAAAACGTGTGAGGAAGGTATTCGAGGTTGCCAGCAACCTGAGCATTCGCCAATTGTCAGCAAGTTTTCGTTTTGGGTGCTTGGTTTCCCCGGGTGGAGGTGGGCTATTGGTTTTCTGGGACCTGTGGCCACGCCCTGACGGGTCGTCCCTGTCAGGTGTTCCTCCCCCCTCCCAGCCGCTCCCCCGACCCTGGCCCATTGGAATTGTCCGCGCTACAGAAGTGAAGTGCCGGTTGTCCAACCAGAATCTTCGCTGGGAGTTGCTAGGTGGGCGGTTCTTGTTAGTTTTCCCTGTTTTCCTGGGAGAAAATGGAACTCCCCCGGCTCCAACTTGGGAGGTAAATCTTGCTGCCCCTTGAGAAATGACTGTCATTTCCACCATCAATCTTCTGTGAGCCTCAGCGGCCTGGGTGGTTCTTTTCCTGAGCATTAAATTGTCCAAGGTTTTGTGGACGTGAACCCCTTAAGGACTTTTGCCCTGATTTCTCCCTGATCCCTTTTGTAAATGAGGCGTGAAGACCCTTTTCTGCTCTGGAGAATGTCTCTGGGTGAAGTGGTGTTTGCCCCGGGGAGCAAACTATCCTGGGTGAAGGCGGTGGTATCAGCAGCGGGCCAATGCTGGTTCAGGGCTCCCTGTACCTCGGGGGTCTTTTTTCACCATTTCCCCCATCCAAGGAGTGAGTAGCCAGGAATTTCTTTGCTCTCACTGTAGATCCTGGATGTGCGGTTGTTGCTCCCCTCTCACAGTGTATATCGCGTACAGGATTCCTCCTTGGAGTCTCTTGTGACCTGGGAAGTGGGAAAACGGGTTGAGAGGGGTGAATAAAAAAAAAGAGAGAGCTGGGAAAGAAGGTAAGGAGGGGAGGGGAGAAGAGAGAGGTGATGCAGAGGGAAAGAAGGGAAAGCGTGGGGAGTGGGTGTGGCAATGAAAGAGGGAGGAGAGGAGCAAGAGAAAGAGGGGGGCATAGAAAAGGAGAAGAGAGAGGGGATGACAGTTGCGAAGGACAGACTAGAAAGAGGTCGAGAGAGGGGCAAAGAGGAGAGTCATATGGCTAGAAGAGGGAAAGGAGAATGAAAGGGAGAGAAAAGGGAAGTGTTGGAGGGAGAAGAGGGCCAGCCGAGGGAGAAAGTTGGAGCGGGCAGGGGAGTTTGGCGAGAGGGAAAACGTGTCAGGAAGGCATGCGAGGTTGCCCGCCACCTGGGCACTCGCTAAGGGCCAGCAAGTTTCTCCATTTGGTCCTGCGTTTCCCCGGGTGCAAGTGTGGTGTTGGTATCTGGGGCCAGCAGCCACCCCCGGCTTGTGGTCCCTCCCACACACGCCCCTCTGCGGCTTGGGAAGTTGGAATCTTCCCCTGGGCCTTTCACTGACCTGTCCGTCGTCCAATCAGAATCCTTGCGTGGCCATTGCTGGGTGGGCGGTTCCTTTCAGTTTCTCCTGGTTTTCCTGGGAGAGAAGTTGAACTGCTTTTGCTCCAACTTCCGAGGTAAACCTTTCAGCCCCTTGGAAAAGGACCCTGTCTTTTTTCACTATCGGTCTTTTGTGAGCTTTGAGCCTCGGCGCCTCCTGTGCTGCTTTTCTTGAGCGGCAGGCACTCGATTTTGTTGACTTGAACCCTTTCATGGCTTTTGCCCTAATTTCTGCCTGATCCCTTTGGTAAGTGAGGTTGGAAGACCCTTTTGTGTTCTGGAGAATGTCTCTGGATGGACTCCTGTTTGCTCCGGTGAGCAAACTCCTGGGTGAAGGCGGAGGTCCTTTGTTGTTTCAAGCAATCCTGTCCATTGCGAGGCTCTTTCCCGCATTTCCCCTGTCCAAGGAGAAGCCAGGGATTTCTTTCCTTTGGCTGATTCTAGATGTGTGATTGCTGTTGCCCTCCAAGAGTGTAAATGAAGTGCCGGAGTCCTCCGTAGACGCTCCAGGAAAAAGGGAAGTGGAAAAACAGGTTGAGAGGCGTGAATAAAAAAAGAGATAGACCTGGGAAAGAAGATAAAGAGGGGAGGGGAGAAGAGAGGGGAGATGCAGAGGGAAGGAAGGAAGGGAAAGGGAGGGGAGTGGGTGTGGCAACAAAAGAGGGGAAGGTATGAGAGAGTAGGTAATGGAAAAGTCAGGAAAGTGGGGGCGGGGGGAAGAGTCTCAGGGGAGGATGGAGTTGGGGAAAAGCGGGAAAGGTAAAGAGGCCGGGGGAAGAGTCAGGGGATGGCAAGAGGACGGAGCAAGGACAGGGAGGGGACAGGAGGGAAGAAAGAGGAGACAATGAGAAAGGGATGGAGAAGGGAGAGGGAGAAAAAATCATGGAATGATACTTAAAGTGAGAGAGAGACAGAGAAAGAGAGAGAGAGAGAGAGAGAGAGAGAGAGAGAGAGAGAGAGAGAGAGAGAGAGAGAGAGAGAGAGAGCAAGCTGGGAGGAAAAGACTAGAGGTAAAAAGAAACCTAGACCAGATATCCAGTAAGTAAATGGTAAATGAGGTGTAGGGGGAGGGGAGAACCCAGGAAAGGCGGGGATAGAAGTGGAGAAGAGAGTGGGGATGAAAGTTGGGAAGGGTAGAGAAGGAAGAAGTACAGAGGGGGAAGGAGAAGAGAAATATGGCTAGAGAGAGAAGGGAGGGAAAGGGAATGAGTGGGAGAGAAAGGGGAAGGAGGACAAGTGATAGTGGGAGAAAGAGAAGAGAGATGGGAGGGAGGGAGGGAGAGAGACACAATAAAGAATTAAAGGGGAAAGAGAGAGCGAGATACTGTGTGATAGAAAGGTAAGAGAACCTATTTGGTTCACTATCCCACATATTTGATTTTCCATGGAGAATATTATATCTAAATAGATTATATAGAATTAGTTATTTAGTATTATATATGTAATATAAAAACTATATTATGAGGAAATTATGTTAATTAGATTACATTAAAATATTACATAGAAAGTTAATGTTACTCTGTACAAAGTAAATCCATACTCTTAACATTATTACAAATTTAAGTTACTTAAATAAATTTTCACTTACCACATTGTGTCAAATAATTTTCTCCTCATTGATCTTCACTTAAGTCATCCAGCATTCACTTTATCTTTAATAAGTGTCTTTAGCAGTTTTTAAAGCTCTAACTAAATTGAAAGTGCGTTGTCGTTTGCTTTTCCTTCTGGTATTTGGAAAAAGGAAATCTGGAAATGATATCTTTCTAGTTTAAGCATTCTTCCTGATATTGTGCTTAGTAATTCTTATTTTTAAGTGACTTAATAATGGCAAGATAGATAACATTTTGGTGAAATATCTGAGTAAGAATGTGACTGAATATAATATAGGTTTTGTGATTCCAGGCACAATACTTAAACTCTGCCATAGTGTTCTCCTGAATAAGATGGAAATAAGTCTATACATAAGGTGACAGCCATGAGAGCTTGCTCTGATAGACCTGAAAAATGGTGAAAATTTGAAAATGCCCGACAACATATTGATGAAACACCCTCCCAGTTTATGGACAGACTTCTTGATGTAGGGAATACACATATGGACCTTGATTTATCCAGAGAAAGAGACATTAGACAAATACGTAGGCAATTTGTTAAGAATTGTTGTTCAGTGGTAAAAGACTACTTTAGAACTAGCTGTCCTAATTGGGACTCTATGGACCTCGAAGAAATGAGTAGCAACCTATGTTTATAAAGGTCGTGTAAAAAACCTGAGGAAGACGATACATCAGTGGAAGATTTAAAGAAAGAAATTGAAATGTTAAAGAGAAAATTGAAAAATAAAGGAGAGACTATAGCCCCTTTGTGGGAATTCACAAATAAATCAGTAACTTGCCATTTCTGTGAGAAGAAGGGCCACAAAATGATGGAATGTAGAACCTTTCTTAAGATGATCGGAAGAAATACACAGTTCAATAACAGCTTTAGAAATAATAACTATAGAAATGATGATAATGGTCATAGAAACCAGAACAACTATAGAAATGATAATGGTCATAGAAACCAGAATTTTAGAAATTTAGAAATTATAATAATGATTATGGAAATAACTATAATGAATATAGAAAGAAGAACTTTAAAAACCAGAATTATAGAAATAGGAATTTGGAAAATAATGACAATGCTCCAAATGAAGAAAATTATAATGACCAACAATAATATATGAGAAATGGAGCTCATCCAATGCTAATACTCGAGGTGCTAATGACCCTCAGAGAGGTGCCCTTCAGGAGGGTGCCCAAGGAGCTTCCCAAATATATTGAAGGTGGTTCTTCTTGGACTCTATTGATTTTGTTGATATTAATTAACCTTTTTCCGTTTTTTCTCCACTCCAAATAGGATGAAAGGATGAACCATAACTTAAAACTATGATTGGAACATTATGCACTGAGACACATTTAAAATGGCCTGAAATTCTACCTCTGGCCCTATTTTATCTTAGAAGCAGGCCTAGAGGAGACTTACACATCTCACCATTTGAGATGCTTTTTGGACATCCTCCTATACAGGCTAAACCTTTTCCCCCTGCATATACCTCACTATTAGGGGGAGATACTACTATTGCTTCCTATATACAGGAGTTACAGCACAAACTATGTGAACTTCATGAATCCGGAGCTGCAGTACAAGCCGGACCACTAGATTTTTCTCTGCATGACCTGAACCCAGGAGACAAAGTTTATAGTAAGAATTTCAAGGAACTGGAGCAACTCAGCCTTCATGGGAAGGACCATTCCAAATATTGTTAACTACTCCAACATCTATAAAGGTTGGAGAGAAGGACTCTTGGATTCATTGCTCACATGTGAAGAAAGCATCTTCTGCCGGGACCAATTGACTGACTGTACCCTATCATATGCATTGGAGATAATAATCCATAGACAAATGGATGATGTTTTTTGAGAACACATTGAATTACTGATTTTTTCCTTATTTTTAATTATTGCTTTTCTTTTTTTGATTAGAATATTTGATTTTTTCTCATTTCTTGTACTAAAGGTACATATAATTAATATTAATATTTTTTCTGCAGTAATACAAGTTAATACATATTCCTGCTATAATTTCAATGCATAACCAAAAGCTTTAAACTATGGGAACCTGCCATTTATGGATAAAATATTATGGGATGGTGATTAATGTATCTGATTCCAGAAAAAGGGATGAAAAACAAGGAGCACAGACTTAACCTGAAAAGTGCCAAAAAGAGCAGGAAATACTAATATGAGACTCAAGGTTGCGACGCTTGACATATGTTAAGTCGTAGGACTTCCTTGTATCTACACTCTTTGTGAAGTACTCATACAAGTACAAAATTTGACTATCATGTTGGCTCCCTATATCCCTGAGATTGACAAAAAAGTAGTTGTAGATAAGAGAGTGGGAGCCATAAAATGTGATAATTAAAATGTTTGGGAGCAAGGGAAATATATAACAATTATGACCGCTGAAATATGTTTTCTACTGTGTCTTGGTTTTATATAAATATAAGATGGTTGCCAGGGAATATATTCCCAATTTATGAATATGCCCAAGCCAACTGGGTTTTATAGAGAAATTTAATTTATAATATACTGATTAATCAATAGGAAAAGAGAGAAAGGAAGAAAGGAATAAGAATGAAGGGCCTCAAGCCAATAAGGCCTAGACCTCAGTCCTAAGAGATAAATCAGTCAGTTAGTTTTATCACTCACCCAAGATCTCTCTAGGTAAGGCTTCTCATGCCAACCTCAGGCTCCAACTTCAAGAGAGCCTCCTTTTCAAGAAATGTTTCCAGAGAATTCTCCTCCTGAGTTCTCCTTCCACAGCCTCCTTCAAGACTTCTCCAGGAGCTCTCCCTCCAGGACCTCTCTCCTCTCAGACCTCCTCCAGAGCATCAACTTCCTTCAGTCCTCAGACCCCACTATCTTTGAGCAAAAAATCTAAGTTCCCTCCCCTCAGTTCTCACATCTACCAATCACTGTTGATCTCTCCCCTGTGCCAATGGTGGCTCTAGCTTAACCCAGCACCACCCAGAGGTCTGCCCCTTTGCACATGTCTGTTGAAGGTCATATTCTCAAATAATTAAATCTTGATCTTTGGTGCAGCCCTTCCTAAATCCTGTTCCTCTGAGTAGGGTGGAGATTGTAGTTTCCAAGACCTGATTCTGTCATTCCAAGTATCTCTATTGTATCAATTCTAAAATCAATCATGACTCAAAGAACTTCCTGTTCTATGCTTAATCATAGGTCAAATAATCTTAAGTAGGGAGGAAAAGGATCCTCCCCTGCCAAGGAGTTTCATATTCCAATAGAGTTCTTACTATCAGTAGGAGATTTTTTCAAGTATGAAATTTCCCAATGGGGAAATTTCCAATATACATAAGTCTAAGAAATTTTAAGGTTTACAATACCCATCAAAACTGACTATATTCTTACAAGGGAAAGTATGGTCATTTAACACAACAGAAGAGTTCCAAGCATTCATGAATAAAAGACCAGACCTGAACAGAAAATTTGAAGTCCAACCACAGAACTCAAGAGAATCACCAAAAGGTAATTTTAAAAAAGGAGAAAAACAACAACAACAAAAATTTTTTTATGAGACTCAATAAGTTAAAATGATATGTATCCCTATAAGAAAAGAGGTCATTGGCAACTCTTAAAAACTGTTCCTATCACCTAAGCAGCTAGAAGAACTACACTCAGAGGATACAGAAACTGTATAGGAAGAAAGGACAAGAAATAAATATGTATATAGATATATGCATGCATAAATACATATACATGTGTATGTATATATATACATATATATACATGACTAAAGCTAAAAAAGAAAAGAAGTTATGACTAAAAGAAATGGGAAAAGAAACAAATGGGGGTAAATTTATATGTCACAAAGAAGCTCATGGTGGGAGTGGGGAGAACATCGACACACTGGAAGGGTAAAGAGGTTGGAGATAGGAAATACTCAACTCTTATGTACTTTGAAACTGACCCAAAGAGGGAAGAACAATCCAATCCATTGGGGAAGAGAATAGATTTGTACCCTATAGGAGAGTAGAAGGGTAAAAAAAAGACAGAGCAGGAAAAGGTAGAGAGGGGGAAAGAGGAGAGGAGTATGGCTAGAGGAAGGAGGGAGGGGACATGAGGGGTCGAAAATCGAAAGAAGAGAGAGAGAGGGAGAGAAATGGGAGGGCGGGGGCTGGAGGCAGAAGAAGGAGAGAGCAGCAGAAGCGGGCGAGACCAGGGAGAAAGTTGGGAGTCCGCCAAAGAGGCAGACGAAAGGGAAAAGAGAAAATGAGAAAAAGGGATAGATAAGGGAGGGGGGAAAAATAATGCAAAGAGAGTTAAAGGAAGAGACGGGGAGAGTGGAGAGAATGAGAGCAGTGGGATGAAGAGACCCACACTGGATACAGAGTCGAAGAAGTATAGGAGGCTGAGGTAAGGGAGCAGGAAGGGAGGAGCAGAGAAAGAGTGTGGATAGAAAAGGAGAAGAGAGAGGAGATGAAAGATGCGAAGGACAGAATAGAAAGAGGGATGTGTGGGGGTGGGGTGGGCTGAAGGCAGAGAAATACCTCTAAAAGGAGGTGAAGAGGTTGAGAGGAAGCCAAAAGGGAAATGTAGGAAGGTAATTGGGCCAGCCCAGGGAGGTTGTTGGAGCGGGCTGGGGAGGTTGGCGAGGGGAGGAAACGAGTCCGAAAGACATGTCAGGTTGCCCTCCACCAGGGCACTCGGTAATTGCCAGCACGTTTCTCCTTTTGCTCCTCGGTTTCCCCGGGTAGAGGTGGGGTGTTGGGGATCTCTGGCCTGACCCCAGGCTTGTGGCGGCTCTTACCTCCCCATTCCCCTGCCACCCCCGCTGCTTACAACTTTGGAATTGTCCACTCTAGGGTCACTGACATGTCCCTTGTCCAATCAGAATCTTAGCTTGGCATTGCTAGGTGGGCGGTTCCTTTCAGTTCTTTTCTCCTGGTTGTCCTGGGAGAAAATTGAACTCCCTCTGATCCAACTTTCCGAGTTAAGCCTTTCAGCCCCTTGGAAAGCAACTCTGGCTTTGACACTATCGGTCTTTTGTGAGCTCCTCTCTCTGAGCCTCAACTGCCTTCTGTGGTTCTTTTCCTGAGCATCACGTACTTGATTTTACGGACCCGAACCCTTTCATGACTTTTGCGCTCATTTGCCCAGAATCCCTTTTGTAGAAGAGGCTTGAAGACCCTTTTCCCTTCTGGAGAATGTCTCTGGATGAAGTCGTGTTTGCTTCGGTGAGCAAAATCCTGGGTGAAGGCGGGGGTACTCAGCAGGGGGCCCACGGTGGTAGACTCGAGCGATGAAGAGAGCTAGACTGGATGAAGAGTATAAAAAGTATAAGAGTGAGGTCAGGGAGGAGATGAGAAAGAGGGTGGTTAGAAAAGGAGAGAAAGTTGGGAGGGACAGAATGGAAAGGGGGGGGGGGGCGCGAAGGGCAGAGAAATCCGGCTAGAACGAGGTGAAGAGAAGGAGAGGGAGCGAAACGGAAATGTTGGAGGGTAATTGGGCCAGCCCACAGAGGTTGTTGGAACGGGCTGGGGAGGTTGGCGAGGGGGAAAACGAGTCTGGAAGGCATGTCAGGTTGCCCGCCACCAGGGCACTCGCTAATTGCCAGCACGTTTCTCCTGTTAATCCTCGGTTTCCCAGGGTGGAGGTGTAGCGTTTTACATCTGGGGCCTGCAGCCACCTTCCCCACCCCCGCACCTTTGTGGTCCCTCCCACGACCTCCCACCTCCCCGCCCCCCACAGCTTTCGCCTTTGGAAGACTCCTCTGTGCAGTTCATGGGCGTGTCTGTTGTCCAATCTGAATCTTTGTTTGGCGTTGCTAAGGGGGCGGTTCCTTTTAGGTTCTCTGGGTTTTCCGAGGAGGAAATGTAACTCCCTTTAATCCAACTTCCGAGGTAAGTCCTTCAGCCCCTTAGAAAATGACTCCGTCTTCTTCACTATAGGTCTTTTGTGAGCCTGTATCTCTGAGCCTCAGTCCCTTTTGTGGTTCTTTTCCTGAGCAGTAATGTACTTGATTTTGTTGACTTGAACCCTTTCATGACTTTTGCCCTAACTCCCCCCCCCCCCATCCTTCCTGTAAATGAGGCTGGAAGACCCCTTGCTCTTCCGGAGAATGGGTCTGGATGGATTCGTGTTTGCTCAGGTGAGAAAATTCTGGGTGGAGTCGGTCGTCCTGTGCTGTTTCGAGCAACCCTGTCCATTGCGAGGCTGTTTCCCGCATTTCCCCTATCCACATAGAAGCCAGTGATGTCTGTCCCTTTGCTGATCATGGAGGTGTGATTGCTGTTCCCCCCTGAGAGTGTCAATAAAATACCGGATTCCCCCTTGGAATCTCAGGTCAAATGGGAAGTGGAAAAATAGGTTGAGAGGGGTGAATAGAAAAGACAGAGGAAGGAAGTTAAGGAGGGGGATGGGGGGGAAGCGGTACACAGAGGGGAGAAAGCAAAGGAAGGAAAAGGCCGTGAGAGAGTATCAAAAAAAAGTGCATTGAAAGAGGAGAACCATCAGGAAATGGATGATAGATATAAGAGAGGGTGAGTAAAATTTGACCTCAGAAATATGTTTCACTACAGTGTCTTGCGTTTAAAATCAAATATAAGGTGGTCGGCAGGGAAATATTCCCAATTATTCAAATACCCATGTCAATTGGGTTTTATAGAGATTTTAATTAACAATACAATGAGTAATCAAAGAAAGAGATAGAGAGTAAGAAAGGAATAAGTATGAAGGGCCTCAAAGCCAATATGGCCTAGACCTGAGTCTTAAAAGAGAAATCAGACAGTTTTTTATAACTCATCATGAGATCTGTCTAAGTAAGGATTTTTTTTAAACCCTTACCTTCTGTCTTGGAGTCAATACTGTGTATTGGCTCCAAGGCAGAAGAGTGGTAAGGGCTAGGCAATTGGGGTCAAGTGACTTGCCCAGGGTCACAAGGCTAGGAAGTGGCTGAGGCCAGATTTGAACCTAGGACCTCCCATCTCTAGGCCTGGCTCTCAATCCACTGAGCTACCCAGCTGCCCCCTAAGTAAGGATTCCTAATGACACCAGGCCAGCAGCATCTCAGCTGCTTTCACCAGCTCCCTCCTCCATCTGAATGTTTCAGAAGCAGTCTCCTCAGAATGAGTCTCAAGCTTAGTTTAATTTGATTCTATCCTCCCTCCTGCATGAGCGGCTTGGTGTCCTGGAGGGACTCTGTCAGTGCTCTAAAGCATGAAGAAATGAATTAATCTCCTTTATGTACTTCCCGTTCCACTTTATTTACCCTTTTGTATTAGATCTAAAAATAGAGCTAACTTAAGGGCTTTTGCCCTAAGTTTATTGCCAAATAACCCCATATCAGAAAAATATATTGAACAAGCCATCAAAGAACTCCCTAAGAAATAATCCCCGTGACAGGATGAATTGATAAATGAATTCTATGAAATATTCAAAGAACCATGAATCCCAATTTTATATAATCTATTTGACAGAATGAGCAAAGAAGGACTTCTGCCAAATTCCTATTATGACACAAATATGGTACTGATTCCAAAGTCAGGCAGAAAAAAACTGAAAAAAAAACCCAACCAACATCTATAGATCAATCTCCTGAATGAACATAGATGCAAAAATCTTAACAAGAATACTAGCAAAAGGTGACCCTAGTTTATAAATCAAATCTTTTTCCTTCTTGAATAGCATATTCCAAGTCTTTGAATCCTTTAATGTAGAAGCTATTAGGTCCTGAGTGAACCTGATTGTAACTCCAGGGTCCTTGAGTGGTTTCCTCCTGGTCCTTGAAGTACTTTTCCTTGACTGGGTATCAATGTGATGAGGAATTACTTCCTAGTAGTTATCAGCTGGGAATTTAATTCTGAAGGCAATCTCTGAATGCTTTTCATTTCAATTTTGTTTTCTTGTTGAAGGATCTATTGGCAGGTATTTTAAATTTTTTTCATAATGAAATTAAAATACTAAATTTAAAAAATAATCTTTATTATGTCCTTCAGGTAATAAAATAATTCTGAGATTTTTTTTTTCTCATAGATCTATTTTCCAGGTCAGTTGATTTTTTTAATATGATATTTGATTGGCCAGAGTCAAAATGGCACCGTCCAGGCAGTAAAAGATAAAAGGAAAGACCTCTGAAAACCCTTCCATACCAATAACAAACAAATGCTCCTAGGGGATTGAAAATCAAACGGAAAAACAACACAGAGCAAAGGAAACCCCCTGCTGGTCTCAATTCAAAAGATACATCACCCAAAAGCTGGAATTCAAGGACATTTGGGTTTATGGTGAAGGCAGAAGGAAGATCCCAGGACCCCCCACCCAGCACCAGAGCGCTAAGCCTCCAGAGGGAGCAGGAATGTCTGTGCAGACAAAAGCACTGGCCTTGAGGGTGTACCTTGCAGGCAGGGCTCTGGCATGCTCAGAGCATCAAACTCAGGTGGTGAGGAAGGAGCTGCAGAGGGAGCACAGAGCAAGCACACTGGTCAGAACAGCAGAGACCCCACATATTGCTCCGGCGTTCCTGGAAGTTTTGGCCTCGGGACAGATCTACTCCAACCCAACTGAACTTAATGTCATCAAAAGTCTTCAGAGCTCAGTGAAGCTAAAGCTCCAATACCCCTCCATCACAGACTCTTTGACTTTAATCCTATCAAAAGCCTCCAGAGGTCAGGGCAGCTGAAACTCAAAGCTCAAGTGTAAAAAAATAAATGAGTACTGGTTATGATACAGAAAAGAGGATCAGTGGGATAGATTTGGGGTAAATGACCTCAGCAAAACAGTCTATGATAAGCCCCAAATTCCCAGCTTTTGGGACCAAAACCCAGTATTTGATAAAACCTGCTGGGAAAATTGGAAGACAGTATGGGAGAGATTAGGCTTGGGTCAACATCTCACACCCTACACCGAGATAAACAGAATGGGTGAAGGACCTGAAAAGAAAGAAGGAAACTCTTTCGAATATTTTCCCGCCTTGCTTCCTTAGCCATCTAAGCAGCCTCTTGTGTAACTTCGTGTAATGAATGATCATCTTGACTTCCTGTCAGGATGGCGGCTTAGAGAAAGCTAAAGTTCAGATCTCCAGAAACCCTTCCCTACCGAACTCAAACTATATGCTCCTAGGGCACAGATATTCAAAAGGAACAACAGCATAGACCCCGGGAATCCTCCTCCTGGAACTGGATCAAAAGGTCTGGCCCCCCAAAAGCCAGAACCCGAGATCACTCGGATCTAAGGGGTAGGCAGAAGAAAGGTCCCAGGACCCATCCCCCCCAACCCAGAGCTCTGAGTCCCAGGCAGCAGAGGGAACCTCAGAGCCTCAGGGCTGGCTATTCTGAAGACTGCTTCCTGAAAACAACCTGACTCAGACGAGAGGGCATCCAACACAGACAGCAGGGAAATAGAGAGAGATGGGGAATGGGGGGAAGCTTTAACCCCCTGGCTGGGTCCTTCCATCCGAGTCTCACGGAAGGTCCCTGCCTCAGGGCATACTCAGTTCAACCCAGGGAAAGCTAATCCTCTCAAGAGCCCTCAGAGCTCCTGGAAGCTGCGGCCCCTCCCCCCTCAGAATGCTGGCTCTTCTGGCTGGCTAAGGCACAGAAACAAACACACTGCAGAAAGGGCCAAGCCAGGCTCAGAGCCTGGAAGTAAGGCAACTGAGAAGCATCGGGAGGTAACTGCAGAGGGCAGTAACTTGGAAACACCAGAAATTCCTGGCTTCCCTGGGAAGACAGAACAACAACTGCAAAGAACAGACAATCAGCCTGGGGCGAAAACCTCTGAACTCCAGACAGAGATAAGAAAAGCTAGCCCTCCCCACTCAGATAGAGATGGCAAACTCCACAGAAGCACAAAAGCCCCAAAATTCCAATCAAAACAACAAGAAGGGGGCGACTTTGGACACATTTTATGGAGAAAAAATACAAAATATAGAAGTGGAAACACAAGCAAATGCTCTGAAACCTTCCAAAGAAAATAGAAACTCTCCACACACCCATGAAGAATTTGATTCGGAAAGGATCAAACAGATGGAAGCCTTCTGGGAGGAAAAGTGGGAAATAATGCAAAAGAAATTCACCCATCTACAAAACCAGTTTGACCAAAGTGAAAAGGAAAACCAGGCTTTAAAGGTCAGAATTAGGCAACTCAAAGTCAACGAGCAAGAACTGATAAAGCAAAGCCAAAAGACCAAGAAATTAGAAGAGAACATAAAATATCTCACTGACAAAGTCATAGACTTGGAAAATAGAGGGAGAGGAGACAATTTAAGAATAATTGGACTACCAGAAAAGACAGAAATAAACAGCAAACTCGATATCGTAATACAAGATATAATCAAAGAAAATTACCCAGAGATCCTAGAAGAAGAGGGCAATACAGGCAATGAAGGAGTTCACAGAACACCCTCTACACTAAATCCCCCAAAGACACCTCCCAGGAATGGAATGGCCAAATTCCAAAGTTTTCCAGCAAAACAAAACTTACAAGAAGCCAGAAAAATACAATTTAGATATAAAGGAATGCCAATCCCAGGGTCACTGAACAAGACCTTGCAAGTTCCACTCTGAATGAACTTAAGGCATGGAACATGATTTTCAGAAAGGCAAGAGAGCTGGGTTTTCAACCAAGAATCAGCTATCCATCAAAACTGACTATATACTTCCAAGGGAAAGTATGGGCATTCAACAAAATAGACGATTTCCAAGTTTTTGCAAAGAAAAGACCAGAGCTCTGTGGAAACTTCGATATCAAAAAGCAAAGAGCCTGGAATACCTTAAAAGGGAAATATGAAGGAAAGGGAAAAGGTGAAAAATATTATCTTTTTCTTTTACTCAAACTCTCTTCTATAAGGATTACATTTATATCAATCTATGTATACTAACATGTGGGGAAAATGTAATGTGTAAATTGGGGGAAAAGAAAGACCAAATAGAATAATCTTTCTCACACAAAGATTCACACAGGAAGGGGAGGGGAAGAAAACTCCTATGAGAAGGAGAGGAAGAGAGTTTTTACTTAAACCTTACACTCAGGGAAACCAACTCTGAGAGGGAAGAACATCCAGATCCATTGGGATCTTGAATTCTATGTTACCCAACAAGGGAAGGGAGAAGGGAAAACCAATGGGGTAGGGGGAAGGGAACACGAAACAGGGAGGGAAGAAGAAGGGGGAAGGGGAGGGAACAAAAAGAGAGGGACTAGATAGGGAAACATATCAAGGGAGGGGACAAGGGGGACTGATTTAAAGTAAATCACTGGACTAAAAGGTAGAGCTGAAGAAGAAAGGTTAGAATTAGGGAAGAATATCAAAATGCCAGGGAGTCCACAAGTGACAGTCATAACTTTGAACGTGAATGGGATGAACTCACCCATAAAATGTAGACAAATAACAGAATGGATTACAATCCAAAACCCTACCATATGTTGTCTTCAAGAAACACACATGAGGCGGGTAGACACCCACAAGGTCAGAATTAAAGGATGGAGTAAGACCTTCTGGGGCTCAACTGACAGAAAGAAGGCAGGAGTGGCAATCATGATATCTGATAAAGCCAAAGCAAAGATAGACCTGATCAAAGGGGATAGGGAAGGTAATTATAGTTTTGTAAAAGGTACTTTCGATAATGAGGAAATATCACGAATGTTACAAGGGAATCATTTTAAAAGACTGATATATATTAATTTAAGGTCGCCAAGGAATTCAGCTATGTAATTCCTAAATGAAAACTCAAGTCAGCAGTAAATCTTTTATGGAGTTTAATTACAATAGGAGTAAGAAAAGAATTAGAGATAGAGAGAGAGAAAAAGGAAGACAAGGGAATAGGGCTTAAATACCCCTTCTGTTTAGGCTGGGCCAAAAGGCCCAAGCCCTTAGATAGCTGGGGCAAAGAAAAGAGATCAGTCCCTATTACTCACGTGACCAAAATGGAGAAACAGTCTCAGAGGCCCCCACCTTCAGCTTCCTTCAGAGCAAGCATCTCAGAGCACACCGCAACCACTCCTGCCAATTCCTCAACCACCCCGAGTCTTCAGACCCCCCTGATCTTTAAGGAAACCATCCAAGTTGCCTCCCCCTCAGTTCTCACATCTACCAATCACTGTCCATCAATTTCCCTGTGCCAATGGAGGCTCTAGCTTAACCGAGGACCGCCCAGAGGCTTTGCACATGTCTGTTGAAGGTCATATTTTCAAATAATTAAATCTTTGCTCCTTTGCTACAGCCCTTTCTAAATCCTGTTAACCTGAGTAGGGTAGAGATTGGAATAATTAAATTTTGATCTAGGCTGCGGCCCTTACTCAATCCTGTTAGGACTGAATAGGGTGGAGATTGATTCCAAGTATCTCCATTGTATCAATTCTAAAATCAATCATGACTCAAAGAAATTCCTGTTCTATGCTTAAGCATAGGTCAAAGTCCTTTCCATTGTTCAGCAAAGGGTTTCTGTCCTAAAGTAATCTTAAGAAGGGAAGGAGAAAGAACCTCCCATGCCAATGGGATTCACATTCCAATAGTCAAGACCCACTATCAATAGGAAATTGTTCAAGTATGAAATTTCCCAATGGTGAAATTTCCAACATTTATAAGTCTAAGAAATTTTGAGGTTTACAGTCCCCCCTGATGATCATTGGGAGACTAGTCTCCCCATTGATCATTTAACATAATCATTTTGTAGTTCTAAATTCACTTCTAACTAAAGATATACACAATATTCAATTTTCTAGGAGAAATTAGAATAGTGAGAGAGGAAATAGAAAAGAAAAGAAAGCAAAACCAATGTTTGCTAGGCGCATTGACAGAAAGCCAAATTAGGGGCAGTCCCTTTTGGCATCAATGTGTACAGTTACAATAAATGTTCAATCAAAAGTTCAGTCCAATCAATCACATCCAAAGTTCATTCTTGATCTTCTTGATGAAGTGTAGGTTTTCGGCATCTTTCTGCAACAGTTCATTCTCTGGATATAAGTTTCAAGCTTCTTTCTTGAAGATCTTTTCTCGAACAAAATCAAAATCTTTGAATTTTTTTTTATATAAAAGTAAAATCTAAAACAAAATTCTTGGATTTTTATAAAAATACAATCTCATACAAAAAAAATTCAAAAATTCTTAGATTTTAAATTAAAATACAATCCCCCCTGAAGTAAGTATTTTAAAAAAATATATCAAGTTTTAGCTCAGAATGCATTGTTCAGTAATGGGGGTGTATGTGTCAATTATCAAAAAAATAGAAAAATAATCTAAAACATAAGAAAAATTCAAAATAGACCGTGTATATGTCCAGTTTAAAGTAATGTCTATCCCAGAAGTATGTAGGACAGAATGCAGTAATATTTCACTTAGCCATTTGTAGCCAAGACTACAGGAAGTTGCCATAATATAAGAAGGAAAGAATTAGAATTCTATTTTGATGGGGAAATGTCATTCCCTTGTCTGATTTTTTCCTCAGTGATATAGGGAGCCAGCATGATAGTCAAGCTTTGTACTTGTTTAAGTACTTCGAAAAGAGTGTAGATACAAGGAAGTCCTACGACTTAAACATAAGTTAAGCGTCGCAACCTCGAGTCTCACTTTAATATTTCTTGTGTGTTCTATTGGCACTATTCAGGTTTAGTCTGTGCTCCTTTTTTTTTTTTAATTTTATAGTATTTTATTTGATCATTTCCATGCATTTTTCATGAAAATCAAAGATCATTTTCTTTTCCTCCCTCCCACCCCCTGTGGCCGACGTGTGATTCCACTGGTATCATATGTGTTCTTGACTTGAACCCATTGCCATGTTGTTAGTATTTGCATCAGAGTGTTCGCTCCTAGTCTCCGAGGATAGAATCCAATTAAACTAAGCCTGAGACTCATTCTGAGGAGAGTGCTTCTGAAACATTCAGATGGAGGAGGGAGCTGGTGAAAGCAGCTGAGATGCTGCTGGCCTGTTGTCATTAGAAATCCTTACTTAGGGGGCAGCTGGGTAGCTCAGTGGATTGAGAGCCAGGCCTAGAGATGGGAGGTCCTAGGTTCAAATCTGGCCTCAGCCACTTCCTAGCCTTGTGACCCTGAGCAAGTCACTTGACTCCCATTGCCTAGCCCTTACCACTCTTCTGCCTTGGAGCCAATACACACTATTGACTCCAAGACAGAAGGTAAGGGTTTAAAAAAAAAATCCTTACTTAAACAGATATTATGATGAGTTATAAAAAACTGTCTGATTTCTCTTTTAAGACTCAGGTCTGGGCCATATTGGCTTTGAAGCCCTTCATACTTATTCCTTTCTTACTCTCTATCTCTTTCTTTGATTACTCATTGTATTGTTAATTAAAATCTCTATAAAACCCAATTGACATGGGTATTTGAATAATTGGGAATATTTCCCTGCGGACCACCTTATATTTGATTTTGTACCCAAGATACTGTAGTGAAACATATTTCTGAGGTCAAATTTTACTCACCCTCTCTTATATCTATCATCATTTATATCTTCCACGATTTTAATCACTACAGTTTAAGACCTCAACCATTTTAAATCTCACACCATAAACGAAAACGCACAGAGAAAATCGTCATCCTCGGTTACCCAGAGCCAACAACTACTATATTTGACAACGCAGGAGAAATTGGTGAATTTACCTTAGTTTTATGGGGACATTTCTCTGACTTCTATATTCAATTTCTAGTCGATTTCTAGCCCTGTATTAAAACTGTACTTCTTGGGTAACTACTGACTACAGAGAGAATCTACTTTGTTGAACAATTGCAGCTATTATGTAGTGGAATACTCAGTGTTCAAAGTTCTGAAAGAGAATTTTCTGTGTACTTCTCCAAAGCTATTTCAGTTTTAGAGTCCAGGTCAAAGTGTGGCAGAGATTTCAGTTGTTATATTGCTCAGACCAGAGGCAAAAAGATCTTTGAGTACTTATATATTTTCAACATTCCGGTGACTGGTCAGAGAACATATTTGGTTCACTATCCCACATATTTTATGCCCTTTTCTCTCCCACTCTCTTTTCTTCCCTCTAGCCATCTTCAATTCCTCTTTCCCCCTCTACCTTTCCCTGCTCTGTCCTTTCGAAGGTTCAGACCCTCTCCTCTTCTTCTACATCCAACCTTTCTCTGATCCATCCTACCCCTCTCCCCTTTTGACTACAACTCCTATCCTTTACCTACTCTGTGTGCTGTCTCCACCTCTTCATCCCTCTACTCTTCTCCTCCCCGTCTCTCTTTTCTTCAACTGTCTTTCCATTCTTTCATTTCACCCTCTTCTGATTCTCTCTTCTTTCTCCACTCTTGTCCCCTGATCCATCACTTTGTCACCCTCCTCACTCCTTCCCCTAAGCCTACCATGTCCTGACCTCTCTTTCCCAACTCCACACTACAGCGCCCCCCATTTCCTGATGGTTCTCCTCTTTCAATGCACTTTTTTTTGATACTCTCTCACGGCCTTTTCCTTCCTTTGCTTTCTCCCCTCTGTGTACCGCTTCGCCCCCACACCCCTCCTTACCTTCCTTCCTCTGTCTTTTCTATTCACCCCTCTCAACCTATTTTTCCACTTCCCATTTGACCGGAGATTCCAAGGGGGAATCCGGTATTTTATTGACACTCTCAGGGGGGAACAGCAATCACACCTCCATGATCAGCAAAGGGACAGAAATCACTGGCTTCTCCGTGGATCGGAGAAGTGCGGGAAACAGCCTTGCAATGGACAGGGTTGCTCGAAACAGCACAGGACGACCGACTCCACCCAGAATTTTCTCACTGGAGCAAACACGAATCCATCCAGACCCATTCTCCGGAAGAGAAAGGGGTCTTCCAGCCTCATTTACAGGAAGGACGGGGGGTGGGGGGGTGAGTGGGGTGGAGTTAGGGCAAAAGTCATGAAATGGTTCAAGTCAACAAAATCAAGTACATTACTGCTCAGGAAAAGAACCACAGGAGGCACTGAGGCTCAGAGATACAGGCTCAAAAAAGACCCATAGTGAAGAAGACGGAATCATTTTCTAAGGGGCTGAAGGACCTACCTCAGAAGTTGTATCAAAGGGAGTTACATTTCCTCCTCAGAAAACCCAGAGACGCTAAAAGGAACCGCCCCTGTAGCAACGCCAAACAAAGATTCCGATTGGACAACGGACACGCCCATGAACTGCACAGTGGACTGTTCCAAAGGCGAAAGCCATGGGGGGCAGGGAAGGGGGAGTTCCTGGGAGGGGCCACAAAGGGGCGGGGGTGGAGATGGTGGCTGCAGGCCCCAGATGTAAAACGTTACACCTCCACCCCGGGAAACCGAGGATTAACAGGAGAAAGGGGCTGGAAATTAGCGAGTGCCCTGGTGGCGGGCAACCTGACATGACTTCCAGACCCGTTTTCCCCCTCGCCAACCTCCCCAGCCCGCTCCAATAGCCTCCGTGGGCTGGCCCAATTACCCTCCAACAATTCCTTTTCGCTCCTTCTCATTCTCTTCACCTCCTTCTAGCCGGATTTCTCTGCCCTTCGCCCCCCCCCCCCCCTTTCCATTCTGTCCCTCCCAACTTTCTCTCCTTTTCTAACCACCCTCTTTTTCTGCTCCTCCCTGACCTCACTCTTATACTTTTTATACTCTTCATCCAGTCTAGCTCTCTTCATCGCTCGAGTCTACCACCGTGGGCCCCCTGCTGAATACCCCCGCCTTCACCGAGGATTTTGCTCACCGAAGCAAACACGACTTCGTCCAGAGACATTTTCCGGAAGGGAAAAGGGTGTTCAAGCCTCTTCTGCAAAAGGGATTCGGGGCAAATGAGCGCAAAAGTCATGAAAGGGTTCGGGTCTGCAAAATCAAGTACGTGATGCTCAGGAAAAGAACCACGGAAGGCAGTTGAGGCTCAGAGAGACGAGCTCACAAAAGACCGAGAGTGTCAAAGCCAGAGTTGCTTTCCAAGGGACTGAAAGGCTTAACTCGGAAGTTGGATCAGAGGGAGTTCAATTTTCTCCCAGGACTACGGGGAGAAAGAACTGAAAGGAACCGCCCACCTAGCAATGCCAAGCGAAGATTCTGATTGGAAAAGGGACACGTCAGTGACCCTAGAGTGGACAATTCCAACGTCGTAAGCAGCGGGGGTGGCGGGGGAATGGGGAGGTGAGAGGCGCCACGAGCCTGGGTTGGCTGCAGGCCAGAGATCCCCAACACCCCACCTCTACCCGGGGAAACGGAGGAGCAAAAGGAGGAACGTGCTGGCAATTAGCGAGTGCCCTGGTGCAGGGCAACCTGACATGTCTTCCGGACTCGTTTCCTCCCCTCGCCAAACTCCCCCGCCCGCTCCAACAACCTCCATGGGCTGGCCCAATTACCCTCCAACATTTCCCTTTTGGCTCTCTCTCTATCTCTTCACCTCCTTTTAGCCGTATTTCTCTGCCTTCAGCCCCACCCTCACCCCCACCCCCACCCCCCTCTTTCTATTCTGTCCTTCGCAACTTTCATCTCCTCTGGACCACTGCTTTATAATATAGTCTGAGATCTGGGACTGCCAGGCTCCCTTCCTTTGTATTTTTTTTCATTATTTCCCTGGATATCCTTGATCCTTTCTTCTTCCAAAAGAAATTTGTGATGTTTTTTTCTAGATCAGTAACAAAAATTTTTTGGAAGTTCCATGGGTATGTCACTAAATAGTTAGATGAAAGTTTGGGTAGGATGGTCATTTTTATTATATTGGCTCGTCCTACCCATGAGCAGTTAATGTTTTTTCAAAGTGTTCGAGTCTAGTTTTAGTTGTGTGGAGAGTGCTTTGTAGTCGTGTTCTTAAAGTTCCTGTGTTTGTCTCCGGAGATAGATTCCTAAGTATTTTATTTTGTCTAAGGTTATTTTGAATGGGATTTCTCTTTCTAGTTCTTGCTGCTGAGCTGTGTTTGGAATATATAGAAATGCTGATGACTTATGCCGGTTTATTCTGTATCCGGCAACTTTGCTAAAGTTGTTGATTTAAGTAGACCATCATGTCATCTGCAAAGAGTGATAATTTGGTCTCCTCCTTGCCTATTTTGATGCCTTCAATTTCTTTTTCTTCTCTAATTGCTACTGCTAGTGTTTCAAATACTATGTCAAATAATAGAGGTGATAATGGGTATCCTTGTTTCCCTCCTGATCTTATTGGGAATGCATTTAGTTTATCCCCATTGCAGATGATATTAGTTGATGGTTTTAGATATATACTGTTTATTATTTTTGGAAGCGACCCTTCTATTCCTATGCTTTCTAGTGTTTTTTTAATAGGAATGGGTGTTGTATTTTATCAAAGCCTTTTTCTGCATCTATTGAGATAATCATGTGGTTCTTGTTGGTTTGCTTGTTGATGTGGTCAATTATGTGGATAGTTTTCCTAATATTGAACTGGCCCTGCATCCCTGGTATAAATCCTACTTGATCATGGTGGATGACCCTTCTGATCACTTGCTGGAGTCTTTTTGCTAGTATCCTATTTAAGATTTTTACATCTATAGTCATTAGGGAGATTGGTCTATAGTTTTCTTTCTCTGTTTTTGACCTGCCTGGTTTTGGAATCAGTATCATGTTTGTGTCATGAAAGGAGTTTGGTAGAACTCCCTCATTGCTTATTATGTCAAATAGTTTATATAGAATTGGGATTAACTGTTCTCTGAATGTTTGATAGAATTCACTGGTGAATCCATCAGGCCCTGGGGATTTTTTTCTTCGGAAGTTCTTTGATGGCTTGTTGGACTTCATTTTCTGATATGGTATTATTTATGAATTCTATTTCTTCTTCTGTTAGTCTAGGCAGTTTTTATTTTTGTATATATTCATCCATATCACCTAAATTGGTGTATTTATTGCCATGTAATTGGGCAAAGTATTTTTAATGATTGCCTTAATTTCCTCTTCATCAGAGGTGATGTCCCCCTTTTCATCTTCGATGCTATTAATTTGCTTTTCTTCCTTCCTTTTTTAAATTAGACTGACCAGTACTTTGTCTATTTTGTTTGTTTGCTTTTTTCAAAGTACCAGCTTCTTGTCTTGTTTATTAGCTCAATGGTTCTATCACTTTCGATTTTATTAATTTCTCCCTTAATTTTTAGGATTTCAAGTTTGGTTTTCTGCTGGGGGTTTTAATTTGATCGCTTTCAAGTTTTTTTATTTCCATTTCCAATTGATTGATCTCTGCTCTCCATAGTTTGTTAATATATGCACTCAGGGATATGAATTTACCTCTGATTACCGCTTTGGCTGCATCCCAAAAGGTTTGAAAGGATGTCTCGCCATTGTCATTTTCCTCGATGAAATTATTAATGGTTTCTATGATTTCTTCTCTAACTAAACGATTTTAGAGTATCATATTGTTTAATTTCCAATTCGTTTCTGATTTGGTTTTCCATGTACCATTACTGATCATTATTTTTATTGCCTTATGGTCTGAAAAGGCTGCATTTATTATTTCTGCTTTTCTGCATTTGTGTGCCATGTTTCTGTGACCTAATGGATGGTCAATCTTTGTGAATGTGCCATGTGGTGCTGAGAAGAAGGTGTATTCCTTTTTATCCCTAGTTATTTTTCCCTATGTCTATTAATTCTAATTTTTCTAAAATTTTATTCACTTCTTTTACCTCTTTCTTATTTATTTTTTGATTTGATTTATCTAAATTTGATAATGGTTGGTTCAAGTCTCCCACTAATATGGTTTTACTGTCTATTTCTTCCTTCAATTCTCCTAGTTTCTCCATTAGAAATTTGGGTGCTATATTATTTGGTGCATACATGTTGATTAGTGATATTTCCTCATTATCTAATGTCCCTTTTAACAAAATATAATTAACTTCCCTATCCCTTTTGATCAGGTCTATTTTTGCTTTGGCTTTATCAGATATCATGATTGCCACTCCTGCCTTCTTTCTGTCAGTTGAGCCCCAGAAGGTCTTACTCCATCCTTTAATTCTGACCTTGTGGGTGTCTACCCGCCTCATGTGTGTTTCTTGGAGACAACACATGGTAGGGTTTTGCATTCTAATCCATTCTGCTATTCGTCTACGTCTTATGGGTGAGTTCATCCCATTCATGTTCAAAGTTATGACTGTCACTTGTGGACTCCCTGGTATTTTGATATCCTTACCTAATTCTAACCTTTCTTCTTCAGCTCTAACTCTTAGTCCAGTGATTTACTTTAAATCAGTCCCCATTGTACTTTCCTTTCTACCCCCTCCCTTCTTATTCCCTCCCTTTTTTTCCCCTGTAGTCTTTTTAAAATCCCCCCCACCCTCTCTCTCCCTTGTACTGCTTCCCTCCCCACCAGTCTGTTTTTTACCCTTCTACTCCCCTATAGGGTGCAAATCTATTCTCTTCCCCAATGGATTGGATTGTTCTTCCCTCTTTGGGTCAGTTTCAAAGTACATAAGAGTTGAGTATTTCCTATCTCCAACCTCTTTACCCTTCCAGTGTATCGATGTTCTCCCCCCACCCGCCATGAGCTTCTTTGTGACATATAAATTTACCCCCATTTGTTTCTTTTCCCATTTCTTTTAGTCATAACCTCTTTTCTTTTTTAGCTTCCATCATATATATGCTATATACATACATACACATGTATATGTATTTATGCATGCATATATCTATATACCTGTTTATGTCTTGTCCTTTCATCCTATACAGTTTGTCACTGTTCCCTCTGAGTGTAGTTCTTCTAGCTGCTCAGGTGATAGCAACAGTTTTTAAGAGTTGCCAATGACCTCTTTTCTTATATAGATACATATCATTTTAACTTATTGAGTCTCTTAAAATTTTTTTGTTGTGGTTGTTGTTTTTTTCCACTCTTTTTTAATTACATTTTGATAATTCTCTTGAGTTCTGTGGTTGGACTTCAAATTTTCTCTTCAGGTCTGGTCTTATATTTATGAATGCTTGGAACTCTTCTGTTGGCTTAAATGACCATACTTTCCCCTGTAAGAATATAGTCAGTTTTGATGGGTATTTTATTCTTGGCTGTAGACCTAGTTCCCTTCCTTTCCGGAATATCCTATTCCATGCCTTTGGGTCCTTCAGTGTGGATGCAGACAGATCCTGTGTTATCGTCACTGAGTTTCCATGGTATCTGAATGGCTTCTTCTTGGCAGCTTGTAATATCTGTTCTTTCATCTGATTGTTTTTGAATTTGGCTATAACATTTCTTGGTGTTGTCAGTTGGGGATTAAATACAGGGGGTGATCTGTGGATTCTTTCAATCTCCACTTTCCCCTCTTGTTCTAGGATCTAGGGACAGTTTTCCTGGATAATTTCCTCTAGTATTATGTCCAGGCTTTTTCTTTTGTCGTGGTCTTCTGGTAGTCCAATTATTCTTAAATTGTCTCGTCTTGAACGATTTTCTAAATCATCTGTTTTGTGAATGAGATGCTTCACATTTTCCTCAATTTTTTTCATTCTTTTTGTTTTGTTTTATAGTGTCCTGCTGCCTTGTGAGGACACTTGATTCTAGTTGTTTTACTCTGGTTCTTAAAGATTGGATTTCATCTCTGGCTTTTTGGTCGTCTTTTTCCTTCTGGTCTGATTTTCTTTGAAGATCATCTTTCATCTTCTTTACCTCGTCTTTCATCTCCTTTGCCTCACTTTCCAACTGGATGATTTTGGCTTTCAGGACACTATTTTCTTGGTTTAGTTCAAGTGCCTCTGTTTCCAGATGACTTATCTTAATTTTTAAGTTCTTTTCCCAATTGTCTTCAGCCTCTCTTAGTTGTGTTTTGAGTTCTTCCACAGCTTATATCCAATTTGCTGGGATTTCTGGTTTATCGTTTGCTGATCTCTCCCCCTCTGTTCCATTTGGTGAGTAGTAGCTGTCTATTGTAGTTTCTTTCTTCTGTTTTGGTTGTTTGTTCAAATTCACCCCTTCTTTCCTCCCCATATTTGTCTGTGCTCTTGTTCCTCTCTCTTTTTTTTTTTTTGGCTTTTTGGGGACTTCTATTGGTCTTCGCTCTTGGAGCTTTAACAGAAGATCTCGTGGTGTTATCTCTGGGGGAGGGTTTTTGGGGGTTTGAGCTTTCTTGTCCTCTGGAGGCTTTTGATTGGCTTAAAGTCCAGCAGTCAATGAGGATGGATGGGGAGCCTGGGCTTCCTTGCGTTCTGGAGACTTTTGGTGGGATTGAGTTCAGCTTAGTTGGGCTGGGTTTACTCTGAGTTTTAAACTTCCTGGACGGCTGGAGCAGATATGGAGGATCTCCAAAGCTCTGGCCAGGCTGCCAGGTCTATGCTCCTTCTAGGCTGCCATCTTGACTTTGCCTCTAGGTTTCTGTTTTTTCAGAAGACCCTGCTCTCTAAGGGGTGAGGTGCATGGCCTCCCTGGGCTCTGAGTGCTCCTGATGGGATTAGGTTCACTTGGTTTGGGCCAGATGAGCCCTCATGCAAAAAACCTCCTCACAATCTGTGTTGAAGCCTGGAGACTGGCCCGGTTGTTTTCAAGGTAAGCCCTTTACAGGCCCTGAGGTTTTTGTTCTTTCAGAAGCTCTGAGGGCTCCTGATGGGATTAGGTTCAAGTGGTGTGGGCGGAATGATCCCAGAGCCAAAAAAAGGAAGAAAAAAAAACCCTCCTCCTCCACAGTCTGAGTTGAATGCCCGGAGACTTGCCCAGGTTCCTTTCAAGGTAAGCTTTTCGGAGCAACCCCTTTGCCAGCCCTGAGTTTTCTGTCCTTTCAGTAGCTCTGAGGGCTCCTGATGCGATTGGGTTCAGCTGGTGCCCTAAAGCTGGGATCTTCCTTGAGACTCAGGTGGAAGGTCCTAGCCAGGGGGTTACGGGCATCCCCCTTCTCTCTATGTTTCCCTGCCGTCTGTGTTGGGCGCCCAGGAGACTAGCTCAGGTTGCTTTCAAGGTGAGTCCTCAGAGCCCTGACGTTTTCGCTGCTGCCATGGGCTCAGCACTCTGGGTTGGGGGGATGGGTCCTGGGACCTTCCTTAGATCCAAGTGATCTAGGATTCTGGCTTTTGGGGTGCGGTACCTTTTGATCCAGGTCCAGGAGGAGATTTCCCCAGGTCTATCCTGTTGTTCAGCTTGAATTTCGGTGTCCTGGGAGCACTCTGTTTGTGATCAGTAAGAAAGGGTTTCCAAGGTCTGAACTTTTGCTGCTTCTACGCTGCCATGTTGACCGGAAGTGATGGGTTTATTTAGACAAGCACAGATTTAAATAAGGTTGAGATAAGAAATATGCAGTCAGAACTTGAAATGTCACTTCATTATCCTCATCCGGGTTATTTAAACTACAAATCAGAATGTAATGTGTATGGGAATATTGGTATTTGTTTATAAAGTTCAAAATAATTGTTGTATTAATGTTTTTGCAAGGCCTTTATTGGTGCAAAATTATGTTCATGTACAAGGTGAATTTTGGTCAATTTAGATTAGGAATTAGAAATCATTGGGATTGTAAATTCTGATATTACATATTGGTTCAGCTTCAAACATACCACAGAAACAGTGAGCCAAGAGTCTAAAATTGTGTATTAATTTTTGGGATCATGTTCCCAGGATCATTTTGTATGTTATACACATGATCCTCCAAGATTGCTCAGAGAGGATGTTTTTCTTTAAAGGGATCTCTCCCAACAATAACAACAAAAAAAGTAAAAAGAAAAAAGGGAGAAGAATCTTAAAGATGTCAGTATTTTCATATTATAGAACACTTTTGCTTCACTTTAAACTATTTAACTTTGATTTTTCTTTTGCAGAACTGCTGCCAAAATTTTTAGTACATGGAAAGTACTGTTAACACTGTTCCTGGGCTATGAAGGTGCAAGTATTTTACTATTGCAGACACCCGAAAGTCTGCAACCATGAGAACATGGCAGCATTTGTTAATTTTCAGATGACTATTCTGGAGAGTGATGTCTGACTGCATGAAAGGGGAACCATAATGAATATATCATTATGGACGAGACAGCCATAGCCACCCACCGATGCAAATTCCATATGAAATGGATGTTTAAAGTTCGGGATGCAGAGACATGGTATACTGACGCTCTCAGTCACTGGTTGTCCTGGCATTAAACTTCCAACCGTTTTCCTATGTGGCAGGCATCTGGAAGTGAGCACAAATAGATCCCTAAGATGCAGTATCAGTACAAGAGAAAGGAAGGACTCATCCTTCATCTCCAGAGATAGTCTTTTTGATAACTGTTGAAAAGGCTGACAGCTTCTGATAGTCCTGACTATGAAAGGTGGCATGTCTGATTATTGCACCTGTCTTGTGAGCCAAAAAACTTCTATCTCATCGAACCAGGATCGCTAGAGTGAAAAATATTTTCTTAATAGTTTATATTTACTAAGACTGTTACATTTATTTTGATAAGCAGATAGGTAGATAGGGAGTTCAATTTTAAATTTGTTAGATTTATCACTGAATCAGTTTATGCTGATGATCACACTTGATTTTTATATTTAGGTTTTACAATCTGGTTTGGTTTTTCACCTTTGAATCATGTTATGATTATGCACCAGTATGTTTGTATTTGTTAAGGTGTGTTTTGTCACATTTTGATATTGCACTACTTATTTTTATGTCAAACAAAAAGGGGGAGATATCTCGGATGTCACACATTGCCTTACACTGTCTCTTCTCTACTTCTCTTCTCTCTCTCTCACCTGGGACCTGGCCTTTGGCCAGGGGCTTTCCTTTTCCAATGCTAATACCTAGCTCTTTCTAATTCATCCTATTATCTACACCCTATTCTCTCAGCCCTAGGGTTCCTGCTTGGCAACTAGTCTGAGGAACCTACTCTAATCTCTGAGCTAAACTCTATCATTTCTCTGACCTGAGTGGTGTTAATTTTGGACTACTGGATGGTTCTTTCCTTTGAGATTTCCAGTATCCGGAGTTGTGCTGTGTCTCCCGGCTCCGTCTTGCCCCTCGTGGAATTTAAACTACTATCCTTTCTCTCTTCTTGAGATATTCACAGGTGAGTGTCTCAGAAATAAAGCATATACCTATAGTCAGGATGAACCCCAAATATTCTACTTTAGGGAGGAAACACTGAACCGTATCCTTCAACATCTTATGCCCTCTTTTGTGTAATTCCAAAAGGAGGTGTTTGCTATTTAACATAGTAATAGAAAGACTAGTAGTAGCAATTTGTGACAAAAAAGTAATTGAACGTATTAAAATAGACAATGAAGAGACGAAACTATCATTCTTTGCAAGTGATATAAAAGATATCATTCTGCATGAAAGACAAACCATCTATATAAAGTAGAATGTCAGGATTGTCTAATTGTGTATCTTTCAAATGCAGCCTTACTTGTTCTATTAATTGGACTGCTTCAGTTTAGTCACGTAATGACTCTACATTTGTACACAAATCAGGTCATAGTGTGGCTGGATGTAAAACATTACAACTTTTCATTTGTATGTTTTCATTCCCATGAAGAACTATATCATATTTGGCTTTACATTGGTCAGCAAAAGCCTGAGTGTGATATTATGACATCATGGTGTCAAACTGGTTTGAACAAATTACTGTCATTTGGTACCTGAGGACTAAACCAGTTGACTTCTGAATTAACAATACATCAGCAATCACTCCACTCAAATATGCTTCACAAGCGATATCAAACTCTGTCTCCCACTGAATGCCCTTATGAGGATATGGTCTCATGAGGAAGATTCCTCATACATAGTAGAAGTGTGGAATCAAGGAGGTCAGAACAACGTCCCTCTGGGGGCCAGGAGTAAACTTTTACACAAGACAGCATTAACTGTTCCAGCAGCTAAGCAGACACTCCCTGTATTGTGAACCCCTCGGCTAGCTGCAACTGCCAAATCACCACATCCTACTGTTCAACATTTCATCCTAACCCCCTATACTATAAAAGGTGTTCCCCTAGCCAAGCCAACAGGACTTCTCTTTGGGCAGACCTAGTGCCTAGTGGGCTAGGAAATAAAAGGTGATCCTTTGCTTACTTGCATTCCTACCTCCAACCCTACACCCTTTGTTTACTGTGTCTCTCTCCCTCTCCATTTCTCTCTCCCTCCCTCCCACCCATCTGTGTCACTTTCTCCCACTGTCACTTGTCCTCTCTGCCTCATTCTCTCTGTGTCTATCCTCTGTCTCCATTTTTATACATCTCATTCTGTTTATCTCTCTCCCAATCACTGTGTTATTCTACCTTTATCAGTATCTCTGGGTGCTTCTCTCTGTATCTCACCCTGTGTTTTCTCAGATTTTTTTCCTTCTATCTACTCTTCTCCCTCTTCTCAGACTCTATTTCAGAAGATTTGGTTAAGCTAAACCCATTTTAAAGCAATGAATGGACTTTGTTCAGGAAGGTGGGAACTCTAACATTACTCCACCCACACTTAAGCATACTTGAGAGGAAGATATAGTTGTAAACTCCTTGCTGAACAATGAAAAGTACTTAACCCATACTTAAAATGAAACCCAAACCCTTAAGCTAGGTCTACTTTTATATCTAATACAAAAAGGTGCTAAGTAGGTATGAAGGTCAAATTAATCACTAAAAGGTCAGGCAACATGCAACCTTGCAAGGGAGAAGTTTAACAAATGAGGTGTGAAGTTTTAGTCTACTCAGGTGGGAAATACTCAAAAGTTTTAGTCTACTCAGGTGTGAATTAAGAATGGTCAGTCCTGTGAAAACTTCTACTGTGATTGGTAGATGTGAAAACTTAGGGGAGGTGACATAGGAGAAAATGTTCTTTGAAAGGCCTCTGAAAAAGTTCAGTTTGCCAAAGCTGAATTGGAAGGTTCGGTGGCTGAACATAGTGGAGCTGAGGAGCTAAACTGGAGGGTCTCTCTGAACACCAGAATTCTTCCTTGGGACAAATCTTCTGGTGAGTGGATAAAAGACTGACTGGTCTCTCATACATTATTTCCTCTTACTCTCTCTCCCGTTCCTTGATTGCTTAATTGTACTAATTAACATCTCCATAAAAACCGACCTGACTGGGGTATTTCATATTTCAGAATTTTTCCCATGCCGACCACTTTATTTTTAATAAAAAATCAAGACACAAAAACTTATCTTGACAGTTTTGGCAATCACAATTTAAGGCAACCACTCTTTCAACTGTTACACCACGTCCCTTTTCTCTCCCACTCTCTTTTCTTCCCTCTAGCCATGTTCAATTCCTCTTTCTGCCTCTACCTTTTCCTGCTGTTCTTCCCAACGTTCATCCCCTCTCCTCTTCTTCTAAATCCAACCTTTCTCTGATTCATCCTACCTCTCTCCCCTTTTTACCACAACTCTTATCTTTTCCTACTGTGTGCTGTCCTGATCTCTTCATCCCTTTACTCTTCTCCTCCCCTTCTCTCTTTTCTTCAACTGTCTTTCCATTCTTTCATTTCACCCTCTTCTGATTCTCTCTTCTTTCTCCCGTCTTGTCCCCTGATCCCTCACTTTGTCAACCTCCTCACTCCTTCCCCTAAGCCTACCCTGTCCTGAACTCTCTTTCCCAACTCCACACTACAGCGCCCCCCATTTCCTGATTGTTCTCCTCTTTCAATCCACTTCTTTTTTTGATACTCTCTCCCGGCCTTTTCCTTCCTTTGCTTTCTCCCCTCTGTGTACCGCTTCCCCCTTCCTCTGTCTTTTCTATTCACCCCTCTCAACCTATTTTTCCACTTCCCATTTGACCGGAGATTCCAAGGGGGAATCCGGTATTTTATTGACACTCTCAGGGGGGAACAGCAATCACACCTCCATGATCATCAAAGGGACAGAAATCACTGGCTTCTCCGTGGATAGGGGAAATGCGGGAAACAGCCTCGCAATGGACAGGGTTGCTCGAAACAGCACAGGACGACCGCCTCCACCCAGAATTTTCTCACCAGAGCAAACACGAATCCATCCAGACCCATTCTCCGGAAGAGAAAGGGGTCTTCCAGCCTCATTTACAGGAAGGATGGGGGGGGAGTTAGGGCAAAAGTAATGAAAGGGTTCAAGTCAACAAAATCAAGTACATTACTGCTCAGGAAAAGAACCACAAGAGGCACTGAGGCTCAGAGATACAGGCTCACAAAAGACAGATAGTTAAGAAGACGGAGTCATTTTCTAAGGGGCTGAAGGACCTCGGAAGTTGGATCAAAGGGAGTTACATTTCCTCCTGGGAAAACCCAGAGAACCTAAAAGGAACCGCCCCCGTAGGAACGCCAAACAAAGATTCCGATTGGACAACGGACAGGCCCATGAACTGCAAGGCCGACCCTTCCAATGCAGAAAGCAGTGGGGGAGGCCGTGGGAGGGACCACAAGGTGGGGTGAGGTGGCTGCAGGCCCCAGATGCACAACGCCACACCTCGACCCCGGGAAACCGAGGACTAACAGGAGAAACGTGCTGGCAATTAGCGAGTGCCCTGGTGGAGGGCAACCTGACATGCCTTCCAGACTCGTTTTCCCCCTCGCCAACCTCCCAAGCCCGCTCCAACAACCTCCCTGGGCTGGCCCAATTACCCTCCAACATTTCCCTTTTGGCTCCCTCTCATTCTCTTCACCTCCTTTTAGAGGTATTTCTCTGCCTTCAGCCCACCCCACCCCCACACACACCCCTCTTTCTATTCTGTCCTTTGCAACTTTCATCTCCTCTCTCTTCTCCTTTTCTATCCACCCTTTTTCTCTGCTCCTGCCTTCCTGCTGCCTTACGTCAGCCTCCTATACTTGTTCGACTCTATCTCCAGTGTGGGTCTCTTCATCCCTCTGCTCTCATCCTCTCCCCTCTCCCCTTCTCTTCCTTTAACTCTCTTTGCATTATTTTTTCCCCTCTCCCTTCTCTATCCCTTTTTCTCATTTCCTATTTTCCCTCTCGTCTGCCTCTTTGGCAGACTCCCAACTTTCTCCCTGGTCTCGCCCGCTTCTGCTGCTCTCTCCTTCTTCTGCCTGCAGCCCCCGCCCTCCCATTTCTCTCCCACTCTCTCTCTTCTTTCCATTTTCGACCTCTCATGTCCCCTCCCCCCTTCCTCTAGCCATACTCCTCTCTTTCCCCCTCTCTACCTTTTCCTGCTCTGTCTTTCCCAGCGTCCATCCCCTCGGCTCTTCTTTTCCATCCAACCTTTCTCTGATCCACACTCACCCTTCCCCCTTCTTACCTCCACAATAATCCTCATCCTCTTTCTACTCGGTATGCTGTCTAGATCTCCTCAGTCCTCTAGTCTTCTCCTCCCGTTTTTTCTTTTCCTTTTCTGTTTTCTCCTCTTGTACCTTCCTCTTTCATTGCCAAACCAACTGCCAACCCTTTCCCTTCTTTACCTCCGCATCCCCCTGTTCTCCCCTGCCCTCCTTAGCTTCTTTCCTCTGCCTCTTTTTTTTTTCTTTTTAAACATTATTTTATTTGGTCATTTTCAAACATCATTCCGTGGAAAGAAAGATCGTTTTCTTTTTCTCCCCCCTCCCTCCCACCACCTCTTTCATGGCCGACTTGCGATTGCACTGGGTATATGTCATTGATTCGAACCCATTTCCATGTTGTTGGTATTTGCATTAGGTTGTTCATTTAAAGTCTCTCCTCAGTCATGTCACCTCAACCCCTGTAGTCAAGCAGTACCTTTTCCTCAGTATTTTTCCTCCGACAATGTGTTCTCTGCTAGGGGATAGTGTTTTTTCCCTTGATCCCTACAGAATGTTCAGGGACTTTGTATAGACAGAAATGGAGAAGTCCATTAGATTCGATTGTACCACAATGTTTCAGACTCCGTGTACAATGTTTTCCCTATTCTCCTTGCGCTCTGCACCACTTCCCATAGGTCTGACATGTATACTATTCTGTGCCCACATAATTTACTTATTGTTTCCTTCTTTATGTTCAAGTCGTTCACCCATTCTGAGTTTATCTTGGTGTATGTGAGGTGCTGATCCAAACCTAATCTCTCCCACACTGTCTTTCATTGTTCCAAGCACTTTTTTTTTGAAATACTGGGTTTTTATCCCAGAAGCTGGGATCTTGGCCTTTGTCATAGACTATCTTGCTGAGGTCACATACCCCAAGTTAATTCCACTGATCCTCCTTTCTGTCTCTTAGCCAGTACCAAATGGTTTTAATGTCCACTGCTTTATAATATAGTCTGAGATCTGGGATTGCAAGGCTGCCTTCCTTATTTTTTTTTTCATTATTCCCCTATATGTCCTTGATCTGCTCTTCTTCCAAATGAACTTTGTTATGGTTTTTTCTAATTCTGTAAAGAAATTTTTTTGGAAGTTCGATGGGTATGGCACTAAATAAAGATAAGTTTTGGTAGGATGGTCATATTTATTATGTTAGCTCGTCCTATCCATGAGCAGTTAACGTTTTTCCAATTGCTCAGATCTAGTTTTCGTTGTGTGGAGAGTGTTTTGTAATTGTGTTCATATAGTTCCTGTTTGTCTGGGCAAATAGATTCCTAAGTGTTTTATATTGTCTAAGGTGATTTTGAATGGGATTTCTCTTTCTATTTCCTGTTTCTGAGATGTGTTGGAGATATATAGAAATACTGATGACTTCTGTGGGTTTATTTTGGGTCCTTCTACTTGCTAACATTGTTGATTATTTCCACTACCTTTTTAATCTATTCTCTAGGATTTTTTAAATAGACCATCCTATCATCCGCAAAGAGTGATAGCTTGGTCTCCTTATTGCTCATTTTAAGACTTTCCATTTGTTTTTCTTCTCTAATTGCTACTACTAGTATTTCTAGTACAATGTTAAATAATAGAGGTGATAATGGGCATCCTTGTTTCACTCCTGGTCTTATTGGGAATGCATGTAGTTTATCCCCATTGCAGATGGTGTTGACAGAAGGATTTAAAAAAGATACTGTTTATTATTTTTAGGAAAGACCCTTTTATTTCTATATTTTCTACTGTTTTCAATAGGAATGGGTGTTGTATTTTGTCAAAGGCTTTTTTTGAGACTAGTGAGATAATCATGTTATTTTTGTTGGTTTGCTTCTTGACATGTCAGTTATGTGGGTGGTTTTCCGAATTCTGAACCCTCCTTGTATTCCTGGTTATAAATCCTACCTGATCATAATGAATAAGCCCACTGATCATTTGCTGCCGTCTTTTTACTAGTCTCTTATTTAAGATTTTTGCATCTAGGTTCATTAGGGAGATTGGACTGTAGTTTTCTTTCTCCATTTTTGACCTGCCTGGCTTTGGAATCAGAACCGTATTTGTGTCATAAAAGGAATTTGGTAGAATTCCCTCTTTGCTTATTATGTCAAATACTTTGTATACTATTGGGATTAGCTGTTCTTTGAATGTTTGATAGAATTCACTTGTGAATCCATCTGGCCCTGGGGAATTTTTTTCTTAGGGAGTTCTTTCAGTACCTGTTTGATTTCTTTTTCTGATGTGGGATTATTTAAGAATTCAATTTGTTCTTCTGTTAATCGAGGCAATTTATGTTTTTGTAAATATGCATCCATATCTCCTAGATTGACATATTTATTTCCATATAATTGTGCAAAATAGTTTTTAATGATTGCCTTAATATCCTCTTCATTGGAGGTGAGTCCTCCCTTTCCATCCATGATACTGTTAATTTGGTTTTCTTCTTTCCTCTTTTTTATTAGATTGACGAATACTTTCTCTATTTTGTTTGGATTTTTTTTAAAGTGCCGCTTTGTCACTTTGGATTTTATTAATTTCTCCCTTTATTTTTAGGATCTCGAATTTGGTTTTCTTCTGGGGGCGTTTAATTTGTTTGTTTTCAAGTTTTTTGATTTGCATATCCAATTCATTGAACTCTGCCCTCCCTAATTTGTTAGCATATGAACTCAAGTATATAAATTTTCACCTGAGTACTGTTTTGGCTGCATCCCATAGAGGTTGAAAGGATTCCTCATCATTGTCATTTTCTTCAATGAAATTATTAATTATTTCTCGGACTTGTTCTCTAACTAGCCAATTTTGAAGAATCATATTATTTAATTTCCAATTAATTTTTGATTTGACTGTCCATGTGCCCCTATTGATCATTATTTTCATTGCCTTGTGATCTGAGAAGGTTGCATTTAATTTTTCTGGTTTTCTGAATTTGTATGCCATGTTTTTATGACCTATTTTGAGGTCAATCTTTGTGAATGAACAATTTGCTGCTGAAAAGAAGGTGTGTTCCTCTTTATTTTTCTCCATATATCTATGAACTCTAATTTTTCTAGGATTTCATTAACCTCTTTTACCTTATTCTTATTTATTTTTCATTTGATTTATCTAAATCTGATAGTGATTGATTCAGATCTCTCAGTAGTATAGTTTTACCATATATTTCCTCCTTCAATTCTCCTAGTTTCTCCATTACAAATTTGGATTCAATGCCATTTGGCCATACATGTTGATTAGTGTTATTTCCTGATTATCAATACTCACTTTTATCAGGATGTATTTACCTTCCCTATCCCTTAAAAAATTTTTTTTTATTTGAGCATTTCCAAACATTATTCACTTGAAACAAAGATCATTTCTTTTCCTCCCACCCCAGAACTCTCCCATACCTGATGCAGGATTCCATTGGGTATTACATATGTTCTTGAATCAAACCCATTTCCATGTTGTTGGTATTTACATTAGAGTGTTCATTTAGAGTCTCTCCTCAGACATCTCCCCTCAAACACTGCAGTCAAGCAGTTGCTTATCCTCAGTGTTTTTACTCCCACAGTTTGTCCTCTACTTGTGGATGTTTTTCTCCTAGATCCCTGCAGATTTTTAGGGAGATTGCATTGCCACCCCACCCCTCTTTCTCTGGTCCTCCCTCCCCCTCCACACTCTTATACGTTTCCTACTCCGTAGCCAATCTAGGGGTCTTCAGCCCTCTAGTCTTCTCCTCTCCCCCCCTCTCTTTCACTTCTTTCTTTTTTCTCCCTCTGTCCTCTCCATTCCTTTCTCATTCTCTCCTTTTTCTCCCTTCTTGTCCTCCTCTCTCTCTCTCTCTCACACACACACACAGACACACACACACACACACAGACACACACACACACAGACACACACAGACACACAGACACACAAACACGTTTCCTCTAGTCTTCCCCTGACTCTTCCCCTGGCTTCTACACCTTTCCCTCTTTTTCTCCAACTCCATCCTCTCCTGACTCACCCACACACACACCTTTCCTGACTTTTCTTTCATCTTCCTTTCCAGTTCCTTTCTTTTTCCTACTCTCACCACCTCCTATCTTCTTTCACTGCTAAACCCACTCTTCTCCACCTCCCTTTCTCTTCTTTCCCTTTGTTCCCTCCCTTCTGTCCTCCTCCTTCCCCCAGTCTTCTTTTTTTCCTCTGTCTCTTTTTTATTGTCCCCTCGCACTCCCATTCCCCTCTTTTACTTTCTCTCATTTTCTTCCCCCTATCCTTATTTTTCTCCATGGGATTTGTGTGAGATGAAATTATCCCAGCATGCTCGTATTAGTAACTTCCTGTAGAAAAAATGTGGTTAGGAGCCCTCCACTAAGAGAGATCAATATTTCTCCTTTTGAAGAGTAGAAGAAACCCCCCACCCACCCACCTCTTAGTATAGGCCTTTGATAGTCTTCTCAAATGTGGCAAAAGAGCCCCCCCCCCTTCCTCATTCCCATGGGAAGAGGTTTGGTGTCCCAATTCCTATGAGAGAAGCCTCAAAACTTACACGTTAGAAAAATTAAAATACATGATTACTAAAACCCAAGAACTGTTATATAATGCTGCAAAAATCCTTCCACAGCCCTACAAACTACAAACCTAATGAGTAACTCCTATAACCTTGAAAGAGTTGAGAAAGATTAAGGAGGATAGAGAATGGAGGATTGAAAAGATACTCCATGATGGGAAAATGGACATGGGGCACTTTGATGGATCTCCATAAAATCTGAGTAAATCTGGGTACCTCTCTGCCCTCTCAGACTCTGGAGCCTCCCTTCCTCTCTCCCCCCCCACCCCCAACCATCCCCCCCTTCTCTCTCCCTTCATCTGGCTCCCCTCCCCGTAGTGTTCCCTCACTCCATGCACCCCCACCCAGCCTCTGAATAAAGCTATATGAATTCTGCCAGCCTCAAATCTCCCATGTGCTCATTAGAATGATTCCTGGGGAGATGAGCCCATTTCTCCCCCACCCCCATTCCGCTCCACAGAAGTGTTACCAAAACAGGTACTCTATACAAACAGGATTCTAAAAAAACCTCATGTTTGCTTGCAATGAAAGTAAGAAAGATAATACCACCATCCCGAATTAGGCTAGTGTTGACTCTCTTCCATGTCACTGAGCAGCCATAGTTAATCAAGAAAGTGGAAAGTTAGCTCCCTGCAAAATTGTTTACCCTTTTCCGGTAGGAATTGGAAGAACTGCCAAATAGTTGAAGCATTTTCAGGGAGTACTGAAACCTAGAAAAGACTGGAAATTCATTGCAAAGAAAAAATTGGTGTTCCTGACTGGTAAAATCAAATCTTTTCATGTGCGTGTATACATGCGCACGCGCACGCACAGACACACACAGACAGACACACACACACACACAAGTTGCTGAAATTTGCCCTTTGGGTATCAGGGTGTTTCGGGGTTTTTTTGAGTTTTTCATTCTTACCTGAAGTCTATATTCCTTCCCCTCCCTTTTATCCTTGCAAAGCAAATTTCTGAAATCAAAGCAAAGTGAAATAATCAAAGCCCCAGGAATTTGAATCTTGTGTACAGCAATCAAATATGTTGCCCTCGTGATGCCCGGGCATAGGCTACAGAACCCCTCCCAAAATGAGTGGGGGGTGGGGAGGCTCTTTAGTCATCTTTGAGAATAGGAAAAAGCCTATATTGCTATCTAAAATAACTGCTATTATAACTGAGAGGAGAGGAGGTTCTTCTCAACAGAAAATTGCCAATACTGATCAATAGATGTGGGGGAATAATGCACAGTTTCATCCCACATACTTCCTCCTCTCTTTTCTCTCCTTCCCTTATTTGTCTGTCCTTTTCCTCTCTCTACCTCTCCTCCTTTGTTCTCTGTCCTTATTTGCCCCCAGTACTTCTTACTGTCTCTTAACCTTTCTCACTTTCATCCCCTTGCTCTTCTTTCTTTTGTCTCTCTTTGATTCTGTCATTCCCTCTCTGACTACTTTGGAATCTTCTCTACCCTGGCCCCCACCCCACCCCACCCCCTTCCTCTTTTCCTACTCTGTATGTCCACTAGGTCTCTCTTCTTCTACTTTCTATCTGTCCTCTCCATTTCTCCCTTGTCTGTCCTTCCCCCTTTCTCAAGCCCCTACCCCTTTTCCCTCTTGTTCTCCTGGACTCCTCATCAGCCTCTCTGTCACTCTCTTTACTTCCTTTGCTCCTGCCCTTTCTCTCTCCCTTTCACTGTCATTTCTCTCATTCCGTCTAAATTTGTCTCAGGGTGTCTCTGTGTCCTCTCTGGCTATCTCAGTCTCTATCCTCTTCCTCAATCCCTCTCTCCCCTACTCTTTTTCACTGTCAATCTACGCCTACCTCGGTCTGCCAGACCTTTGCCCTCTTGCCCCCCCCTCCCCCGCACCACCCTTTCCTCTCTCTTGTTCACTATCTTCTTGCCTCTCTATATCTTTCTTTCCCCAACCTCTGTCTCTCCCTTCCCAGTTATTCCCTTTTCTTCTCTGGCATTCTCTAGCTCCTTCTCTCTCACTGCCCCTCTCTCTCTCCCATATCTATGTCTCCCTCTGTGGTTCACTTTTTTGGTTGTATGTCTCTCTTGCTTTACAGACTCTGTCTCCTCAGTCTCTCCATCTCTGTGTCTATCTGGCACATTCCAGGCTCTAGCTCTCTCTGCATCTGTTTCTTCCTGTTTTTCACCCTGTGTCTCCTGAGGGCTCCCCAATCACTGTCCCCATCTTTCTCTCCCCCCTCCCTTTCAAATCCTCTCTGCCACTTCCCCTTCATCCCAGTGCCTCACATCCCAGTGTCTTTCTCTCTCATCCCTTCTCTATTTCTCTCCCTCATCTATACATTCATTTCTATGGTACTCTCTGACCTCAGACCCTTCTGTCTGTCTCTCTCTCTGTTGTTTCCCCACCTAATCTCTCTCCCTCTATTTCTTTCCCTCTCTTGCTTTCTGTCTCTCTTGCCTTTCTATCACACAGTATCTCGCTCTCTCTTTCCCCTTTAATTCTTTACTGTGTCTCTCTCCCTCCCTCCCTCCCATCTCTCTTCTCTTTCTCCCACTATCACTTGTCCTCTCTCTCTGTGTCTATCCTCCGTCTCCATTTTTAGACATCTCAGGCCCAGTCTCTCTCCCAGTCGCTGTCTGTCTCTTGTGTGATTCTCCCTTTATTTTACTTTGTCTCTGGGTGCTTCTCTCTGGATCTCACCCTCTTTTCTCTCTGATTCTTTTTCCATCTATCCACTCCTCTTCCCCCTCCCTCTATTGCTCTTTCCCTTCTTTTTGTGTCTTCCCCTTCCTCTCTATCCCTTCTCTACCTTACTTCTAGTCTCTGTCTCCTTCTCTTTTGCTCTCCCCATGGACCCAGAGCCCAGAATGAGGGAAACTTCAAATACCTTCCCCATCAGGTTTTCCCTCTTCTCCCACCCCCTCCCCCTTCCCCTTTCTCTCCCACTCATTCCCTTTCCCTCCCTTCTCTCTCTAGCCATATTTCTCTTCTCCTTCCCCCTCTCTACTTCTTCCTTCTCTACCCTTCCCAACTTTCATCACCACTCTCTTCTCCACTTCTATCCCTGCCTTTCCTGGGTTCTCCCCTCCCCCTACACCTCATTTACCATTTACTTACTGGATATCTGGTCTAGGTTTCTTTTTACCTCTAGTCTTTTCCTCCCAGCTTGCTCTCTCTCTCTCTCTCTCTCTCTCTCTCTCTCTCTCTCTGTCTCTCTCTGTCTCTCTCTCACTTTAAGTATCATTCCATGATTTTTTCTCCCTCTCCCTTCTCCATCCCTTTCTCATTGTCTCCTCTTTCTCCCCTCCTGTCCCCTCCCTGTCCTTGCTCCGTCCTCTTGCCATCCCCTGACTCTTCCCCTGGCCTCTTTACCTTTCCCGCTTTTCCCCAACTCCATCCTCCCCTGAGACTCTTCCCCCCGCCCCCACTTTCCTGACTTTTCCATTACCTACTCTCTCATACCTTCCCCTCTTTTGTTGCCACACCCACTCCCCTCCCTTTCCCTTCCTTCCTTCCCTCTGCATCTCCCCTCTCTTCTCCCCTCCCCTCTTTATCTTCTTTCCCAGGTCTATCTCTTTTTTTATTCACGCCTCTCAACCTGTTTTTCTACTTCCCTTTTTACTGGAGCGTCTACGGAGGACTCTGGCACTTCATTTACACTCTTGGAGGGCAACAGCAATCACACATCTAGAATCAGCCAAAGGAAAGAAATCCCTGGCTTCTCCTTGGACAGGGGAAATGCGGGAAAGAGCCTCGCAATGGACAGGATTGCTTGAAACAACAAAGGACCTCCGCCTTCACCCAGGAGTTTGCTCACAGGAGCAAACAGGAGTCCATCCAGAGACATTCTCCAGAACACAAAAGGGTCTTCCAACCTCACTTACCAAAGGGATCAGGCAGAAATTAGGGCAAAAGCCATGAAAGGGTTCAAGTCAACAAAATCGAGTGCGTGCCGCGCAAGAAAAGCAGCACAGGAGGCGCCGAGGCTCAGAGCTCACAAAAGACCGATAGTGAAAAAAGACAGGGCCCTTTTCCAAGGGGCTGAAAGGTTTACCTCGGAAGTTGGAGCAAAAGCAGTTCAACTTCTCTCCCAGGAAAACCAGGAGAAACTGAAAGGAACCGCCCACCCAGCAATGGCCACGCAAGGATTCTGATTGGACGACGGACACGTCAGTGAAAGGCCCAGGGGAAGATTCCAACTTCCCAAGCCGCAGAGGGGCGTGTGTGGGAGGGACCACAAGCCGGGGGTGGCTGCTGGCCCCAGATACCAACACCACACTTGCACCCGGGGAAACGCAGGACCAAATGGAGAAACTTGCTGGCCCTTAGCGAGTGCCCAGGTGGCGGGCAACCTCGCATGCCTTCCTGACACGTTTTCCCCCTCGCCAAACTCCCCCGCCCGCTCCAACTTTCTCCCTCGGCTGGCCCTCTTCTCCCTCCAACACTTCCCTTTTCTCTCCCTTTCATTCTCCTTTCCCTCCTTCTAGCCATATGACTCTCCTCTTTGCCCCTCTCTCGACCTCTTTCTAGTCTGTCCTTCGCAACTGTCATCCCCTCTCTCTTCTCCTTTTCTATGCCCCCCTCTTTCTCTTGCTCCTCTCCTCCCTCTTTCATTGCCACACCCACTCCCCACGCTTTCCCTTCTTTCCCTCTGCATCACCTCTCTCTTCTCCCCTCCCCTCCTTACCTTCTTTCCCAGCTCTCTCTTTTTTTATTCACCCCTCTCAACCCGTTTTCCCACTTCCCAGGTCACAAGAGACTCCAAGGAGGAATCCTGTACGCGATATACACTGTGAGAGGGGAGCAACAACCGCACATCCAGGATCTACAGTGAGAGCAAAGAAATTCCTGGCTACTCACTCCTTGGATGGGGGAAATGGTGAAAAAAGACCCCCGAGGTACAGGGAGCCCTGAACCAGCATTGGCCCGCTGCTGATACCACCGCCTTCACCCAGGATAGTTTGCTCCCCGGGGAAAACACCACTTCACCCAGAGACATTCTCCGGAGCAGAAAAGGGTCTTCACGCCTCATTTACAAAAGGGATCAGGGAGAAATCAGGGCAAAAGTCCTTAAGGGGTTCAAGTCCACAAAACCTTGGACAATTTAATGCTCAGGAAAAGAACCACCCAGGCCGCTGAGGCTCACAGAAGATTGATGGTGGAAATGACAGTCATTTCTCAAGGGGCAGCAAGATTTACCTCCCAAGTTGGAGCCGGGGGAGTTCCATTTTCTCCCAGGAAAACAGGGAAAACTAACAAGAACCGCCCACCTAGCAACTCCCAGCGAAGATTCTGGTTGGACAACCGGCACTTCACTTCTGCAGCGCGGACAATTCCAATGGGCCAGGGTCGGGGGAGCGGCTGGGAGGGGGGAGGAACACCTGACAGGGACGACCCGTCAGGGCGTGGCCACAGTTCCCAGAAAACCAATAGCCCACCTCCACCCGGGGAAACCAAGCACCCAAAACGAAAACTTGCTGACAATTGGCGAATGCTCAGGTTGCGGGCAACCTGGAATACCTTCCTCACACGTTTTCCCCCTGGCCAACCTCCCCCGCCTGCTCTAACTTTCTCCCTCCCTCCCCCTTCCCCTTTGTTCTCCCTCCAGTCCTATTTCTCCCCTCTTTACCCCTTCCCCTTCGCCTTTTCTACGCCCCACCCCTCTTTCTCTGGTCCTCCCTCCCCCTCCACACTCTTATACTTTTCCTACTCCGTAGCCAGTCTAGGGGTCTTCAGCCCTCTCGTCTTCTCCTCCCCCCCCCCTTTCCATTCTTTCTTTTTTCTCCCTCTGTCCTCTCCATTCCTTTCTCATTCTCTCCTTTTTCTCCCTTCTTGTCCTCCTCTCTCTCTGTCTCTATATCTCTCTCTCTGCCTCTCTCTGTCTCTCTCTGTCTCTCTCTGTCTCTCTCTGTCTCTCTCTAATTCCTCATTTGTATTAATTAAAATCTCTATAAAACCCAGCTGACAGGGTATATTTAATATTTGGGAATTTTTTCCCTGGCGACCACCTTATATTTGATTTAAAACAAGACACTCTCTTGAAACCATTTTTTCTGAGGTCACAATTTAAGCCAACCACTCTTTTGTCTGCCACAGTTTATAACTCCCACTATTTTAATCATGACAATAGGAAGCAATGGTAGTATCTTCCCCTAATACTGATGTAAATGCAGGGGGAAAAGGTTTAGCCTGTATAGGCTATAGCATCTCAAATGGTGAGATGAGTAGCTCTCCTCTAGGCCTGCTTCTGAGATAAAATAGGGCCAGAGGGAGAATTTCAGGCCATTTTGAATGTGTCTCTGTGCATCATTTTCCAGGCATCATCTTAAGTTCTTTGTTCATCCTTTCCACTTAGCCTGAGCTCTGAGGATCATATGGAACATGGAATTTGGGAGTTTTTCCCAGTCAAGAATATATATGGTTTAGGAGAGAATCACTAAAATGACTTCCTGTATCTGAATCAATACCTGCTGGCAGTCCAAAGCAAAGAATAATTTCTTTTCAAAGTACTTTAGCAACAAAATGCACTGTGGCTTGGGACACAGGAAATGCTTCCAGCCATCTGGTTAGTTGCTCTACAATAACTAGACCAAATCTATAATATCCAGCCTTTGGCATGGTTATGAAATCTATCAGTAATTGTTCTTGTAAGGCAATAATAAGCTTTGTTTGTAGATATAGCAACATGATATATTTGACAACTCAGGAGAAATTGGTGAATTAGTTTTATGGGGACATTTTCTCTAACTCCTATATTCAATTTCTATCCAAGTATTAAAATTGTACTTCTTGGGTAACTACTGACAAAGTAGAGAGAATGTACTTTGCTTAACAATTGCAGCTATTATGAAGTGGAATGCTCAGTGTTCAAAGTTCTGAAAGAGAATTTTCTGTGTACTTCTCCAAAGCTACTTCCGTTTCAGAGTCCAGATCAAAGTGTGGCAGATATTTCAGTTGTGATATTACTCAGACCAGAGGGAAAAAGAATCTTTGAGTATTTATATATTTTCAACATTCTGGTGACTGGTAAGAGAACCTATTTGGTTCACTATCCCACATATTTGATTTTCCATGGAGAATATTATATCTAAATAGATTATATAGAATTAGTTATTTAGTATTATATATGTAATATAAAAACTATATTATGAGGAAATTATGTTAATTAGATTACATTAAAATATTACATAGAAAGTTAATGTTACTCTGTACAAAGTAAATCCATACTCTTAACATTATTACAAATTTAAGTTACTTAAATAAATTTTCACTTACCACATTGTGTCAAATAATTTTCTCCTCGTTAATCTTCACTAAAGTCATCCAGCATTCACTTTATCTTTAGTAAGTGTCTTTAGCAGTTTTTAAAGCTCTAACTAAATTGAAAGTGCATTGTCGTTTGCTTTTCCTTCTGGTATTTGGAAAAAGGAAATCTGGAAATGATATCTTTCTAGTTTAAGCATTCTTCCTGATATTGTGCTTAGTAATTCTTATTTTTAAGTGACTTAATAATGGCAAGATAGATAACATTTTGGTGAAATATCTGAGTAAGAATGTGACTGAATATAATATAGGTTTTGTGATTCCAGGCACAATACTTAAACTCTGCCATAGTGTTCTCCTGAATAAGATGGAAATAAGTCTATACATAAGGTGACAGCCATGAGAGCTTGCTCTGATAGACCTGAAAAATGGTGAAAATTTGAAAATGCCCGACAACATATTGATGAAACACCCTCCCAGTTTATGGACAGACTTCTTGATGTAGGGAATACACATATGGACCTTGATTTATCCAGAGAAAGAGACATTAGACAAATACGTAGGCAATTTGTTAAGAATTGTTGTTCAGTGGTAAAAGACTACTTTAGAACTAGCTGTCCTAATTGGGACTCTATGGACCTCGAAGAAATGAGTAGCAACCTATGTTTATAAAGGTCGTGTAAAAAACCTGAGGAAGACGATACATCAGTGGAAGATTTAAAGAAAGAAATTGAAATGTTAAAGAGAAAATTGAAAAATAAAGGAGAGACTATAGCCCCTTTGTGGGAATTCACAAATAAATCAGTAACTTGCCATTTCTGTGAGAAGAAGGGCCACAAAATGATGGAATGTAGAACCTTTCTTAAGATGATCGGAAGAAATACACAGTTCAATAACAGCTTTAGAAATAATAACTATAGAAATGATGATAATGGTCATAGAAACCAGAACAACTATAGAAATGATAATGGTCATAGAAACCAGAATTTTAGAAATTTAGAAATTATAATAATGATTATGGAAATAACTATAATGAATATAGAAAGAAGAACTTTAAAAACCAGAATTATAGAAATAGGAATTTGGAAAATAATGACAATGCTCCAAATGAAGAAAATTATAATGACCAACAATAATATATGAGAAATGGAGCTCATCCAATGCTAATACTCGAGGTGCTAATGACCCTCAGAGAGGTGCCCTTCAGGAGGGTGCCCAAGGAGCTTCCCAAATATATTGAAGGTGGTTCTTCTTGGACTCTATTGATTTTGTTGATATTAATTAACCTTTTTCCGTTTTTTCTCCACTCCAAATAGGATGAAAGGATGAACCATAACTTAAAACTATGATTGGAACATTATGCACTGAGACACATTTAAAATGGCCTGAAATTCTACCTCTGGCCCTATTTTATCTTAGAAGCAGGCCTAGAGGAGACTTACACATCTCACCATTTGAGATGCTTTTTGGACATCCTCCTATACAGGCTAAACCTTTTCCCCCTGCATATACCTCACTATTAGGGGGAGATACTACTATTGCTTCCTATATACAGGAGTTACAGCACAAACTATGTGAACTTCATGAATCCGGAGCTGCAGTACAAGCCGGACCACTAGATTTTTCTCTGCATGACCTGAACCCAGGAGACAAAGTTTATAGTAAGAATTTCAAGGAACTGGAGCAACTCAGCCTTCATGGGAAGGACCATTCCAAATATTGTTAACTACTCCAACATCTATAAAGGTTGGAGAGAAGGACTCTTGGATTCATTGCTCACATGTGAAGAAAGCATCTTCTGCCGGGACCAATTGACTGACTGTACCCTATCATATGCATTGGAGATAATAATCCATAGACAAATGGATGATGTTTTTTGAGAACACATTGAATTACTGATTTTTTCCTTATTTTTAATTATTGCTTTTCTTTTTTTGATTAGAATATTTGATTTTTTCTCATTTCTTGTACTAAAGGTACATATAATTAATATTAATATTTTTTCTGCAGTAATACAAGTTAATACATATTCCTGCTATAATTTCAATGCATAACCAAAAGCTTTAAACTATGGGAACCTGCCATTTATGGATAAAATATTATGGGATGGTGATTAATGTATCTGATTCCAGAAAAAGGGATGAAAAACAAGGAGCACAGACTTAACCTGAAAAGTGCCAAAAAGAGCAGGAAATACTAATATGAGACTCAAGGTTGCGACGCTTGACATATGTTAAGTCGTAGGACTTCCTTGTATCTACACTCTTTGTGAAGTACTCATACAAGTACAAAATTTGACTATCATGTTGGCTCCCTATATCCCTGAGATTGACAAAAAAGTAGTTGTAGATAAGAGAGTGGGAGCCATAAAATGTGATAATTAAAATGTTTGGGAGCAAGGGAAATATATAACAATTATGACCGCTGAAATATGTTTTCTACTGTGTCTTGGTTTTATATAAATATAAGATGGTTGCCAGGGAATATATTCCCAATTTATGAATATGCCCAAGCCAACTGGGTTTTATAGAGAAATTTAATTTATAATATACTGATTAATCAATAGGAAAAGAGAGAAAGGAAGAAAGGAATAAGAATGAAGGGCCTGAAGCCAATAAGGCCTAGACCTCAGTCCTAAGAGATAAATCAGTCAGTTAGTTTTATCACTCACCCAAGATCTCTCTAGGTAAGGCTTCTCATGCCAACCTCAGGCTCCAACTTCAAGAGAGCCTCCTTTTCAAGAAATGTTTCCAGAGAATTCTCCTCCTGAGTTCTCCTTCCACAGCCTCCTTCAAGACTTCTCCAGGAGCTCTCCCTCCAGGACCTCTCTCCTCTCAGACCTCCTCCAGAGCATCAACTTCCTTCAGTCCTCAGACCCCACTATCTTTGAGCAAAAAATCTAAGTTCCCTCCCCTCAGTTCTCACATCTACCAATCACTGTTGATCTCTCCCCTGTGCCAATGGTGGCTCTAGCTTAACCCAGCACCACCCAGAGGTCTGCCCCTTTGCACATGTCTGTTGAAGGTCATATTCTCAAATAATTAAATCTTGATCTTTGGTGCAGCCCTTCCTAAATCCTGTTCCTCTGAGTAGGGTGGAGATTGTAGTTTCCAAGACCTGATTCTGTCATTCCAAGTATCTCTATTGTATCAATTCTAAAATCAATCATGACTCAAAGAACTTCCTGTTCTATGCTTAATCATAGGTCAAATAATCTTAAGTAGGGAGGAAAAGGATCCTCCCCTGCCAAGGAGTTTCATATTCCAATAGAGTTCTTACTATCAGTAGGAGATTTTTTCAAGTATGAAATTTCCCAATGGGGAAATTTCCAATATACATAAGTCTAAGAAATTTTAAGGTTTACAATACCCATCAAAACTGACTATATTCTTACAAGGGAAAGTATGGTCATTTAACACAACAGAAGAGTTCCAAGCATTCATGAATAAAAGACCAGACCTGAACAGAAAATTTGAAGTCCAACCACAGAACTCAAGAGAATCACCAAAAGGTAATTTTAAAAAAGGAGAAAAACAACAACAACAACAAAAATTTTTTTATGAGACTCAATAAGTTAAAATGATATGTATCCCTATAAGAAAAGAGGTCATTGGCAACTCTTAAAAACTGTTCCTATCACCTAAGCAGCTAGAAGAACTACACTCAGAGGGAACAGTGACAAACTGTATAGGAAGAAAGGACAAGAAATAAATAGGTATATAGATATATGCATGCATAAATACATATACATGTGTATGTATATATATACATATATATACATGACTAAAGCTAAAAAAGAAAAGAAGTTATAACTAAAAGAAATGGGAAAAGAAACAAATGGGGGTAAATTTATATGTCACAAAGAAGCTCATGGTGGGAGTGGGGAGAACATCGACACACTGGAAGGGTAAAGAGGTTGGAGATAGGAAATACTCACCTCTTATGTACTTTGAAACTGACCCAAAGAGGGAAGAACAATCCAATCCATTGGGGAAGAGAATAGATTTGTACCCTATAGGAGAGTAGAAGGGTAAAAAAAAAGACAGAGCAGGAAAAGGTAGAGAGGGGGAAAGAGGAGAGGAGTATGGCTAGAGGAAGGAGGGAGGGGACATGAGGGGTCGAAAATGGAAAGAAGAGAGAGAGAGGGAGAGAAATGGGAGGGCTGGGGCTGGAGGCAGAAGAAGGAGAGAGCAGCAGAAGCGGGCGAGACCAGGGAGAAAGTTGGGAGTCCGCCAAAGAGGCAGACGAGAGGGAAAAGAGAAAATGAGAAAAAGGGATAGATAAGGGAGGGGGGAAAATAATGCAAAGAGAGTTAAAGGAAGAGACTGGGAGAGTGGAGAGGATGAGAGCAGTGGGATGAAGAGACCCACACTGGATACAGAGTCGAACAAGTATAGGAGGCTGAGGTAAGGGAGCAGGAAGGGAGGAGCAGAGAAAGAGTGTGGATAGAAAAGGAGAAGAGAGAGGAGATGAAAGATGCGAAGGACAGAATAGAAAGAGGGGTGTGTGGGGGTGGGGTGGGCTGAAGGCAGAGAAATACCTCTAAAAGGAGGTGAAGAGATTGAGAGGAAGCCAAAAGGGAAATGTAGGAAGGTAATTGGGCCAGCCCAGGGAGGTTGTTGGAGCGGGCTGGGGAGGTTCGCGAGGGGAGGAAACGAGTCCGGAAGACATGTCAGGTTGCCCTCCACCAGGGCACTCGCTAATTGCCAGCACGTTTCTCCTTTTGCTCCTCGGTTTCCCCGGGTAGAGGTGGGGTGTTGGGTATCTCTGGCCTGCAGCTAACCCAGGCTCCTGGCGCCTCTTAACTCCCCATTCCCCCGCCACCCCCGCTGCTTACGACATTGGAATTGTCCACACTAGGGTCACTGACCTGTCCCTTGTCCAATCAGAATCTTAGCTTGGCATTGCTAGGTGGGCGGTTCCTTTCAGTTCTTTTCTCCTGCTAGTCCTGGGAGAAAATTGAACTCCCTCTGATCCAACTTCCAATGTAAGCCTTTCAGCCCCTTGGAAAGCAACTCTGGCTTTGACACTATCGGTCTTTTGTGAGCTCGTCTCCCTGAGCCTCAACTGCCTTCCGTGGTTCTTTTCCTGAGCATCACGTACTTGATTTTGCAGACCCGAACCCTTTCATGACTTTTGCGCTCATTTGCCCCGAATCCCTTTTGTAGAAGAGGCTCGAAGACCCTTTTCCCTTCTGGAGAATGTCTCTGGATGAAGTCGTGTTTGCTTCTGGGTGAAGGCGGGGGTACTCAGCAGGGGGCCCACGGTGGTTGACTCGAGCGATGAAGAGACCTAGCTGGATGAAGAGTATAAAAAGTATAAGAGTGAGGTCAGGGAGGAGCAGAGAAAGAGGGTGGTTAGAAAAGGAGAGAAAGTTGGGAGGGACAGAATGGAAAGAGGGAGGGGTGGGGGGAAGGCAGAGAAATCCAGCTAGAAGGAGGTGAAGAGAATAAGAGGGAGCGAAAGGGAAATGTTGGAGGGTAATTGGGCCAGCCCACGGAGGTTGTTGGAGCGGGCTGGGGAGGTTGGCGAGGGGGAAAACGAGTCTGGAAGGCATGTCAGGTTGCCCGCCACCAGGGCACTCGCTAATTGCCAGCACGTTTCTCCTGTTAATCCTCGGTTTCCCAGGGTGGAGGTGTAACGTTTTACATCTGGGGCCTGCAGCCACCTTCCCCACCCCCGCCCCTTTGTGGTCTCTCCCACGACCTCCCACCTCCCCGCCCCCCACAGCTTTCGCCTTTGGAAGACTCCTCTGTGCAGTTCATGGGCGTGTCCGTTGTCCAATCGGAATCTTTGTTTGGCGTTGCTACGGGGGCGGTTCCTTTTAGATTCTCTGGGTTTTCCGAGGAGGAAATGTAACTCCCTTTGATCCAACTTCCGAGGTAAGTCCTTCAGCCCCTTAGAAAATGACTCCGTCTTCTTCACTATAGGTCTTTTGTGAGCCTGTATCTCTGAGCCTCAGTCCCTCTTGTGGTTCTTTTCCTGAGCAGTAATGTACTTGATTTTGTTGACTTGAACCCTTTCATGACTTTTGCCCTAACTCCCCCCCTGATCCTTCCTGTAAATGAGGCTGGAAGACCCCTTGCTCTTCCGGAGAATGGGTCTGGATGAATTCGTGTTTGCTCAGGTGAGAAAATTCTGGGTGGAGTCGGTCGTCCTGTGCTGTTTCGAGCAACCCTGTCCATTGCGAGGCTGTTTCCCGCATTTCCCGTATCCACATAGAAGCCAGTGATGTCTGTCCCTTTGCTGATCATGGAGGTGTGATTGCTGTTCCCCCCTGAGAGTGTCAATAAAATACCGGCTCCGGTCAAATGGGAAGTGGAAAAATAGGTTGAGAGGGGTGAATAGAAAAGACAGAGGAAGGAAGGTAAGGAGGGGGATGGGGGGGAAGTGGTACACAGAGGGGAGAAAGCAAAGGAAGGAAAAGGCCGTGAGAGAGTATCAAAAAAAAGTGCATTGAAAGAGGAGAACCATCAGGAAATGGATGATAGATATAAGAGAGGGTGAGTAAAATTTGACCTCAGAAATGTTTCACTACAGTGTCTTGGGTTTAAAATCAAATATAAGGTGGTCGCCAGGGAAATATTCCCAATTATTCAAATACCCAAGTCAATTGGGTTTTATAGAGATTTTAATTAACAATACAATGAGTAATCAAAGAAAGAGATAGAGAGTAAGAAAGGAATAAGTATGAAGGGCCTCAAAGCCAATATGGCCTAGACCTGAGTCTTAAAAGAGAAATCAGACAGTTTTTTATAACTCATCATGAGATCTGTCTAAGTAAGGATTTTTTTTAAACCCTTACCTTCTGTCTTGGAGTCAATACTGTGTATTGGCTCCAAGGCAGAAGAGTGGTAAGGGCTAGGCAATTGGGGTCAAGTGACTTGCCCAGGGTCACAGGGCTAGGAAGTCCTCGAGGCGTCGGTTGTCGGCTGTCGGCTGTTTTCTGTTGCTCGGTGGCCGGTGTGCGCGTGCGCGGACATGGCTTCCAACGAGTACACTCAGCCAGCCACACAAAGCTATGGGGCTTACCCTACTCAGCCTGGACAAGGTTATTCCCAACAGAGCAGTCAGCCCTATGGCCAGCAGAGTTACAGTGGCTATGGCCAATCAGCTGATACTTCAGGCTATGGTCAGAGTAGCTATGGCTCCTCCTATGGACAGACTCAGAACAGCTATGGTACTCAGTCAGCTCCCCAAGGATATGGTTCAACCAGTGGCTATGGCAGCAGTCAGAGTTCTCAACCTTCTTATGGTCAGCAATCATCCTATCCTGGCTATAGCCAGCAGCCAGTACCTAGCAGCACTTCAGGGAGCTATGGTAGCAGCTCTCAGAGCAGTAGTTATGGGCAGCCCCAGAGTGGGGGTTATGGGCAGCAGTCTGGCTATGGTGGACAGCAGCAAAGCTCCTATGGACAGCAGCAAAGCTCCTACAATCCTCCTCAAGGATATGGTCAACAGAACCAATATAACAGCAGCAGTGGGGGCGGTGGAGGTAGCTATGGCCAAGACCAATCATCAATGAGTGGTGGAAGTGGTGGAGGCTATGGCAACCAGGACCAGAGTGGAGGTGGTAGCAGCAGCAGCTATGGGGGAGGCCAGCAAGACCGTGGGGGCAGAGGTCGGGGTGGCGGAGGCGGCAGCAGCAGTGGTGGAGGCGGATACAACCGTAACAGCGGTGGCTATGAGCCCAGAGGTCGTGGAGGTGGACGTGGAGGCAGAGGTGGCATGGGCGGAAGTGACCGTGGTGGCTTCAATAAATTTGGTGGGCCCCGGGACCAAGGATCACGCCATGACTCTGAACAGGATAATTCTGATAATAATACCATCTTTGTACAAGGCTTGGGTGAAAACGTTACCATTGAGTCTGTTGCAGATTACTTCAAGCAAATTGGCATTATAAAGACCAATAAGAAGACAGGGCAGCCTATGATCAACTTGTATACAGACAGGGAGACAGGAAAGCTGAAAGGAGAGGCTACGGTATCGTTTGATGATCCCCCCTCTGCCAAGGCAGCCATTGATTGGTTTGATGGGAAAGAATTTTCTGGAAACCCTATTAAAGTCTCCTTTGCCACTCGAAGAGCAGACTTCAACAGAGGAGGTGGCAATGGCCGTGGTGGTCGTGGACGTGGAGGACCCATGGGCCGTGGAGGCTTTGGAGGTGGAGGCAGTGGTGGTGGCAGCCGTGGAGGATTCCCCAGTGGAGGGGGTGGTGGTGGAGGCCAACAGAGAGCTGGAGACTGGAAATGTCCTAATCCCACATGTGAGAACATGAACTTTTCTTGGAGGAATGAGTGTAACCAGTGTAAGCCACCTAAGCCTGATGGACCTGGAGGGGGACCTGGAGGCTCTCATATGGGGGGTAATTTTGGAGATGATCGGAGAGGTGGCAGAGGTGGCTATGACCGAGGCGGTTATCGAGGCAGAGGCAGGGACCGTGGGGGATTCCGAGGGGGCCGGGGTGGAGGGGACAGAGGTGGCTTTGGACCTGGCAAGATGGACTCGAGGGGTGAACACAGACAAGACAGACAGGAGAGGCCATATTAGCCTGACTCAGGCATCTCTGGACCACCTTCCCTTCCAGACCCTACTGTTCCCTTTATTTTGTAACTTTCCTGCCCGCCTTCCTATCCTTGTTTTGTGTCGGACTTTGTAATTGTAACCATACTCCCAGCTCCCATTAAATGCCATTGTTTTAGTTATAAAAAAAAAAAAAAGACGCTCCGAGTCTTTCCTCTGTCATGCCCCCTCAGCCATTGTAGTCAGGCAGTTGCTTTTCCTTGGTGTTTCTATTCCCTCAGTTTGTCCTCTGCTTTTGGATAGTGTTTTTTTCTCCTTGATCCCTGCAGATTGTGCAGGGACATTACACCACCACTAATGGAGAAGTCCATTACCTTCGATGATACCACAGTGTGTTTGTCTCTGTGTACAATGTTCTCCTGGTTCTGCTCCTCTCGCTCTGCATCACTTCCTGGAGGTTGTTCCAGTCTCCATGGAACTCCTCCACTTTATTATTCCTTTTTGCACAATAGTATTCCATCACCAACATATACCACAATTTGTTCAGCCATTCCCCAATTGATGGGCATCCCCTCATTTTCCAATTTTTGGCCACCACAAAGAGCGCAGCTATGAATATTTTTGTACAAGTCTTTTTGTCCATTATCTCTTTGGGGTACAAACCCAGCAGTGCTATGGCTGGATCAAAGGGTAGACATTCTTTTATCACCCTTTGTGCATAGTTCCAAATTGCCCTCCAGAATGGCTGGATCAGTTCACAACTCCACCAGCAATGAATTAATGTCCCTACTTTGCCACATCCCCTCCAGCATTCATTACTTTCCATAACTGTCATGTTAGCCAATCTGCTAGGTGTGAGGTGATACCTCAGAGTTGTTTTGATTTGCATCTCTCTGATTTTAAGAGATGTGGATGTGCTCCTTGTTTTTATCCCTTTTCCTGGAATCAGACACAAACATTAATCACAGTCCTATAATATTTTATCAATAAATGGCAGGTTCCCATAGTTTAAAGCTTTTAGGCATATATTGATATTATAGCAAGAGTATATATATTAACTTGTATTACTGCAGGGAAAAATAATATTAGTATTAATTATATGTACCTTCAGTACAAAAAATGAGAAAAAAATCAAATATTCTGATCAAAAAAGAAAAGAAAAGAAATAAGAAAAAATCAGTAATTCAATATATTCTTGAAAAAAAAACAGCATCCATTTGTCTATGGATTATTATCTCCAATTCATATGATAAGATAGAGTCCCAATTCATATGATAGGATAGAGTCAATCAGTCTCAGCAGAAGATGCTTTCTTCACAGGTGAGCAGTGAATCCAAGAGTCTCTTTCTCCAATCTTTATAGATGTTGGAGTAGTTAATAATATTTGGAATGGTCCTTCCCATGAAGTCAACCAGTTCACTTGAAATTCTTGATATAAACTTTATCTCCTGGGTTCAGGTCATGCAGAGAAAAGTCTAATGGTCCGGCTTGTACTGCAGCTCCGGATTCATGAAGTTCACGTAGTTTGTGCTGTAACTCCTGTTTATAGGAAGCAATAGTAATATCTCCCCCTAATAGTGATGTATAAGCCGGGGAGAAAGGCTTAGCCTGTATAGGCGGATGTCCAAAAAGCATCTCAAATGGTGAAATATGTAAGTCTCCTCTAGGCCTGCTTCTAAGATAAAATAGGGCCAGAGGGAGAATTTCAGGCCATTTTAAATGGGTCTCAGTGCATAATTTGCAATCATAGTCTTAAGTTCTTTATTCATCCTCTCCACTTGGCCTGAGCTCTGGGGGTGATATGGAACATGGAATTTTGGAGTTATCCCCAAGCAAGAATATATTTGATTTAAGACAGAATCGGTAAAATGACTCCCTCTATCGGAGTCAATACGTGCTGGTAGGCCAAAACGAGGAATAATTTCTTTTAAAAGTATCTTTGCAACAAAATCTGCTGTGGCTCGGGGCGTAGGAAATGCTTCCGGCCATCTGGTTAGTTGATCTACAATTACTAGACAAAATTTATAACGTCCAGCCTTTGGCATTGTTATGAAATCTATCTGTAGATGTTCAAAAGGTGTGTAAGCCAGAGGACGTCCCCCAAAGGCTTTTCCACGATATGCATGTTGGTTATATGCCTGGCAAATAGGGCAGGCTGAACATACTTTAGAGGCTACAGTAGTTATACCAGGGGCTATCCATACTCTCTTGACAGAGTCCATGATGCCCTGGGTGCCAAAATGACCATTTTTATGAATAGATTGTGGCAAATTTGGTTATAGAAACTTCAAGGGAGCAGGGGTTTTCCTTCAGATGACACCCATACTCCATTAATTTGTTTTGCTTTAAATTTTTGTTTCCATTTTTCCACTTCCTTTTCATAATAGGAAAGTGATAAATTTAAATTATCAGTGGTTGTTAATGTTAAAATTAATCCAGGTCCTTCTATGGCTGCTAGTTTTGCAGCAGCATCTGCTCGGTCATTTCCTCTAGAGACAGGGTCAGAGCCACCTGTATGGGCAGAGCAGTGAACTACAGCTAGGGCTTTAGGCAGTTTGAGAGCAGAAAGAACTTCATTAATAATTTCTGCATTAGCTATGGATTTTCCAGCTGAGGTTAAAAATCCTCTTTGGAGCCATAACATCCCAACTGAGTGACAAATGCCGAAAGCATATCTAGAATCTGTATAAATTGTTGCCTTTTTATCCTTGGCAATTATACAAGCTTGTTTTAGAGCTATGAGTTCTGCTCCTTGAGCGCTAATGTTAGAAGGTAGTGAAGCTGACCATTCAGTGGCAAATTCTGAGACTACGGCAGCTCCAGTGTAACGTATGCCATCCCTCATAAAAGAGGAACCATCGGTAAATAAAATCAGATCTGCATTGTCTAAGGGAGTGTCCAAGAGATTGTCTCGAGGCTTTTCTGCCATGGACACTAATGTTTCACAGTTATGTAATGGTTCTCCTGAAGTAGGTAAATCTGGAAGCAAGGTGGCAGGGTTAAGAGTTGAACAGCGTTTCAAGGTAATATTTTCACTATTTAATAAGGTTATTTCATACCTTGTAATTCTCTGATCCGAGAATGCCTGTGTTCTGTGTTTTATCAACAATGCTTCAATCTCATGTGGGCACATTATTGTTAATGGACATCCCAATACTAAATCAATGGTTTTTGTTACTAGTAAGGCTGTAGCAGCTACTCCTCTAAGGCATGGTGGTGCTCCTGCTGCTACTGGGTCTAGTCGGGCAGAATAATAAGTAATTGGGCGCTGAGAAGGTCCCAAAGTCTGAGTTAACACACCAGAGGCTACTCCTCTTCGCTCATGCACATATAAAGTAAATGGCTTGTTGTAATCTGGGATGCCTAGAGCAGGGGCAGACATGATAGCCTTTTTTAGATCTGATAGAGCTGACAAGTGTTCAGGCTCTAATTTGAGGGGTTCAGGAACCGAATCCTTTGTTAATGCTATAAGGGGTTTAGTGATTTCCCCATAGCAAGGAATCCATTGTCTACAAAACCCTGTTGCTCCTAAAATTGCTCTCAGCTGTTTCTTAGTGGTAGGAGCACTCAATTTTTGAATGTTTTCAATTCGTTTTGGAGAAATATAACGATCACCCGCAGTCAAGATGAATCCCAAATATTCTACTTTTTGGAGACACCATTGAACTTTATCCTTAGAGATTTTATGTCCTCTTTTGTGCAATTCCAAAAGAAGGTGTTTGCTATCTTCTTGACATGTTTTTGCATCTGTTGAAGCCAAGAGTAGGTCATCTACATATTTGATTAATTTGCTATTTTTAAATGTTATATTGTCTGTGTCTTGGCTCAAAATTTGCTCAAATGAGCTCGGACTTTTGACATAACCCTGTGGCAGCCGACACCAGGTATATTGTGATCCCTTCCAGGTGAAAGCAAAAATATGCCTGGAGTTTTCATGTATTGGTATGGAAAAGAAAGCTGAACACAAGTCTCCTACTGTAAAGTATGTAGCTGTGCTAGGAATCGATGAAATAATAGTATGTATGTTAGAAACTACGGAATGTCTCTTTATAACGTGATTATTCACTGCCCTTAGATCCTGTACAAATCTATAGATGTGCTTGCCATCGGGCCCTTTTTTTGTTTTTTTAATTGGCAGGATGGGCGTGTTGTATTCAGATTTGCAAGGGATTATTATTCCCTGTTCTATTAATGAGTTAATAACTGGTGTAATACCCTTAATTGCCTCCTTTGAGAGGGGATACTGAGGGATAGAAGGAGGTGGGCTAGATTTAGTTTTTATCTGCACAGGAACAGCAGATTTAAGTAAGCCTACATCGGAAGAAGATGTGGCCCAAAGAGACTCAGGTATATCTTTAGGTATTTCAAAAATGGAAGGCTCTTTTGCCTCCTGGTTTTCCGAGAGAAGTACAGAGAGTAAATTTAAAGATTCCTCTGGTACTTCTAATGATAATGAGCCATCTGGGGAGCAGGTTATTGTGGCTCTGAGTTTGCATAGAAGGTCCCTCCCCAGCAAATTTAAAGGGGAGTCAGGCATCAAAAGGAAGGAGTGTTGTACCTCTAGGGGTCCTACAGACACCATTCTAGGAGGAAGTCTTTTAACTCTTTGGGTTATTCCTGATACTCCCATTACATTCTCTGAGCCAATAGAATAACATTGTAAATCAGGTGTTCTCTTTAATACAGACCAGGAAGCTCCGGTGTCTAATAGACAATCATAATAGGTGTTACCCACCTTTAAGGTAACATGGGGTTCATTAGTATGGGGAGGGCAGTGGATAGGGACAACGGGTAGTAGGACATCAGGGTCCGGGAAATCAAAGGTTATATCCTCTGATTCCTGTGCCCCAGCCCCCCACCCCCCTGGACACCATCATTGTGTTTGGGATATTCCTTGGGCACCCCCCTGAAGGGCACCTCTCTGAGGGTCATTAGTACCTCGAGTATTTTTTGGACGAGCTCCATTTCTCATATATTGTTGTTGTTCATTATCATTATAATTTTCTTTAATTGGAACATTGTCATTAATTTCCCAATTCCTATTTCTATAATTCTGGTTTCTAAAGTTCTTATTTCTATATTCATTATAGTTATTTCCATAGTCATTATTATTATTTCTAGAATTCTGGTTTCTATAACCATTATCATCATTTCTATAGTTATTATTTCTAAAACTATTATTAAACTGTGTATTCCTTCCAAACATCTTAAGAAAGGTTCTACAATCCATCATATTGTGGCCCTTCTTCCCACAGAAGTGGCAAGTAATGGATTGATAATTGGATTTCTGGAGAGGGGCAATTGTCGTTGGTTCATTATCATGCCCACTTTCTAATTTAGTTATCCTATCTATTACACATCTCATTTTTTTCTTCATTTCCTCCATGTCATCATTATTTTCTTCCTCCTTTTCTTTGTTTCCCTTTAAAACATATATAGCTGTTTTTCGCAATTCTTCAAGGTCCATATCTGACCATCTTGGGCATTGTGTTCTAAAATAATTCTTAATTGCTTTGCAAGAATTGTTTACAAAGATTCTTCTAACTTGTCTTAAACTACTCTCTTTAGTTAAGTCCCAATCTAAGTATCTGTCCCCAAACTCGATAATTCTGTCCATAAATCTGGAGGGTGTTTCGTCTTCCTTTTGCTTAATTTTTTCCAGTTCCATCCACTTATCTGTACTGTCTGCACATTCCTTCATGGCCGTGAGGATGGCCTCTCTACAACGGTATAGTTGTAGATAATCCTCAGGATTGTTATAGTCCCATTCGGGATCCTGAGATGGCCAATGTGCTGCATTACGCCCCCGGGTTTTGTTGACATGAGCAATTATTTTATTTTTTTCACGTTCACTTAAAAAAGCCTGTAGTAAGCTCTCAACGTCCTTGTAAGATGGATTATACTGAAAAAATATGTCTCCCATCTTTTTTGTTACTAGAAAAGGATCTTGTTCATATGTGGGGATATTTCGTGTAAATTCATTTATTTCTTGGGGAGTAAACGGTATCCTATGTCTTAAAGTCACCACATCCCCATTCCGTCCTATTTCAGGTACTTCTCTTAGAGGAAACAGGCCTCTAGTTGAATTTTGCACCTGTGGGTCAGTTTGACAAGGTTTCTCTAGGAGGACAAGATCTCCCTTGCATTGGAATTTGGTTTTCTGTAGGAGAAGGAACATGAGAAGCTGGGATTCTGCATCTGACTCCAACAATCCTTTCTCTGAAAGTGAATGAAATTTTTTGTCATAAATCCTTCAGAATTATCCTAGATTTTGTGTTGCTAGAGTCTTTCACAAAGTTGGTCATCCCATAATATTGCTCTTGCTGTGTACAACGTTCTCTTGTTCTGCTTGTTTCACTTGCGTCTGTTCATATAGATCTTTACTACTTTTTAAAAAATCATCCTCTGCATCATTTCTTATTGTGCAATAGTATTCCATCACCAACGTGTAGCATAATTTGTGCTCCCCTTTTGACATCCTTTAAATTTTCTATTCTTTGCCACCACAAAATGGGCCAATATAAATATTTTCATATGTAAAGATGAATTTAGAGTTGTGACTTTAAATCTAGATTTAAATGGTCGCCAAATAAAATTCCCAAGTCAGTCTGGAAATTTATGGTAATTTAATTAAGATAGAGGAAAAGAATTTAAGGAGAAGAGAGAGGGAGAGGAAAAAGAGTTAATTTAAACTGCTCCAGCTCAGGCTGAACAAGGCAGGAGTTAAATGCCTTGACCAAAGGGGCCTCCCTGAGCCCAAGGGAAAAGGAAGTCAGTCTTATCATTCACCAGGAGACTGTCTCAAGGAAGCTGTCTGAGTGAGCTCCTCCAGGCTGAGTTCCGGGATAGAACTGGCACCCAGGTTGCTCACAGGAAGTGATCAGCCAGATTCAACTTTCTGGGGAAAGAGATTTTGAGAGACAAAAAAATCCCAAATATATATATACTTTTCACCCTTGTGTCTCCACCTCTAAATTTTCACATCTACTAATCACATCAAAGGCTTTCTCCAGGACTACCCATACTTTTAGTTCTCACCTTCTTTGATTAGTTTATATCTTTTGAGCTACTTCACACTTCTTTGTTAAGTTCACCTTTTATTAGTTACTTGACCTTTTTGTGGTTAATTTCGCCTTTATAGTTACTTAACACCTTTTTGTATTAAGGTCTAAAAATAGACTTAGCGTAAAGTTCTAGCTTCACTATAATATGAGAACTAAGTACCTTCATTGTTCAATTAGGAGATTACAACTTTATCTTCTCCTAAAGTATATCTAAGTAGGTTGGAGTAATGTAAAGTACTACAAGACATTCCTGATTCTGTTAAAGAGAGTGTCTTCATTGTTACAATCAGGAGATGGCTAAATCAAATCTTCTAAAGTACAGTCTGAGTAGGGTGGAGAAGTTTTAAAATTCACAGTCCAAGAAGGTCCTTTCCCCTTTTTTATGATCTCTTTGGGATAAAGACCCAGTAATGATATTACTGGGTCAAAGGTTAGGCCCAGTTTTATAGTTCTTTAAGCATAGTTCTAAATTATTCCCCAGAATTGTTGGATCATTTTACAAGTTCACCACAATGCAATGGTGTCCTAGTTTTGCCAACATTTATCTACTATTTCTCATGTCTTTTACTACTTCAGATATGTTCTTAAATTATCTCTTATTAATTATAAAGAAATTCTGACCCTTCATCAGGAATGTCACTGCAATCTATTAATTAAGAGAGAATAGTAGCAAAATAGGAGAAGTTAGATCACCCTAAAATAGACCAAAAGCTCCTTAGTCTGTAAAGTGAATATGTTTCTGAAGGAGCAAGATCTGATCATCTTTGTTACAGAGAACTCTTCTGAAGTTTGAGATTCTTATCAGGATTTTACAAATGTACTTGCCAGGATGGCCAGGAGAGGTGGGGGTCTGGGCTGGACATTTTGGCATATCTGGACCAGATCCTTTTTACAGCAACACCAGATGCTATGTGGAAAATGCCCAGACATTTTAGGATTAGCTTGTCATCTCCAGATGTCCAGGTATTGTTCAAGGAATATGTCATTAGAAATGTGTAATAGAAGCTCAGAAAGCAAATGCAAGTTCTCCTTTTCCTTTCCACATTCTTAAATCTATTTCCAGGTTAGATATTTTTCCTAAGATAGTTCACATTTTTAGGCTTTTCACCCAGTCTTTTGGCTTTGAGGGTTTTTTCCCTGGAGAAAACTGAATAATTTATTCCAAAATGAGATAGAAATTTGGTTTTAAATTCTTCAGAAAATGCAGTTCTAACACCGTGAGGATACATATTTCTTCAGAACACAATCTCATGGAAATTAGCAAAACTATCTATTCATCTTGCTATAGGAGTCTTAAATAATGTGGCAAGTGGTGAAGGAAGGAGAGGAATTCTTCAAGTTCTGACACATAATGGGGAAGAGAAAAAGAATGTCATTAAAATTAAATTTTTCTGCTTCAGAAGAGACCACATGCTTTGAGTGAATTTGGCACATCCTGTGGTTAAAGAAGGCACAAAATTTGGCAGTAGAATGTAATAGAAGAAAATACTGAACTTAAAAACAAGGTGAAAATTCAAATATATTCAATGTATTTTCAAATATATATTTGAAGTTTAAGTATTTAAAGCACCTGGTATTCCTTGTATTAAGAGGTACTTTGATACATAAAAGATTTCTTTGCCTTAATGACAGAGAATTGCTGATGTCATCATCTTCTTTGGTATTTGTTTTTTTGGTACCTAATTTTTTTTTTAAATTATAGCTGGTTAAAAGAAAGGTTTGAGTTCAACCATAATAGTAGTGGGTACAAAGAGACAATAGTAAGTAGTAAAGGATATGAGCATGGGTGATAACACCTTTTTGGGATCTTTGATGATGTTTAAGCAGGAGAAAACCACACCAATAATCCCCCAGAACACTTGTCATAATGATACGGTCTGGGTATGTCATGGCTGCAACTGTCTGTCCTTCCCTACCCAAGCTCCATCCACTACACTTACTGTAGACCAAATAAGAAGTGTCTTGTTTTATCATGGAGTTATTATTTCACATTTGCACATTTCTTTTTTTTTAATTATATAGTATTGTATTTTATCATTTCCATGCATATTTCATTAAAGTCAAAGATCATTTTCTTTTCCTCGCTCCCACCCACCCCCCCCCCGTGGCCAACTCGTGATTCCACTGGTATCATATGTGTTCTTGACTCGAACCCAATGCCATGTTGTTAGTATTTGCATCAGAGTGTTCGCTCAGAGTCTTTCCTCTGTCATGTCCCCTCAGCCATTGTAGTCAGGCAGTTGCTTTTCCTCCGTGTTTCTACATCCTCAGTTTGTCCTCTGCTTATGGATAGTGGTTTTTTCTCCTTGATCGCTGCAGATTGTGCAGGGGCATTACACTGCCACTAATGGCAGAGTAATGGTTTATCGTATACTATCGTATACTATCTTTCTCATATAAAGATACACATTGGAAGGGGAGGGGAAGAACTCTCATATGAGAAGGAGAGGAAGAGAGCATGAAGTGGAATTACTTAAACCTTACTCTCAGTGAAATCAAATCTGAGAGGGAAGAACATCTAGATCCGGTGGGATCCTGAATTCTATCTTATCCATTAGGGCAAGAAAGAAAGGAAAATCAGGGAGGGGGAGGGAGGAGGGAGTAGCAAAAGGGAGGGAAGGAGGGGGGGAGAAGGGAAAATAAAGAGGGAGGGGCTACAAAAGGAAGCATCTCAAAGGAGGGGACTAGGGGGACTGACCTAAAGTAAATCACTGGTTCAAAAGGAGAAAGCTAAAGAAGAAAGGTCAGAACTAGGGGAAGATATCAAAATGCCAGCGAATCCACAAATAACAATAATAACTTTGAACGTGAATGGGATGAACTCGCCCATAAAACGTAGACAAAGAGCAGATTGGATTAGAACCCAAAACCCTACCATATGTTGTCTTCAAGAAACACATATGAGACGGGTTGACACTCACAAGGTTAGAATTAAAGGTTGGAGTAAAATTGGTTGGATACAGAATAAACCGGCATAAGTCATCAGCATTTCTATATATTCCAAACACAGCTCAGCAGCAAGAACTAGAAAGACAAATCCCATTCAAAATAACCTTTGACAAAATAAAATACTTAGGAATCTATCTCCGGAGACAAACACAGGAACTTTAAGAACACGACTACAAAGCACTCTCCACACAACTAAAACTAGACTCGAACACTTTGAAAAAACATTAACTGCTCATGGGTAGGACGAGCCAATATAATAAAAATGACCAACCTACCCAAACTTTCATCTATCTATTTAGTGACATACCCATGGAACTTCCAAAAATTTTTTGTTACTTATCTAGAAAAAACCATCACAAATTTCTTTTGGAAGAACAAAGGATCAAGGATATCCAGGGAAATAATGAAAAAAAAATTCAAAGGAAGGGAGCCTGGCAGTCCTAGATCTCAGACTATATTATAAAGCAAGTGGTCCAGAGGAGATGAAAGTTGCGAAGGACAGAATAGAAAGAGGGGTGTGGGGGGTGGGGGTGGGGCTGAAGGCAGAGAAATACGGCTAAAAGGAGGTGAAGAGATAGAGAGAGAGCCAAAAGGGAAATGTTGGAGGGTAATTGGGCCAGCCCATGGAGGTTGTTGGAGCCGGCGGGGGAGTTTGGCGAGGAGAGGAAACAAGTCCGGAAGACATGTCAGGTTGCCCTCCACCAGGGCACTCGCTAATTGCCAGCACGTTCCTCCTTTTGCTCCTCGGGTTCCCCGGGTAGAGGTGGGGTGTTGGGTATCTGGCCTGCAGCCAACCCAGGCTCGTGGCGCCTCTCACCTCCCCATTCCCCCGCCACCCCCGCTGCTTACGACGTTGGAATTGTCCACTCTAGGGTCACTGACGTGTCCCTTTTCCAATCAGAATCTTCGCTTGGCATTGCTAGGTGGGCGGTTCCTTTCAGTTCTTTTCTCCCCGTAGTCCTGGGAGAAAATTGAACTCCCTCTGATCCAACTTCCGAGGTACGCCTTTCAGTCCCTTGGAAAGCAACTCTGGCTTTGACACTATCGGTCTTTTGTGAGCTGGTCTCTCTGAGCCTCAACTGCCTTCTGTGGTTCTTTTCCTGAGCATCACGTACATGATTTTGCAGACCCGAACCCTTTCATGACTTTTGCGCTCATTTGCCCAGAATCCCTTTTGCAGAAGAGGCTTGAACACCCTTTTCCCTTCTGGAGAATGTCTCTGGATGAAGTCGTGTTTGCTTCGGTGAGCAAAATCCTGGGTGAAGGCGGAGGTACTCAGCAGGGGGCCCACGGTGGTAGACTCGAGCGATGAAGAGACGTAGACTGGATGAAGAGTAGAAAAAGTATAAGAGTGAGGTCAGGGAGGAGCAGAAAAAGAGGGTGGTTAGAAAAGGAGAGAAAGTTGGGAGGGACAGAATGGAAAGGGGGGGGGGGGGCGAAGGGCAGAGAAATCCGGCTAGAAAGAGGTGAAGAGATTGAGAGGGAGCGAAAAGGAATTGTTGGAGGGTAATTGGGCCAGCCCACGGACGTTGTTGGAGCGGGCTGGGGAGGTTGGCGAGGGGGAAAACGAGTCTGGAAGTCATGTCAGGTTGCCCGCCACCAGGGCACTCGCTAATTGCCAGGACGTTTCTCCTGTTAATCCTCGGTTTCCCGGGGTGGAGGTGTAACGTTTTACATCTGGGGCCTGCAGCCACCGTCTCCACCCCCGCCCCTTTGTGGCCCCTCCCAGGAACTCCCCCTTCCCTGCCCCCCACGGCTTTCGCCTTTGGAACAGTCCACTGTGCAGTTCATGGGCGTGTCCGTTGTCCAATCGGAATCTTTGTTTGGCGTTGCTACGGGGGCGGTTCCTTTTAGAGTCTGGGTTTTCCAAGGAGGAAATGTAACTCCCTTTGATACAACTTCTGAGGTAAGTCCTTCAGCCCCTTAGAAAATGATTCCGTCTTCTTCACTATGGGTCTTTTTTGAGCCTGTATCTCTGAGCCTCAGTGCCTCCTGTGGTTCTTTTCCTGAGCAGTAATGTACTTGATTTTGTTGACTTGAACCATTTCATGACTTTTGCCCTAACTCCACCCCACTCACCCCCCCAACCCCCCGTCCTTCGTGTAAATGAGGCTGGAAGACCCCTTTCTCTTCCGGAGAATGGGTCTGGATGATTTTGTGTTTGCTCAGGTGAGAAAATTCTGGGTGGAGTCGGTCGTCCTGTGCTGTTTCGAGCAACCCTGTCCATTGGGAGGCTGTTTCCCGCATTTCTCCGATCCACGGAGAAGCCAGTGATTTCTGTCCATTTGCTGTTCATGGAGGTGTGATTGCTGTTCCCCCCTGAGAGTGTCAATAAAATACCGGATTCCCCCTTGGAATCTCCGGTCAAATGGGAAGTGGAAAAATAGGTTGAGAGGGGTGAATAGAAAAGGCAGAGGAAGGAAGGTAAGGAGGGGGTTGGGGGGGAAGCGGTACACACAGGGGAGAAAGCAAAGGAAGGAAAAGGTCGTGAGAGAGTATCAAAAAAAAGTGCATTGAAAGAGGAGAACCATCAGGAAATGGGGGGCGCTGTAGTGTGGAGTTGGGAAAGAGAGTTCAGGACACGGTAGGCTTAGGGGAAGGAGTGAGGAGGGTGACAAAGTGACGGATCAGGGGACAAGAGTGGAGAAAGAAGAGAGAATCAGAAGAGGGTGAAATGAAAGAATGGAAAGACAGTTGAAGAAAAGAGAGACGGGGAGGAGAAGAGTAGAGGGATGAAGAGGTCCAGACAGCACACAGAGTAGGAAAAGGATAGGAGTTGTAGTCAAAAGGGGAGAGGGGTAGGATGGATCAGAGAAAGGTTGGATGTAGAAGAAGAGGAGAGGGGATAAACCTTGGAAAGGACAGAGCAGGGAAAGGTAGAGGGGGAAAGAGGAATTGAAGATGGCTAGAGGGAAGAAAAGAGAGTGGGAGAGAAAAGGGCATAAAATATGTGGGATAGTGAACCAAATATGTTCTCTTACCAGTCACCAGAATGTTGAAAATATATAAGTACTCAAAGATCTTTTTGCCTCTGATCTGAGCAATATAACAACTGAAATCTCTGCCACACTTTGACCTGGACTCTAAAACAGAAATAGCTTTGGAGAAGTACACCGAAAATTCTCTTTCAGAACTTTGAACACTGAGTATTCCACTACATAATAGCTGCAATTGTTCAACAAAGTAGATTCTCTCTGTAGTCAGTAGTTACCCAAGAAGTACAGTTTTAATACAGGGCTAGAAATCGACTAGAAATTGAATATAGAAGTCAGAGAAAATGTCCCCACAAAACTAAGGTAAATTCACCAATTTCTCCTGCGTTGTCAAATATAGTAGTTGTTGGATCTGGGTAACCGAGGATGACGATTTTCTCTGTGCGTTTTCGTTTATGGTGTGAGAGTTAAAATGGTTGAGGTCTTAAACTGTAGTGATTAAAATCGTGGAAGATATAAATGATGATAGATATAATAGAGGGTGAGTAAAATTTGACCTCAGAAATATGTTTCACTACAGTATCTTGGGTACAAAATCAAATATAAGGTGGTTGGCAGGGAAATATTCCCAATTATTCAAATACCCATGTCAATTGGGTTTTATAGAGATTTTAATTAACAATACAATGAGTAATCAAAGAAAGAGATAGAGAGCAAGAAAGGAATAAGTATGAAGGGCTTCAAAGCCAATATGGCCTAGACCTGAGTCTTAAAAGAGAAATCAGACAGTTTTTTATAAGTCATCATAATATCTGTTTAAGTAAGGATTTTTTTTTAAACCCTTACCTTCTGTCTTGGAGTCAATAGTGTGTATTGGCTCCAAGGCAGAAGAGTGGTAAGGGCTAGGCAATGGGGGTCAAGTGACTTGCCCAGGGTCACAAGGCTAGGAAGTGGCTGAGGCCAGATTTGAACCTAGAACCTCCCATCTCTAGGCCTGGCTCTCAATCCACTGAGCTACCCAGCTGCCCCCTAAGTAAGGATTTCTAATGACACTAGGCCAGCAGCATCTCAGCTGCTTTCACCAGCTCCCTCCTCCATCTGAATGTTTCAGAAGCAGCCTCCTCAGAATGAGTCTCTCCAATCTGAATGTTTCAGAATGACTTTCCAGCTCTTCCCTGAGCTCTTCTTTTTAAGGGCAAAATCTTCTCTGTCACCTCCCCTAAGTCCTTACATCTACCAATCACTATAGATGTTTTCTAAAGGACCGTCCATTTTGAATTCACAGCTGAGTAGTTTTAATCTCTTTAGTAAGTCAGGGAAAAAATGCTGCTGTGTCGACAAATTTCATTAGAAAAAACCTCTGAATAAGTTATCACCCTTTTAGGTTTAAGTAGTTTACACGTTGCCCCACCTTTATAGGTACTCAGAATCTCATTGTATCAATTCTAAAACAGTCATGACTCAAAGAACTTCCTGTCCCTTCCATAAGCATGGATCAAAGTACTTTTCATTGTTCTCAAGGAGCTCTCTGTCCTAAAGCAGGCCTAAGTAGGGTGTTGTAGGGATATTCCCAAGGCAAGGAGTCCCCACACTCAAGTAGAGTTCTCACCATCTGCTAGGGAATTTTTTTTAAGTAGAAGATTCCCCAATGGGGGAAACCCCTAACATTCATAAGTCTGAGAAATTTTGAGGTTTACAATGGTGTTTAGATGAGTGTGCACAAAGACACTTGTGTGTGAAGGAGATTGAAGTGGAAAAGTCGATGCACAGAGACAGTCCCACTCTCTCGGCATTGGAAGCGTGGGTCAAATATATCATGTTGCTCTATCTACAAAGAAAGCTTAATATTGTTTTCCAAATTTTGTGTGATCTTCAAAACAGAAACTAAGGAATTAAATCTACTTTTACAATAAAAATAATTCCTATGATTTTGATCTTTAACATTTAGGATTCTTCCTATAAATTAAAATTTTATTTTTTCCTCCACTTAGTTCTTTCAATTCCACTATCAGCAAACAGAAAACTTTTTCATTCCTGCGATTACCCCTCATTTTAGACAAATTAGTTCAGTATATGTTAATGTTTTCATAGTAAAGACAATTGTTATGACACCCGTTGAGCATAAAATGATTTTTGTTCATTCTTCTCGTACGAGAAAGAACAGATGATGCATTCATTGATTTTCTTAGCATCAAACAAATGAAAAAATTTCATTGCTGAGAAAATAAAAAGAGAAACCACATAGATATAGTTATACAGGCAATTTTCCTACCAAAATATCTGAAATCAGTTCATAAGGAAAGGCAAGTTATCACAGATAAATGTAGACACAGGACAAGGTTGAAATAAATTGAAGCTAGGGATAAAAAGCTGAATGTGCATTTTTTGGGGTTTCTTGGTGTAATTTTTTACCTAATTAGTAATCCATAGTTAGCAATGTGTTACTTTGCATTCCATTGTGATCTCTTTGTTTGTCCTGATCTTCATTTGTTTCCTGATCTTCCTTTCTCAGGCTTAGTTTAATTGGATTCTATCCTACCTCCTTCATGAGCAGCGTCACGGACCCCACAATTGTATCTGGGCGGGACCCGGATAGGGGGGAACCGCGATAATACTAAGATTAACTTCAAGAAATAGGGGGGGGGGGATCAATAGAATAATCTTTCCCATATAAAGATACACATGGGAAGGGGAGGGGAAGAACTCTCATATGAGAAGGAGTGGAAGAGAGTGTGAAGTGGAATTACTTAAACCTTACTCTCAGTGAAATGAAATCTGAGAGTGAAGAACATCTAGATCCAGTGGGATCCTGAATTCTATCTTATCCATTAGGGCAAGAAAGAAAGGAAAATCAGGGAGAGGGAGGGAGGAGGGAGTAGCAAAAGGGAGGGAAGGAGGGGGGGAGAAGGGAAAATAAAGAGGGAGGGGCTACAAAGGGAAGCATCTCAAAGGAGGGGACTAGGGGGACTGACCTAAAGTAAATCACTGGTTCAAAAGGAGAAAGCTAAAGAAGAAAGGTCAAAACTAGGGGAAGATATCAAAATGCCAGCGAATCCACAAATAACAATCATAACTTTGAACGTGAATGGGATGAACTCGCCCATAAAACGTAGACAAAGAGCAGATTGGATTAGAACCCCAAACCCTACCATATGTTGTCTTCAAGAAACACATATGAGACGGGTTGACACTCACAAGGTTAGAATTAAAGGTTGGAGTAAAACCTTTTGGGCCTCAACTGATAGAAAGAAGGCAGGAGTTGCAATCATGATATCTGACAAAGCCAAAGCACAAATAGACCTGATCAAAAGGGATAGGGAAGGTAAATATATTCCGCTAAAAGGGAGTATAGATAATGAGGAAATATCACTAATCAACATGTATGCACCAAATGGTATAGCATCCAAATTTTTCATGGAGAAACTAGGAGAATTGAAGGAGGAAATAGACAGTAAAACCATATTAGTGGGAGACTTGAACCAACCACTATCAAATTTAGATAAATCAAACCAAAAAATAAACAAGAAAGAGGTAAAAGAGGTGAATGAAATCTTAGAAAAATTAGAGTAAATAGACATATGGAGAAAAATAAATAGGGACAAAAAAGAATACACCTTCTTTTCAGCGTCACATGGCACATTCACAAAAATAGATCATACACTAGGTCATAGAAACATGGCACTCAAATGCAGAAAAGCAGAAATATGAACTGCAGCCTTTTCAGATCACAAGGCAATTAAAATATTGATTGGCAACGGTACATGGAGACCCAAATCAAAAATTAATTGGAAATTAAATAACATGATACTCCAAAATCGGATACTTAGAGAAGAAATCATAGAAACAATTAACAATTTCTTTGAAGACAATGACAATGGCGAAACATCCTTTCAAACCTTATGGGATGCAGCCAAGGCAGTACTTAGAGGAAAATTCATATCCCTGAGTGCATATATTAACAAATTAGGGAGGACAGAGACCAAGGAATTGGAAATGCAAATCAAAAAACTTGAGAATGAACAAATTAAAAACCCCCAGAAGAAAACCATACTAGAGATCCTAAAAATTAAGGGAGAAATTAATAAAACAGAAAGTGACGGAACCATTAAGCTAATAAACAAGACTAGAAGCTGGTACTTTGAAAAAACAAACAAAATAGACAAAGTACTGGTTAATTTAATTAAAAAAGGAAAGAAGAAAGGCAAATTAATAGCATCAAGGATGAAAAGGGGGATCTCACCTCCACTGAAGAGGAAATTAAGGCAAGGATTAAAAACTACTTTGCCCAACTATATGGCAATAAATATACCAACCTAGGTGATATGGATGAATATTTACAAAAATATAAATTGCCTAGACTAACAGAAGAAGAAATAGTTTTCTTAAATCATCCCATATCAGAAAAAGAAATCCAACAGGCCATCAAAGAACTTCCTAAGAAAAAATCCCCAGGGCCTGATGGATTCACCAGCGAATTCTATCAAACATTCAGAGAACAGTTCATCCCAATACTATACAAACTATTTGACATAATAAGCAAAGAGGGAGTTCTACCAAACTCCTTTTATGACACAAGCATGGTACTGATTCCAAAACCAGGCAGGCCAAAAACAGAGAAAGAAAATTCTACACCAATCTCCCTAATGAATATAGATGCAAAAATCTTAAATAGGATACTAGCAAAAAGACTCCAGCAAGTGATTAGAAGGGTCATCCACCATGATCAAGTAGGATTTATACCAGGGATGCAGGGCTGGTACAACATTAGGAAAACTATCCACATAATTGACCACGTCAACAAGCAAACCAACAAGAACCACATGATTATCTCAATAGATACAGAAAAAGCCTTTGATAAAATACAACACCCATTCCTACTAAAAACACTAGAAAGCATAGGAACAGAAGGGTCATTCCTAAAAATAATAAACAGTATATATCTAAAACCATCAGCTAATATCATCTGCAATGGGGATAAAATAAATTTCTCTCCCTCTCTTCTTTCCATTTTCGACCCCTCATATGCCCTCCCCCCTTCCTCTAGCCATACTCCTCTCCTCTTTCCCCCTCTCTACCTTTTCCTGCTCTGTCTTTCCCAACGTCCATCCCCTGGGCTCTTCTTTTCCATCCAATCTTCTTCGGATCCACACTCACCCTTCCCCCTTCTTACCTCCACAATAATCCTCATCGTCTTTCTACTCGTTATGCTGTCTAGATCTCCTCAGTCCTCTAGCCTTCTCCTCCCGTTTTTTCTTTTCCTTTTCTGTTTTCTCCTCTCTCTTACCTTCCTCTTCCATTGCCATACCCACTCCACACCCTTTCCCTTCTCTCCCTCTGCATGCGCCTGTTCTCCCCTGCCCTCCTTAGCTTCTTTCCTCTGCCTCTCTCTTTTTTATTCACCCCTCTCAACCTATTTTTCCACTTCCCATTTGACCGGAGATTCCAAGGGGGAATCCGGTATTTTATTGACACTCTCAGGGGGGAACAGCAATCACACCTCCATGATCAGCAAAGGGACAGAAATCACTGGCTTCTCCGTGGATCGGAGAAATGCGGGAAACAGCCTCGCAATGGACAGGGTTGCTCGAAACAGCACACAGGACGACCGTCTCCACCCAGAATTTTCTCACCGGAGCAAACACGAATCCATCCAGACCCATTCCCCGGAAGAGAAAGGGGTCTTCCAGCCTCATTTACAGGAAGGATCAGGGGGGGGGGGTTAGGGCAAAAGTCATGAAAGGGTTCAAGTCAACAAAATCAAGTACATTACTGCTCAGGAAAAGAACCACAAGAGGGACTGAGGCTCAGAGATACAGGCTCACAAAAGACCGATAGTGAAGAAGACGGAGTCATTTTCTAAGGGGCTGAAGGACTTACCTCGGAAGTTGGATCAAAGGGAGTTACATTTCCTTCTCGGAAAACCCAGAGAAACTAAAAGGAACCGCCCCCGTAGCAATGCCAATCAAAGATTCCGATTGGACAACGGACACACCCATGAACTGCACAGAGGACTGTTCCAAAGGCGAAAGCTGTGGGGGGCGGGGAGGTGGGAGGTCGTGGGAGGGACCACAAAGGGGCGGGGGTGGAGATGGTGGCTGCAGGCCCCAGATATAAAAGGCTACACCTCCACCCCCGGAAACGGAAGACTAACAGGAGAAACCTGCTGGCAATTAGCGAGTGCCCTAGTGGAGGGCAACCTGACATGTCTTCCACAGTAGTTTCCTCCCCTGGCCAAACTCCCCCGCCTGCTCCAACAACCTCCGTGGGCTGGCCCAATTACCCTCCAACATTTCCCTTTTCGCTCCCTCTCATACTCTTCACCTCCTTCTAGCCAGATTTCTCTGCCCTTCGTCCCCTTCTCCCCTCTTTCCATTCTGTCCCTCCCAACTTTCTCTCCTTTTCTAACCACGCTCTTTCTCTGCTCCTCCCTGACCTCACTCTTATACTTTTTCTACTCTTCATCCAGCCTAGGTCTCTTCATCGCTCCAGTCTACCACCATGTGCCCCCGGCTGAGTACCACCGCCTTCACCCACGATTTTGCTCACCGAAGCAAACACGACTTCATCCAGAGACATTCTCCAGAAGGGAAAAGGGTCTTCAAGCCTCTTCTACAATAGGGATTCGGAGCAAATGAGCGCAAAAGTCATGAAAGGGTTCGGGTCTGCAAAATCAAGTACGTGATGCTCAGGAAAAGAACCACGGAAGGCACTTGAGGCTCAGAGAGACCTGCTCACAAAAGACCGATAGTGTCAAAGCCAGAGTTGCTTTCCAAGGGGCTGAAAGGCTTACCTCGGAAGTTGGATCAGAGGCAGTTCAGTTTTCTCCTAGGACAACCAGGAGAAAAGAACTGAAAGGAACCGCCCACCTAGCAATGCCAAGCGAAGATTCTGATTGGACAAGGGACACGTCAGTGACCCTAAAGTGGACAATTCCAAGGTCGTAAGCAGCTGTGGTGGCGGGGTAATGGGGAGGTCAGAGGGGCCAGGAGCCTGGGGTGGCTACAGGCCAGAGATCCCCAACACCCCACCTCTACCCGGGGAAACCGAGGAGCAAAAGGAGAAACGTGCTGGCAATTAGCGAGTACCGTGGTGGAGGGCAACCTGATCTGTCTTCAGGACTGGTTTCCTCCCCTGGCCAAACTCCCCTGCCCGCTCCAACAACCTCCGTGGGCTGGCCCAATTACCCTCCAACATTTCCCTTTTGGCCCCCTCTCATTCTCTTCACCTCCTTTTAGTGGTATTTCTCTGCCTTCCGCCCAACCCACCCCCACACACCCCTCTTTCTATTCTGTCCTTCGCAACTTTCATCTCCTCTCTCTTCTCCTTTTCTATCACGTACTTGATTTTGGGACCCGAACCCTTTCATGACTTTTGCGCTCATTTGTGAGTGAGGTCAGGGAGGAGCAGAGAAAGAGCGTGGTTAGAAAAGGAGAGAAAGTAGGGAGGGACAGAATGGAAAGAGGGAGGGGTTGGCGAAGGGCAGAGAAATCCAGCGAGAAGGAGGTGAAGAGAAAAAGAGGGAGCGAAACAGAAATGTTGGAGGGTAATTGGGCCCGCCCACCGAGGTTGTTGGAGCGGGCTGGGGACGTTGGCTAGGGGGAAAACGAGTCTGGAAGACATGTCAGGTTGCCCTCCACCAGGGCACTCGCTAATTGCCAGCATGTTTCTCCTGTTGGTCCTCGGTTTCCCGGGGTGGAGGTGTAGCCTTTTATATCCGGGGCCTGCAGCCACGGTCTCTACCCCGGCCCCTTTCTTCCCTCCCAGGACCTCCCACCTCCCCGCCCCCCACAGCTTTCGCCTTTGGAAAGGTCCATTGTGCAGTTCAAGGGCGTGTCCGTTGTCCAATCGGAATCTTTGTTTGGCGTTCCTAGGGGGGCGGTTCCTTTTAGGTTCTCTGGGTTTTCCACCTGGAAATGTAACTCCCTTTGATCCAACTTCCGAGGTAAGTCCTTCAGCCCCTTAGAAAATGACTCCGTCTTCTTCACTATAGGTCTTTTCTGAGCCTGCATCTCTGAGCCTCAGTCCCTCTTGTGGTTCTTTTCCTGAGCAGTAATGTACTTGATTTTGTTGACTTGAACCCTTTCATGACTTTTGCCCTAACTCCTCCCCCACTCCCATCCTTCCTGTAAATGAGGCTGGAAGACCCCTTTCTCTTCCGGAGAATGGGTCTGGATGAATTTGTGTTTGCTCTAGTGAGAAAATTCTGGGTGGAGGCGGTCGTCCTGTGCTGTTTTGAGCAACCCTGTCCATTGCGAGGCTGTTTCCCGCATTTCTCCGATCCACGGAGAAGCCAGTGATTGCTGTCCCTTTGCTGATCATGGAGGTGTGATTGCTGTTCCCCCCTGAGAGTGTGAATAAAATACCGTCAATAAAATGACCCTTCTATTCCTATGGTTTCTAGTGTTTTTAAGAGGAATGGGTGTTGTATTTTATCAAAGGCTTTTTCTGCGTCTATTGAAATAATCATGTGGTTCTTGTTGGTTTGCTTGTTCATGTGGTCAGTGATGTGGATGGTTTTCCTAATATTGAACCAGACCTGCATCCCTGGTATAAATCCTACTTGATCATGGTGAATGACTCTTCTGATCATTTGCTGGAGTCAGGGTGAATGACTCTTCTGATCATTTGCTGGACTCCTTTTACTAGTATCTTATTTAAGATTTTTGCATCTATATTCATTAGGGAGATTGGTCTATAGTTTTCTTTCTCTGTTTTTGGCCTGCCTGGCTTTGGAATGAGGTAGAACTCCATCTTTGCTTATTATGTCAAATAGTTGGTATAGTATTGGATTTAGTTGTTCTTTGAATGTTTGATAGAATTTACTGGTGAATCCATTAGGCCCTGGGAATTTTTTTTCTTAGGAAGTTCTTTGATGGCCTGTTGTATTTCTTTTTCTGATATAGGATTATTTAAGAAATCTATTTCTTCTTCTGTTAGATTAGGCAATGTATATTTTTCTAAATATTCATCCATATCACCTAGGGTTTGTATATTTATTGCCATATAGTTGGGCAAAGTAGTTTTTAATGATTGCACTAATTTCCTCTTGGGTGGAGGTGAGGTGCCCCTTTTCATCATTGATGCTGTTAATTTGCCTTTCTTCTTTCCTTTTTTTAATTAGATTGACCAGTACTTTGTCTATTTTGTCTGTTTTTTTCAAAGTACCAGCTTCTAGTCTTGTTTATTAGCTCAATGGTTCTATCTAGATCCTGGATGTGCGGTTGTTGCTCCCCTCTCAGAGTGCATATCGAGTACAGGATTCCTCCTTGGAGTCTCTTGTGACCTGGGAAGTGGAAAAATGGGTTGAGAGGGGTGAATAAAAAAAATGTGATAGACATTGGGAAAGAAGATAAGGAGGGGAGGGGAGAAGAGAGAGGTGATGCAGAGGTAAAGAAGGGAAAGGGTGGGGAGTGGGTGTGGCGATGAAAGAGGGAGGAGAGGAGGAAGAGAAAGATGGGGGCATAGAAAAGGAGAAGAGAGAGGGGATGACAGTTGCGAAGGACAGTCTAGAAAGAGGTGGAGAGAGGTGGAAAGAGGAGAGTCATATGGCTAGAAGGAGGGAAAGGAGAATGAAAGGGAGAGAAAAGGGAAGTGTTGGAGGGAGAAAAGGGCCAGCAGAGGGAGAAAGTTGGAGCGGGTGGGGGAGTTTGGGGGGGGGGTGCGCGGGGGGGGGGGGCACCTATCAGGAAGGCATGCGAGGTTGCCCGCCACCTGGGCACTCGTTAAGGGCCAGCAAATTCCTCCCTTTGGTCCTGCGTTTCCCCCCGTGGAAGTGGGGTGTTGGTACTTTCCACATTCTTGATTAACCATGGCTGCTCAGTGACATGGAAGAGAGTCGACACTAGCCTAATTCGGAATGGTGGTAATACCACCTCTGTAATTTCACTCTGAGGCTCGGGAAGTTGGAATCGTCCCCTGGGCCATTCACTGACCTGTCCATCGTCCAATCAGAATCTTTGCTAGTCCTTTGCTGGGTGGGCGGTTCCTTTCAGTTTCTCCGAGTTTTCCTGGGAGAAAAGTTGAACTGCTTTTGTTCCAACTTCCGAGGTAAACCTTTCAGCCCCTTGGAAAAGGACCCTGTCTTTTTTCACTATCGGTCTTTTGTGAGCTCTGAGCCTCAGCGCCTCCTGTGCTGCTTTTCTTGTGCGGCACGCACTTGATTTTGTTGACTTGAAACCTTTCATGGCTTTTGCCCTAATTTCTGCCTGATCCCTTTAGTAAGTGAGGTTGGAAGACCCTTTTGTGTTCTGGAGAATGTCTCTGGATGGACTCGTGTTTGCTCCTGTGAGCAAAATCCTGGGTGAAGGCGGAGGTCCTTTGTTGTTTCAAGCAAGCCTTTCCATTGCGAGGCTCTTTCCCGCATTTCCCCTGTCCAAGGAGAAGCCAGGGATTTCTTTCCTTTGGCTGATCCTGGATGTGCGATTGCTGTTGCCCTCCAAGAGTGTAAATGAAGTGCCGGAGTCCTCCGTAGACGCCCCAGTAAAAAGGGAAGTAGAAAAACAGGTTGAGAGGCGTGAATAAAAAAAGAGATAGACCTGGGAAAGAAGATAAAGAGGGGAGGGGAGAAGAGAGGGGGGATGCAGAGGGAAGGAAAGAAGGGAAAAGGAGGGGAGTGGGTGTGGCTACGAAAGAGGGGAAGATATGAGAGAGTAGGTAATGGAAAAGTGGAAAGGAAGAGTGGAGAGAAGTCAGGAAAGTGGGGGCGGGGGGAAGAGTCTCAGGGGAAGATGGAGTTGGGGAAAAGCGGGAAAGATAAAGAGGCCAGGGGAAGAGTCAGGGGATGGCAAGAGGACGGAGCAAGGACAGGGAGAGGACAGGAGGGGAGAAAGAGGAGAGAATGAGAAAGGGATGGAGAAGGGAGAGGGAGAAAAAATTAAGGAAAGATAGTTAAAGAGAGAGACAGAGACAGAGAGAGAGAGAGAGAGAGAGACAGAGAGAGAGAGAGAGAGAGAGAGAGAGAGAGAGACAAAGAGAGAGACAGACAGAGAGAGAGAGAGAGAGAGAGAGAGAGGGAGAGAGAGAGAGAGAGAGAGAGAGAGAGAGAGAGAGAGAGAGAGAGAGAGAGAGAGAGAGAGAGAGAGAGAGAGAGAGAGAGCGCCAGCTGGCAGGAAAAGACTAGAAGTAAAAAGAAAACTAGACCAGATATCCAGTAAGTAAATGGTAAATGAGGTGTAGGGGGAGTGGAGAACCCAGGAAAGAGTGGGGGGCGGGGATAGAAGTGGAGAAGAGAGTGGGGATGAAAGTTGGGAATGGTAGAGAAGGAAAAAGTAGAGAGATACTTTTACTTTTTATCTTTCTGTATTCGGTCTTTTCGTAGCAAATGCTTGGGAATCTTCTATTTTGTTGAATGCCCATACTTTCCCTTGGAAGTATATAGTCAGCTTTGCAGGGTAGTTGATTCTTGGTTGGAGACCCGGCTCTCTTGCCTTTTTAAATATCGTGTTCCATGCTTTGCGGTCTCTTAGCATGTGAGCTGCTAATTCTTGTGTGATCCTTATGGGAGCGCACCTATATCTGAAGCTCCTCTTCTTGGCTTCTTGTAGGATTTTCTCCTTTTCTTGGAAGCTCTTAAATTTGGCGATTACATTCCTGGGGTTTGTCTTTTGGGGATTTAGTATAGAGGATGTTCTGTGAACCCTTTCTATTTCTATTTTGCCCCCTTGCTCCAGAATATGTGGGCAATTTTCTTCTATAATCTCCTGTAGAATACCATCGAGGTTTTTGTTCATCTCTGGTTTTTCCAGGAGACCAATAATTCCGTGGTTGTCTCTTCTTCCTCTGTTTTCCAAGTCTGTGACCTTTTCAGTGAGATATTTTATGTTTTCTTCTAATTCATTAATTTTTTGGCTTCGCTTTATTGATTCTTGCTCTTTTGTAATCTGGCTGTCTTCCATTTGCTTAATTCTGGTCTTTCGGGACTGGTTTTGCTTTTCAGCTTTGTCTGCCCCTCTATTAGATGCTTCCAGCTCGTTCTCCACTTGTGAAGTCTTGTCTATCAGACTGCTGATCTCTTTCTCCCATTTTTCTTTCCAAAAGGTTTCCATCTTTTGGGTAACCTCCAGTTTGAGATCTTCCAGTGCTTGTGGATGGTTTCCATTTGGGGAAGCATGTTCTGATTTTGTTTGTAATTCATCCTCATTCTCTTCATTTCCTTGGGTACTTCCTTCAAAAAAGTTTTCAATACTCACTCCCCCCCCCCCCCCCCAGCTTTGTTCTTGGAGGCTTGATTTTGGGCTGTGTGAGCCATCCCTTTGGTGGTTTTATTCCACTTTGTTTTTTGGTCATAGTCTGGGTAATACGGGTGGGTTTTCTGTGAATTTAGGTTGCCTCAGACTAGTTCTTCCCAGCCTCCGAGGTTTCTTAGAGCACGGGCCCCTTTGTTCAGCCCAACCACGCAGGCCATCAGTGCGGCCCGCCCAGGTGTTCAGCGCAAACTCCCCGGAGGTCAGCTCCGCAGCCCCCTTGGTCAGTTTAGGATTCTCCCGTAAAAGTGCCCTGAGAGGTTGTTTCCTTACAGTCAGTAGATCCCAAGGATCCTGGTGTGCCCCCTCAGACAGAGACTCTCCTCACTCACTCGCTGTCCCAGTGAGAGCTCTGATAGCTTACTCTGGTTTGGTGGGGGTGTTGAGGGGGATGTCTGGCTCAGTTCATGGTTTTGTGTGAGCTTTTCCTCCTCCTTATACTGTAAAAATGTTCAAACCCCACATACCTTCGATTCTGTGGGGGTACTGGAGTGTCCTTCCGTTCTTCCAAAGGTGATTTTCATGCTCTATTCAGGTAGTCTATTTCGTTCGGTGCTGGGGAGGGGAAGCAAGTCGAGTCTAGATTGCAGCCATGATTACCCGGAAATCCCCATCTTTCTGATTATAAGAGATTTAGAGCACTTTTTCACATGCTTATTAATCGTTTTGATTTCTTTGGCTGAAAACTGCCTGTTCATGTCCTTTGCCCATTTATCAATTGGAGAATACCTTGATTTTTTTGTAGAATTGATTTAGCTCTTTATGATTTGAGTAATTAGATCTTTGTCTGAGGATTTTATTATGAAGACTGTTTCCCAATTTGTTGCTTATCTTCTTATTTTGGCTATATTGATTTTGTTTGTACAGAAAATTTTAATTTTGATGTAATCAAAATTGTTTATTTTACATTTTGTGACACTTTCTATGTATTGCTTGGTTTTAACGTCTTCCTCTTCCCACAGGTCTGATATGTATACTATTCTGTGTTCAGCTAATTTGCTTACACTTTCGTTTTTATGTTCAAATCATTCACCCATTCTGAGTTTATCTTGGTGTAGGGTATGAGGTGTTGATCCAAACCCAATCTCTCCCACACTGTCTTCCAGTTTTCCCAGCAGTTTTTCTCAAATAGTGGATTTTTGTCTCAGAAGCTGGGATCTTTGGGTTTGTCATATACTATCATGCTGATGTCACTTACCCCAAGTCTATTCCACTGATCCTTTCTGTCTCTTAGCCAGTACCAAATTCTTTTGAGGACCACTGCTTTATAATAGAGTATGAGATCTGGGACTGCAAGGCCACCTTCCTTTTTTATTTATTTTTTCATTATTTCCCTGGATATCCTTGATCCTTTGTTCTTCCAAATGAACTTTGTTATGGTTTTTTTTTCCTAAATCAGTAAAAAAAATTTTTTTTTTGGAAATTCAATGAATATGACACTAAATAGAGGAAAAAGTTTGGGTAGGGTGGTCATTTTTATTATATTGGCTCTTCCTACCCATGAGCAGTTCATGTTTTTCCAATTGCTCAGGTCTAGTTTTAGTTGTGTGGAGAGTGTTTTGTAGTTGTGTTCAAGGTTCCTAAGTATTTTATTTTGTCTATGGTGATTTTGAATGGGATTTCTCTTTCTAATTCTTGCTGCTGAGCTGTGGTGGAAATATAGAGGAATGCTGATGACTTAATTGGGTTTATTTTGTATCCTGCAACTATGCTAAAGTTGTTGATTATATTGACTAGCTTTTTGTTTGATTCCCTAGGATTCCTTACATAGACCACCATATCATCTGCAAAGAGCAATAACTTGGTCTCCTCCTTGCCTGGTCTTTTTTGCATTATTTCCCATTTTCCCTGTCAGAAGGCTTCCATCGTTTTGATAATTTCCAATGTAAATTCTTCAAGAGCTCATGGAAATTTTCCATTTCTTTTGGAAGGTTTTGGAGCATTTTGTTTGTGTTTCCTCTTCTATTTCCTCTGTATTTTGTATTTTCGCTGCATAAAATGTGTCCAAAGTAAACCCGTTCTTCTTGCTTTTCTTGGTGTTTAGATGTTGTTGCTCCTGTGCACTGTTTGCCATCTCTATGGTTTTTTCCTCCCCTTTCCCATCAGAAATCTGAGTAAGGAGGGCTGGGTTTCAGTGTATGGGTCTACTGATCCGAGGCTTTATCCACAGGAAAATTCTCCATTCTCTGCAGCAGCGCTATCTTCCCCGGGATGCCCAGGGTCTGCCCTGGGCAGACGTTTCCCCCTCGCCAAACTCCCCCGCCCGCTCTAACTTTCTCCCTTGTCTGGCCCTCTTCTCCCTCCAACACTTCCCTTTTCTCTCCCTTTCATTCTCCTTTCCCTCCTTCTAGCCATATGACTCTCCTCTTTCCCCCTCTCTCGACCTCTTTCTAGTCTGTCCTTCGCAACTGTCATCCCCTCTCTCTTCTCCTTTTCTATGCCCCCCTCTTTCTCTTGCTCCTCTCCTCCCTCTTTCATTGCCACACTCACTCCCCATCCTTTCCCTTCTTTCCCTCTGCATCACCTCTCTCTTCTCCCCTCCCCTCCTTACCTTCTTTCCCAGGTCTCTCTCTTTTTTTATTCACCCCTCTCAACCCGTTTTCCCACTTCCCAGGTCACAAGAGACTCCAAGGAGGAATCCTGTACGCGATATACACTCTGAGAGGGCAGCAACATCCGCACATCCAGGATCTACAGTGAGAGCAAAGAAATTCCTGGCTACTCACTCCTTGGATGGGGGAAATGGTGAAAAAAGACCCCCGAGGTACAGGGAGCCCTGAACCAGCATTGGCCCGCTGCTGAGTACCACCGCCTTCACCCAGGATAGTTTGCTCCCCGGGGCAAACACCACTTCACCCAGAGATGTCCTCCGGAGCAGAAAGGGGTCTTCACGCCTCATTTACAAAGGGGATCAGGGAGAAATCAGGGCAAAAGTCCTTAAGGGGTTCAAGTCCACAAAACCTTGGACAATTTAATGCTCAGGAAAAGAACCACCCAGGGCGCTGAGGCTCACAGAAGATTGATGGTGGAAAGACAGTCATTTCTCAAGGGGCAGCAAGATTTACCTCCCAAGTTGGAGCCGGGGGAGTTCCATTTTCTCCCAGGAAAACACCAAGAAACTTACAAGAACCGCCCACCTAGCAACTCCCAGCGAAGATTCTGGTTGGACAACCCTCAGGTCACTTCCGCAGCGCGGACAATTCCAATTCGCCAGGGTCAGGGGAGCGGCTGGGAGGGGGAGGGACACCTGACAAGGACAACCCCTCACGGTGTGGCCACAGGTCACAGAAACCCAACACCCCACCTTCACCCGGGGAAACCAAGCACCCAAAACGAAAACTTGCTGACAATTGGCGAATGCCCATGTTGCGGGCAACCTCGAATACCTTCATCACACGTTTTCCCCCTGGCCAACCTCCCCCGCCTGCTCTAACTTTCTCTCTCCCTCCCCCTTCGCTCTCCCTCCACTCCTATTTCTCAACTCTTTACCCCTTCCTCTTCGCCTTTTCTATGCCCCACCCCTCTTTCTCTGGTCCTCCCTCCCCCTCCACACTCTTATACTTTTACTACTCCTTAGCCAGTCTAGGGGTCTTCAGCCCTCTAGTCTTCTCCTCCCTCCCCCTCCCCCTTTCCATTCTTTCTTTTTTCTCTCTCTGTCCTCTCCATTACTTTCTCATTCTCTCCTTTTTCTCCCTTCTTGTCCTCCTCTCTGTCTCTCTCTCTCTCTCTTTCACACACACACACACACACACACACTCACACACACTCACACACAGGCAACCCCTTTCCTCTAGTCTTCCCGTGACTCTTCCCCTGGCTTCTACACCTTTCCCTCTTTTTCTCCATCCTCTCCTGACTCACCCACACACACACCTTTCCTGACTTTTCTTTCATCTTCCTTTCCAGTTCCTTTCTTTTTCCTACTCTCACCACCGCCTCTCTTCTTTCACTGCTAAACCCACTCTTCTCCAGCTCCCTTTCTCTTCTTTCCCTTTGTTCCCTCCCTTCTGTCCTCCTCCTTCCCCCAGTCTTATCTTTTTTTACCTCTGTCTCTTTTTTATTGTCCCCTCGCACTCCCATTCCCTTTTTTTACTTTCTCTCATTTTCTTCCACCTCCCCTTATTTTTCTCCATGGGATTTGTGTGAGATGAAATTGTCCCAGCATGCTCGTATTAGTAACTTCCTGTAGAAAAAATGTGGTTAGCAGCCCTCCACTAAGAGAGATCAATATTTCTCCTTTTGATGAGTAGATGAAACCCCCCCACTCACCCACCTCTTAGTATAGGCCTTTGATAGTCTCCTCAAATGTGGCAAAAGAGCCCCTCCCCCTTCCTCCTTCCCATGGGAAGAGGTTTGGTGTCCTAATTCCTATGAGAGAAGCCCCAAAACTTACCCGTTAGAAAAGTTAAAATACATGATTACTAAAACCCAAGAACTGTTATATAATGCTGCAAAAATCCTTCCGCAGCCCTACAAACTACAAACCTAATGAGTAACTCCTATAAGCTTGAAAGAGTTGAGAAAGATTAAGGAGGATAGAGAATGGAGGGTTGAAAAGATACTCCATGATGGGAAAATGGACATGGGGCACTTTGATGGATCTCCATAAAATCTGAGTAAATCTGGGTACCTCTCTGCCCTCTCAGACTGTGGAGCTTCCCCTCCTCTCTCCCCACCACCCACTTCCTCAATCCCTGTCTCTCCCCTACTGTTTTTCACTGTCAATCTATGCCAACTTCAGTCTGCCAGTCCTTTGCCCTCTTGCCTCCCCTCCCCCGCACCAGCCTTTCCTTTCTCTTGTTCACTATCTTCTTGCCTCTCTATATCTTTCTTTCCCCACCCTCTGTCTCTCCCTTCCCAGTAATTCCCTTTTCTTCTCTGTCATTCTCTAGCTCCTTCTCTCTCACTGCCCCTCTCTCCCATATCTATGTCTCCCTCTGTGGTTCACTTTTTTGGTTGTATGTCTCTCCTGCTATACAGACTCTGTCTCCTCAGTCTCTCCATCTCTGTGTCTATCTGGCACATTCCAGGCTCTAGCTGTCTCTGCATCTGTTTCTTCCTGTTTTTCACCGTGTGTCTCCTGAGGGCTCTCCAATCACTGTCCCTGTCTTTCTCTCACCCCTCCCTTTCAAATCCTCTCTGCCACTTCCCCTTCATCCCAGTGCCTCACATCCAGTGTCTTTCTCTCTCATCCCTTCTCTATTTCTCTCCCTCATCTATTCATTCATTTCTTTGGTACTCTCTGCCCTCAGACCCTTCTCTTTCTGTCTCTCTGTCTGTCTGTCTGTCTGTCTGTCTGTCTCTCTCTCTCTCTCTGGTGTTTCCCTACCCAGTCTCTCTCCCTCTATTTCTTTCCCTCTCTCCAGTTGAATTTAATCCAATCAAAAGCCTCCAGAGTGACTTCCGGGTAAGCATGGCTGCACAGTAGACACGGCTCGCTTCCTCTCCTCAAACCCAAATTTAGACCGAATGAGAGACATGACAGCGAAAGGGAGAGAGAAAGGGCAGGAGCAAAGGAAGTAAAGAGAGTGACAGAGAGGCTGATGAGGAGTCCAGGAGAAAAAGATAGAAAAGGGGTAGGGGCTTGAGAAAGGGGGAAGGACAGACAAGGGAGAAATGGAGAATATAGATAGAAAGTAGAAGAAGAGAGACCTAGTGGACATACAGAGTAGGAAAAGAGAAAGGGTGTGGGGTGGGGTGGGGGCCAGGGTAGAGAAGATTCCAAAGTAGTCAGAGAGGGAATGACAGAATCAAAGAGAGACAAAAGAAAGAAGAGCAAGGAGATGAAAGTGAGAAAGGGAAAGAGACAGTAAGAAGTACTGGGGACAAATAAGGACAGAGAACAAAGGAGGAGAGGTAGAGAGAGGAAAAGGACAGACAAATAAGGGAAGGAGAGAAAAGAGAGGAGGAAGTATGTGGGATGAAACTGTGCATTATTCCCCCACGTCTATTGATCAGTATTAGCAATTTTCTGTTGAAAAGAATCTCCTCTCCCCTCAGTTATAATAGCAGTTATATTAGATAGCAATATAGGCTTCTTCCTATTCTCAAAGATGACTAAAGAGCCTCCCCACCCCCACTCATTTTGGGAGGGGTACTGTAGCCTATGCCCGGGCATCACGAGGGCAACATATTTGATTGCTGTACAGATTCAAATTCCTGGGGCTTTGATTAGTTCACTTTGCTTTGATTTTAGAAATTTGCTTTGCAAGGATAAAAGGGAGGGGAAGGAATATAGACTTCTGGAAAGAATGAAAAACTGAAAAAAAAACCCCAAAACACCCTGATACCCAAAGGGCAAATTTCACCAACTTGTGTGTGTGTCTGCGTGTGCGTGTGCCTATATACACGCATATGAAAAGATTTGATTGTACCAGTCAGGAACACCAATTTTTTCTTTGCAATAAATTTACAATCTTTTCTGGGTTTCAGTACTCCCTGAAAATGCTTCAACTATTTGGCAGTTCTTCCAATTCCTACAGAAAAGGGTAAACAATTTTGCAGGCAGCTAACTTTCCACTTTCTTGATTAACTATGGCTGCTCAGTGACATGGAAGAGAGTCAACACTAGCCTAATTCGGGATTGTGGTAATATCTTTGTTACTTTCATTGCAAGCAAACATGAGGTTTTTTTAGAAACCTGTTTGTATAGAGTACCTGTTTTGGTAACACTCCTGTGGAGCTGCATTGGGGTGGGAGGGAAATGGGCTCATCTCCCCAGGAATCATTCTAATGAGCACATGGGAGATCTGAGGCTGGCAGAATTCATATAACTTTATTCAGAGGCTGGGTGGGGGTGCATGGAGTGAGGGAACACTACAGGGAGGGGAGCCAGATTAAGGGAGAGAGAAAGGGCGGATGGATGGGGGGGGAGAGCAAAGGGGAGGCTCCAGAGTCTGAGGGCAGAGAGGTACCCAGATTTACTCAGATTTTATGGAGATCCATCAAAGTGCCCCATGTCCATTTTCCCATCATGGAGTATCTTTTCAACCCTCCATTCTCTATCCTCCTTCGTCTTTCTCAACTCTTTCAAGCTTATAGGAGTTACTCATTAGGTTTGTAATTTGTAGGGCTGTGGAAGGATTTTTGCAGCATTATATAACAGTTCTTGGGTTTTAGTAATCATGTATTTTAACTTTTCTAACGGGTAAGTTTTGCGGCTTCTCTCATAGGAATTAGGACACCAAACCTCTTTCCATGTGAATGGGGAAGGGGGAGGCTCTTTTGCCACATTTGAGGAGACTATCAAAGGCCTATCCTAAGAGGTGGGTGGGTGGGTGGGGTTTCTTCTACTCTTCAAAAGGAGAAATATTGATCTCTCTTAGTGGAGGGCTGCTAACCACATTTTTTCTACAGGAAGTTACTAATACGAGCATGCTGGGACAATTTCATCTCACACAAATCCCATGGAGAAAAATAAGGGGAGGGGGAAGAAAATGAGAGAAAGTAAAAGAGGGGAATGGGAGTGCGAGGGGACAATAAAAAAGAGACAGAGGAAAAAAAGAGAAGAGTGGGGGAAGGAGGAGGACAGAAGGGAGGGAACAAAGGGAAAGAAGAGAAAGGGAGCTGGAGAAGAGTGGGTTTAGCAGTGAAAGAAGAGAGGCGGTGGTGAGAGTAGGAAAAAGAAAGGAACTGGAAAGGAAGATGAAAGAAAAGTCAGGAACGGTGTGTGTGTGGGTGAGTCAGGAGAGGATGGAGTTGGAGAAAAAGAGGGAAAGGTGTAGAAGCCAGGGGAAGAGTCAGGGGAAGACTAGAGGAAACGTGTGTGTGTGTGTGTGTGTGTGTGTGTGTGTGTGTGCCCGGGAGCACGTGTGAGAGAGAGAGAGAGTTGGACAAGAAGGGAGAAAAAGGAGAGAATGAGAAAGGAATGGAGAGGACAGAGGGAGAAAAAAGAAAGAATGGAAAAGGGGGGTGGAGGAGGAGAAGATTAGAGGGCTGAAGACCCCTAGACTGGCTAAGGAGTAGTAAAAGTATAAGAGTGTGGAGGGGGAGGGAGGACCAGAGAAAGAGGGGTGGGGCATATTCTTTTAGCACCCTTTGGGCATAGTTCCAAATTGCTCTCCAGAATGGTTGGATCATTTCACAGCTCCACCAGCAATGAATTAATGTCCCTGCTTTGCCACATCCCCTCCAGCATTCATTACTTTCCTTTGCTGTTATGTTAGCCAATCTGCTAGGTGTGAGGTGATACCTCAGAGTTGTTTTGATTTGCATCTCTCTGATTATAAGAGATGTAGAACACTTCTTCATGTGCTTGTTAATAGTTTTGATTTCTTTATCTGAGAACTGCCTATCCATTTCCCTTGCCCATTTATCAATTGGAGAATGGCTTGATTTTTTTGTACAATTGATTTAGGTCATTATAAATATGAGTAATTAAACCTTTGTCAGAGGTTTCTATGAAGATTTTTTCCCAATTTGTTGTTTCGCTTCTGATTTTAGTTATATTGGTTTTGTTTGTACAAAAGCTTTTTAGTTTGATGTAGTCAAAATTATTTATTTTACATTTTGTGATTCTTTCTATATCTTGCTTGGTTTTAAAGCCTTTCCCCTCCCAAAGGTCTGACATGTATACTATTCTGTGTTTACCCAATTTACTTATGGTTTCCTTCTTTATGTTTAAGTCACTCACCCATTTTGAATTTATCTTGTTCCTAACATGTTCCTAACAATTTGAGAATTCCCAATTATTAGGGTTGTTTGAAGAAATGGAAACTTTAATATCACCATTTGCATTATATGCTGATCGTGGGAATTGTCACGAAGAAGAAGGCCCTGAAAGGGAAATATCTCCAAGTCACAAAAGACACACCAAGCAAGGCTGTCACTTACCATTGTTGTTTCACTCGAGGATGGTCAGGAAAATTCAGTCCAAAGTGAGCCTTGGGCTGCCTTCTCTATAACCATCCTAGGACTTCCTCTCCTTAGAGCCCTTGCCACTGGGTCCCAGAAGCCTTCTTTTTCCTTAAAAGACAAGTTTTCCCCCATTTCAGCTGAGAGAAATTTGCTTATCAGCAATCCAGGAACAAATCTCCACACCCCCAAACAAGCCTTTAATATCCCTACAAGGCTGATCACTCAATTATTTTCATGTATTTACACATCAGGTGTAGTCACATGAGTGCTGAATTAAGTGGTTCCCTATAAACCAGGGTTGTATCATCTCCTGGACCTAGGCCATCTGAAAGTCTAAGACAAGGTCATGCAGGAATCACTTCAGGGTAACTGTCCAGAGAAATTAAAGAATCGTGTGTGATTTTCCCACATACATTACTTTATATATTATCCCTAAGTTAAAGAGCCAATTGTGAGAGCAGAACATTCATCTGTTCCCTTTCACCTTCTCTCTCCCTTTCTGTTTCTTCAAAACCCTCTGCTTAAAAGCAGAACACACCGTCCATCCTTCCTTTACAAACCCACATACTAAAGCTTTATGGACTCTAAATCAAACTTCCCTCCTACCAAATTCAAACCCAACATACCTCCCCACTTTCTCTAACCTGCTTTTTCCATCATAAGTCAAACAACCAGCCCCCTGGTATCACTTCAACCGCTAATCGGTAACCCAAAAGAATTCTGATTTAAAAGATGACATCATTGAACTGTCTTTAGCATAGAGCTCAACCATAAATTTCAGTTCATAGCACAAATTGGTAGACTGAGGTAACAAAATATATGGTAGAGTCAGGTTTACAATAAGGTTTTGTTTACATCCAAATAATACTTAAACACATTTTAGCAGCCATTCACATAATAATCATAAATTTCTGAGCAAGCATTTCACATATATGTCATTTTTAACACCCTACCTATTCTTTGGCTATTGATTGCCACATATATCCTTATACAGATTAAAAATGTAACCAAAATATCAACCAACAATCCCCAGAACTCGTATGAGGTAACTTTATCAATTACATATCACTTAAATCATTTTATCATTCTGGACCTGGAATGTTTGTAGTGAGATTCCACAGCTGCAAACAAGCTTTTTTTTGGTCAGCCAGGGCTGGCAATATTTGCTTGCTTGAGCACCTTAAAACCTCCGTTTCTACAATTAAGATATACTCATCTTTAAGTTCTATCACACAGCAGTTGTTAACTCTTTGAAGCCCCTATGTCAGATCATAAGTATCAGTGTAGAATAATTATAAGCACTTTCTTCTCCTTCCTGTGTGCAAGGAAGTGGTTAATAGTTTCTGAGCAAGTTATCCGAAGGCTCCTTGGCTCAATTTAGATTTATTACTTAACAGCCTTGTCCCATCCTTCTTTAACAAGTGAGCGTACTTCAATTTAAAATTTTGAATTTATCAAACTTCTTTCATAATAATTTACTTTCAGTAAATTTTTAGTTTGAACTTCCCAACTTCCAAATAACTGTGATTAAGTTCTCTAGCAATCTTTCAGTGTGTAACCAAACTGAAGTACAAAGCATTTAGATCCTCCTGTTTAGTTTTCTTGTAGCTCAAAATATTGCTACATACTTGATTAAATTCCAATTTATAATTTGTTGTATCTTAATATCAACTAGTATCTCTATTCATTACTCTCATTGAAATGGAGCACTTCATAAAATGAATCCAGATACCCCAAAATCCAATTATTAACTTATCTAGCTAGGTTATAAGATATGAAGTTATTTCCTTTCACATGTACTTAATCACCTTTCCCTAGTTAGCTACATGTTACCTGGAGTTCCAGCCTGACCTCTCTGATATACCTGAAGCTAGACTGTATTTAATCCTCATGAAAAGCCCTCTCGATTACAGGGCTGGTTGAATTTATCTTGTTAAGGACATACAGGTTGTATGTCATATACCCTTAACCTATTTAGGTGGAAAACTTAATCCTCTTCATAATATAATGCATACATATTTAGCATTCACTCAGCATTACTCAGTTCCAGCATTTGGTATCTGAATACATACATGTTCATTTCTAGATTACAAATTCCTTCCTATGCATTTTGCATTTTGCACGTTTAAAAACAATACATATAACCTTGATTAAAAACAACATCATTTAAAAATTTCCTCTTTTGTAAAACATAAATTCTTAGCACTTATCTCATTAATCCCATGCACAGATTAACCACTTTAAAAAACTTCTTGTGTGTGTAATATAATTTCTTGCTGCCATTAAAATAAATGTGATTTGAAGGATTCCCAAATTCAAATTCTAGAATAAGTTCTTTTCAACAACACAAGTTTCTCTAAATGACTTTTACATCTATAAAGTAGTCAGTACGATTTCTGTCCATACAGAATAAACTTTCCTCTCTGCATCAGACTTGCTATCAATCACATTTACACAATTCTCAAATTCACTGAAATCATTATGCATTGCAAGACCTAACAAAACAAACCCCTAACCATGAGTTTTTGTGCTCAATAAAAATCTGGCAACATTTCACATTTAACTGGCAAACAGTAATACATGAAATTACATTTGTACCATATCAAAATCATTATCAATCCTCCCAGTTTGAGAATTAATCTTAAGAGAAAGTTTCTAACTGTGGAGTAAGAATCTCCCTTTTCTGCTCAGAATTTTCTCTCTTCCGCTCCTTTGGGGGCCCATCCAAAGGAAAAAGGAGAGAAAAATCATCGAACAGACAATTGCACTCTCTCTCTAGCCCTGAAGCCTGCTTCCAGGATCAGGAACAGTGTTGTTACTTCATCATAGCCTGCCTGTTGGAACACAGGCAGAGGGAGCAGGGGTGCAAAATCTATTCTCCTTTGTAACCCTGCATCCCAAACTCCCCCCCCCTTTTTTTTTTAATCCAGCCACAACAAAGACTCAAAGAACCCTATAGGACACCCTCTCCGACACATCCACATACCTGCGTCTAAATACAGAAAGACACATGAGACAAACAGCAAAAGCCAGAAGACAAATAACAGAGACACAGACACGTAAACTGCTCCGATCCTAGGAGCTTATCTTAAGATCTCATTTCTTGGCATGTACTTGTAAGGACCATAAAACACTTAAGCAAGCTGTTTGACAAACAGACTGGTTTTCTATTATTGAGACCAAGAAGTTGCAAGGAAAGGGTTAACCACTGCCCAAGGCAGCCTGACCTTCGGCTTTTTTTTTTCCCACTGCTTCGGCTTCCTTAGCAGTAAAGAAAGAAACCTGATACCTGCAATTATTCATCAGTGGCCAGCTCCCTTCGGCTGCCTCCAGAGTCCTTCGGCTTCTACCGGAGTCCTTCGGCTATCTCCGGCTATCTGTCAGGGGCAAGCAGCCGGCGGCTGGCCACCCAATCCCTCCGTGTGGCAAAAAAACCTCAGTGTGTCTAAAAATCACCTAGAGATCGTGGGGCGTCCCCCAGTCTCTCCTAGGGGTGCAATATCTTCCCAAAAAGGGGACTGAAAAAACCCCTTTCCCCACACTAGACAGGGATTCAAACCCTGTCCCAAATGTGCCAGGGTACCTGACAGAGACACGGAATCTCGTGCTCAGGGCCTGACAACTAGACGGAGACTCGAACTCCGTGCGACAGAGACAGACCTCTGCCCCAGGGGCCTCTAACCACCTGAAAGTTCCGATCTCGGCACCTGCCCTGGACCGTATCCTTCCCCTCCCCTGACCACAAACGCTTCCTCCATTAACTGACTGACTTTCTTGCGAAAGTTCAGAAATGCAGCCATCTGGAGTCCGCACTCAGAAACAGGTGGGAGGGTCAGACCAATGCCGCGAGGCAAAGCCTCTCGCCTTAGAAAAAGGCGGGCCCTGTGGCTTAGCATAGGGGCTCTTGTTTAAACCGCAAGAACGAATGCCCCACTGAGCCATATGTCCATCAGGGGTCGTCGTCTCCCCCATACACATTCGGTCACCATTCACACCCACAGCCACACAACACTCAGCTCACCTGAAGGTCCGGTCCAAGGCAGTGCCTTAGGCCCTCCTGTCCGGGGGGTTCCAAGGTGGAGGGGTACCGGCGATCCCCCAAATGTTAAGGTCCAGGATTTCACCCACCACCATGGAAGTCCACGAACAATGCAAACTGGCAGAGAAAGGCCATTTATTGAACTGATACTCGCATCAGTGGGAACCTCTATCCTCAGAGTTCCGAGTTGCTTCTGACAGGCTGGGCTTTTTATACTTTTCTGTAGGTACCTTACCATCCTTGGAATTTTGCCTGCACATATGGCCCTTATCTGCTTCCTACTATTCTTGGAGCTTTGACAATTCTATATTATTGGGGTCTTCCTGGCCTGTTGTTTGACATATTTGTTGGGGTCCTCCTGGCCTTTATCTGGTACCTACTGTAGCTGGAGGTTTGGCATATTTACGGTTCTGACAAGTTTCTCAAGGCTGACCAGCTCATTAGGCCTTCCTGCTAGGATTTGGTATATTTACGATTCTGACAGGTCAGCTTGTTAGGCCCTCAAGTTTGGCCATTTTCCGGCCTCCCTCACAGCATTCTCTGATGCCTCAGGAGTGCCCGGTTTCAAAGCCTGCTGTTTTGATTCCTGAGTTTGCAAAGGTCCTTTCTCCCCAGAACTAGAAGTTTGGAAAGGTAAATCAGCCAAGATCATTCTCATGACCGACCACGTGTTAAATATTGTTTGCCTGACCTGTTTTCCCTCATTCTTATATTCTTTCAATCTTTGTCCTATCAGGTCCCATTGCTTAACCTCTAAAACCCCCATTGGCGGGAATTCTGGATAAGCTGTCTGAATCACTTTAACAAAGCTTTGAGTTTAGCTTTAGAGACCTTACTTCCTCCCTTTTCAATCAAGGACATTAAGAGTCGAACCTAACAGGTTTGAGAGGAAACAGATTGCCCCATCTCTGGTAGAGAGAGCCTTACCTTCTTTGGCCACAAGAGAAGTAAGCCTCCTCAGACTCTGCCCCGACCATCCTTTGTCAGTTCCCTCGTGTGATGGGACAACTCCTGCCAAGGCTGTGTGAAATAAAAGGTTAAGAGCCCACATGTGGCACCATATGAGACACCACCTGCGAATATCTCAAGAAGAGAGAAAGGATAGTAGTTTAAATTCCATGAGGGGCGAGACGGAGCCGGGAGATGGCAGAATTGAGTCAGAAACCAAGATGGGTTGATTTTAATGGAGCCACAGCACAACTCCAGCTACTGGAAATCTCAAAGGAAAGAACCATCCAGTAGTCCAAAATTAACACCATAATCCAGGAGAAAAACAACTAAATACATTCACAGCAAACACTGTGGGAGTAATAACCCTGAAGAAAACCAACTGCTTCATTACATGGGGTGAAGGGATATGGTTGGGGATGTAGACTCTAAATGAACATCATAGTGCAAACATCAACAGCATAGAAAGAGGTTCTGATCAAGGAAAATACCCAATGAAATTGTGTGTCAGCTGGGTGAAGGGTGGGTGGAAGCGTGGGTGGGAAATATTGTAATTATTGTAACCAAGGAACAATATTCTAAATTGACTAAATAATTAATTTTAAAAATAAGATATTTGATGTTTTTCATTATCATTCCTTTGAATTTCCTTTATTGTTTCTTGATTTCTCAAGATATTAGTTTCTTGATAGTCGATTCTCATTTTTAAGAACTTACATCCTTCTGTCAGTTTTTGATTCTCCTTTCCCAATTGGCCCATTTCTTCTTGCATCATTTTAATTTCTTCTTGCATTCTTTTCTTTTTTTGTTTCTGCCTTTATCACTACCTCTCTCAATTTGTTTTTGAAGTCATTTTTGAGGTATTACACACTCTGTGTCCTTTGCATATTCTTCTTTTGGAATTTGTGTGTGTTTTCTGTAATCTTTTTGTCTACCAAATTCTAATTGGAGAGAGGCAGAGTCAAGATGGTGGCTTAGAAGCAGCAAAACTTCAGACCGCTGAAAACCCTTCCTTACCGACAAACTGAATTCTCCTAGGGGACTGAAATTCAAACTTAAGAACAGGAGAGAGGCAGGGACCAATCTCCCTAATGAATATAGATGCAAAAATCTTAAATAGGATATTAGCAAAAAGACTCCAGCAAGTGATCAGAAGGGTCATCCACCATGATCAAGTAGGATTTATACCAGGGATGCAAGGCTGGTTCAATATTAGGAAAAACAGCCACATAATCGACCATATAAACAAGCAAACCAACAAAAATAACATGATTATTTCAATAGATGCAGAAAAAGCCTTTGATAAAATACAACATCCATTCCTATTGAAAACACTAGAGAGCATAGGAATAGGAGGGTCATTCCTAAAAATAATAAACAGTATATATCATGAGGGCACGACAAACCCTCCATAACGAAGATATTACTCCTCCCTGAGCATCCCATACACCCTGGGGGTAGGGGGGTGTTGGTGGTGCTAAGGGACCATAAAAAGGTAGGGCTAAAAAGGGAAGCATATCAAGGGAGGGGATAAGGGGGGTTGACCTGAAGTAAATCACTGGTTTAAAAGGATATAGCTACAGAAGAAAGGTCAGAACTAGGGGAAGATATCAAAATGCCAGGGAATCCACAAGTGACAATCATAACTTTGAACATGAATGGGATGAACTTACCCATAAAATGTAGACAAATCGCAGATTGGATTAGAACCCCAAACCCTACCATTTGTTGTCTTCAAGAAACACATATGAGGCGGGTTGATAATCACAAGGTTAGAATTAAAGGATGAAGTAAGACCTTTTGGGGTTCAACTGATCGAAAGAAGGCAGGAGTTGCAATCATGATATCTGACAAAGCCAAAGTACAAATAGACCTGATCAAAAGGGATAGGGACGGTAAATATATTCCGCTAAAACTGAGTATAGACAATGAGGAAATATCACTAATCAACATGTATGCACCAAATGGTATAGCATCCAAATTTTTAATGGAGAAACTAGGAGAATTGAAGGAGGAAATAGACAGTAAAACCATATTAGTGGGAGACTTGAACCAACCACTCTCAAATTTAGATAAAATCAAATAAGAAAATAAATAAGAAAGAAGTAAAAGAGGTGAATGAAGTCTTAGAAAAATTAGAGTTAATAGATATATGGAGAAAAATAAATAAGGACACAAAGGAATAAACCTTCCTCTCAGCACCACACGGCACATTCACAAAAATAGATCATACACTAGGTCACAGAAACATGGCACTCAAATGCAGAAAAGCAGAAATAATAAATGCAACCTTTTCAGATCATAAAGCAATGAAAATATTGATCAGTATGGGTACATGGAAAGCCAAATCAAAAATTAATTGGAAATTAAATAATATGATACTCCAAAATCTGTTAGTTAGAGAAGAAATCATAGAAAAAATTAATAATTTCATTGAGGAAAATGACAATGGTGAGACATCCTTTTAAACCTTATGGAATGCAGCCAAAGCTGTACTTAGAGGAAAATTCATACCCATGAGTGCATATATTAACAAATTAGGGCGGGCAGAGATCAATGAATTGGAAATGCAAATCAAAAAACTTGAGAATGAACTACTTAAAAACCCCCAGAAGAAAACCAAACTAGAAATCCTAAAAATTAAGGGAAAAATTAATAAAATCGAAAGTGATAGAACCATTGAGCTAATAAACAAGACTAGAAGCTGGTACTTTGAAAAAAACAGACAAAATAGAAAATGTACTGGTTAATCTAATTTTAAAAAGGAAAGAAGAAAGGCAAATTAACAGCATCAAGGATGAAAAGGGGGACCTCACCTCCGATGAAGAGGAAATTAAGGCAATTATTAAAAACTACTTTGCCAAAATATATGGCAATCAATATACTAACCTAGGTGATATAGATGAATATTTACAAAAATATACATTGCCTAGATTAACAGAAGAAGAAATAGATTTCTTAAATAATCCCATATCAGAAAAAAGAAATCGAACAGGCCATCAAAGAACTTCCTAAGAAAAAATCCCCAGGGCCTAATGGATTCACCAGTAAATTCTATCAAACATTCAAAGAACAACTAACCTCAATACTTTACAAAATATTTGACATAATAAGCAAAGAGGGAGTTCTACCAAATTCCTTTAGAATTAGTACCATCTTTGTGTCATAATACAAACATGGTACTAATTCCAAAGCCAAGCAGGACAAAAACAGAGAAAGAAAACTATAGACCTATCTCCCTAATGAATATAGAAGCAAAAATCTTAAATAAGATACTAGCAAAAGGACTCCAGCAAATGATCAGAAGAGTCATTCACCATGATCAAGTAGGATTTATACCAGGGATGCAGGGCTCATTCAATATTAGGAAAACCATCCACATCATTGTCCACATCAACAAGCAAACCAACAAAAATCACATCATTATTTCAATAGACGCAGAAAAAGCCTTTGATAAAATACAACACTCATTCCCATTAAAAACACTAGAAAGCATAGGAATAGAAGGATCGTTGCAAAAAATAATAAACAGTATTTATCTAAAACCATCAGCTAATATCATCTGCAATGGTGATAAACTAGATGCATTCCCAATAAGATCAGGAGTGAAATAAGGAAGCCCGTTATAACCTCTATTATTTGACATTGTACTAGAAACACTAGCAGTAGCCATTAGTGAAGAAAAAGAAATTGAAGGCACTAAAATTGGCAATGAGGAGACCAAGTTATCACTTTTTGTGGATGACAGGATAGTCTACTTAAAGAATCCTAGAGATTCAACCAAAAAGCTAATCGAAATAATCAAAAACTTTAGCAAAGTTGCAGGATACAAAATAAACCCACATAAGTCATCAGCATTTCTATATATTCGCAACACAGCTCAGCAGCAAGAACTAGAAAGAGAAATCCCATTCAAAATTACCTTAGATAAAATAAAATACTTAGGATTCTATATCCCAAGACAAACACAGGAACTTTGTGAACACAACAACAAAGCACTCTCCACACAACTAAAACTAGACTTGAACAATTGGAAAAACATTAACTGCTCATGGGTAGGATGAGCCAATATAATAAAAATGAGCATCCTACTCAAACTCATCTATTTAGTGATATACCCATGGAACTTCCAGAAAAAATTTTTACTGATCTAGAAAAAAACATCACAAATTTCATTTGGAAGAACAAAGGATCAAGGATGTCCAGGGAAATAATGAAAAAAAAATACAAAGGAAGGGGGCCTGGCAGTCCCAGATCTCAGACTATATTATAAAGCAGTGGTCATCAAAAATATTTGGTACTGGCTAAGAGGCAGAAAAGAGTATCAGTGGAATAGACTAGGGGCAAGTGACCTCAGCAAGACAGTATATGATAAACCCAAAGATCCCAGCTTTTGGGACAAAAATCCACTATTTCATAAAAACTTCTGGGAAAGTTGGAGGACAGTGTGGGAAATATTGGATTTAGATCAACACCTCACACCCTACACCAAGATAAATTCAAAATGGGTGAATGACTTGAACATAAAGAAGGAAACTATAAGAAAATGAGGCAAACACAGAATAGTATACATGTCAGACCTTTGGGAAGGGAGAGGCTTTAAAACCAAGCAAGACTTAGAAAGAGTCACAAAATGCAAAATAAATAATCTGCACTACATCAAATTAAAAAGGTTTGTACAAACAAAACCAATGTAACTAAAATCAGAAGGGAAGCAACACATTGGGAAACAGTCTTCATAAAAACCTCTGACAAAGGTTTAATTACTCAAATTTACAAAGAGCTAAATCAATTGTACCAAAAATCAAGCCATTCTCCAATTGATAAATGGGCAAGGAACATGAACAGGCAGTTCTCAGCCAAAGAAATCAAAACTATTAATAAGCACATTCAAAAGTGTTCTACATCTCTTATGATTAGAGAGCTGCAAATCAAAATATCTCTGAGGTATCACCTTACACCTAGCAGATTGGCTAACATGACAGCAAAGTAAAGTAATGAATGCTGGAGGGGATGTGGCAAAGCAGGGACATTAATTCATTGCTGGTGGAGCTGTGAACTCATTCAACCATTCTGGAGGGCAATTTGGAACTATGCCCAAAGGGCGAGAAAAGACTGTCCTTTGATCCAGCCATAGCACTGCTGGGTCTGTACCCCCAAAGAGACAATAATTAAAAAGACTTGTACAAGAATGTTTATAGCTGCACTCTTTGTGGTGGCCAAAAATTGGAAAATGAGGGGATGCCCTTCAATTGGGGAATGGCTGAACAAATTGTGGTATATGTTGGTGATGGAATACTACTGTACTAAAAGGAATAATAAAGCGGAGGAATTCCATGGGACTCTGGAACAACCTCCAGGAAGTGATGCAGAGCGAAAGGAATTAGAACTAGGGAAACATTGTACACAGAGACTGAAACACTGTGGTACAATCGAGCAAAATGGACTTCTCAATTAGTGTCAATACAACATCCCTGAACTTTCTGCAGGGACTTAGAAGAAAAAACACTAGCCACAAGCAGAGGACAAATTGAGGGAGTAAAAGCACCTAAGAAAAACAACTGCTTGACTACAGGGGTTGAGGGGACATGACTGAGGAGAGACTCTAAATGAACAACCTAATGCAAATACCAACAATATGAAAATAGGTTCGAATCAAGGACACGTGATATCCAGTGGAAACTTGCGTCAGCTATGGGAGGGGTGTTCCGAGGTGGGGGGAGGAATAGAAGAGTACCTGTTTTTCCAATGAATAATGTGTGAAAATGACAAAATAAAATAATGTTGAAAGAATTGTTTTTAAAAGTTCTAATTTGAGGGGTAGAAAATAAGGTCTCTCAAACTTCTCAGGGTCTCTTGGTCTTGAACAGGAGAAGGGTTTTGTTGTTGGACTGGCCTCCCATCCAATATACAATATAACTATCATTCTTCTAAGCTTAGAGCTGTGTTTATGTTTTGTGTTCCTAGGGTTAGAAATTACATGACATGCTCTATAGCCTCAGGTCCATCTTATGGAGGAGAACATTAAGGCAGAGTTTAAGTATCGTGCCTCGAGTCAGTCATAAAACCTGTAATTTCTTCAGTCACATTCTGACCCAGATGTTTCATCAAGATTTTATCTATCCTGCCATCTTTAAGTAGTTTAAAATGAGAATTATTATACACAGTATCAGGAAGCATGATTAAATTGGAAAGGCTTGTCATCCCCAGATTTCCTTTTTTCCAAACACCAGAGGGAAAAGCAAACTACAAAGCACTTTCAACTTAGATCTTTGAAAACCGCCTGAGACATTTATTAAAGATAAAGTGACTGCTGGATGACTGAAGTGAAGATAAATAAGAAGCAAATTACTTGACCAAAATGTGGAAAATGAAAATCTATTTAAGTAACTGAAATCTGTAATAACACTAAAAGATTAATTTACTTTCTACAGAGTCATATTACTTCCTTGTAATATTTCTATGTAATCTAGGAAATGTAATTTCATCATAATACAATTTCTATATTTCATATGTAATATTAAATTAATAAAATCTATATAATCTATTTAGATATAATATCTCCATCAAAAATAAAATATGTAGGATAGTAAATCAAATGTGTTCACTTTTGCGTATGCTCTGAGAAAAACCATAACTGAAATATCTGCCACACTTGGATCTGGACTCAGAAACAGAAGTAGCTTTGGGGAAGCTTCCAGAAAATTCTGTTTCTGAACTTTGAACTCGGAGCATTCCACTCTATAATACCTGCAATTTTTAAGCAACGAAGATTCTGAATGCAATCAGAAGTTACACAAGAAGTAGAATTTTAATAATGGGCTGGAAATTGACTATAATTATAGGAGACAGAGAAAATGTCCACATATAACTAAGGTAAATTGAACAGTTTCACCTCAGTTGCCAAATAAATCATGTTGCTATGTCTACAAACAAAGCTTAATATTGCTTTTAAAAATTGTATCATTTTCAAAACAGAAACTAAGGTACTAAATCTACTTTTGCAATTAAAAATAATTTTTATGATTTTGATCATTCCTAATACATTTAGGAGTCTTTCTATGAATTAAAACTTTAATTTTTCCTCTACTTAGTTCTTTCAATTCCACTCTCAGCAAACCTTTTAAATCCTGCTATTACCCCTCTTTTTAGATAAATTAGTTTGGTATGTATTAAAATTTGCAGCGGAAAGACAATTGTTATGACACCTTTTGAACATAAAATGAAGTTCTGTGCACCCTTCTTGTACTAGAAAGAACAGATTATGCATTCATTTATTTGCTTAGAATCTACAAAAGTGGGAAAAGTTCCATTGATGACAAAATAAGATAAAATACATAGATATAATACAATAGTGATACAGGGAATTGTCCTACAAAAATATCTAAAATGTGTTCATCAAGCAAGGATAAGTTATCATGGATAAATATAGGCACAGTATGTGGTTGAAATAAGTTGAAGATAGGGATAAAAAAATGAATCTATATTTTTTGGTTCTTGGCTTGATCTTTTTTTGGTGGGGGAAAAATAACTAATAGAAGAGTTTAGATTTCAGAATATAATTACTCTTATTTATTAACTTTTTTCTCTTCTCAGAAGAACCAACTTTATATAGGAATTGATCAAGAGACTTCCAGAAAAATTGATGATCAACAGTGATGTAAAATAGTTCATAAAGCTAGTATAGACACCCAGAAATTCAATTCTGGAACCATTATTTATTATTTAAGAAAGAATGAATTATCTACCAGCTGGGAGAGCCTTCCCGAGTGGAAGCCTGTATCTCTGAGCCTCAGTGCCTCTTGAGGTTCTTTTCCTGAGCAGTAATGTACTTGATTTTGTTGACTTGAATCCTTTCATGATTTTTGGAAAAATTCATTCAGAGGGGTGAATAAAAAAGAGATAGGCAGAGGAAAGAAGCTAAGGAGGGCAGGGGAGACCAGGGGCTTGCAGAGGAAAATAAGGGAAAGGGTAGGGAGTGGGTTTGGCAATGAAAGAGGAAGGTACAAGAGAGGAGAAAACAGAAAAGGAAAAGAAAAAACAGGAGGAGAAGACTAGAGGACTGAGGAAATCTAGACAGCATACCGAGTAGAAAGACGAAGAGGATTATTGTGGAGGTAAGAAGGGGGAAGGGTGAGTGTGGATCAGAGAAAGGTTGGATGGAAAAGAAGAGCCCAGGGGATGGACATTAGGAAAGAAAGAGCAGGAAAAGGTAGAGAGGGGGATTTGTTCTTTAACCAATTTTGGAGAATCAGATTCTTTAATTTCCAGTAAATTTTGCAGTGGCCTCTCCATGTAACCTTACTCATTGTTGTTTTCATTGCATTGTGATCTGAGAAGGTTACACTGATTATTCCTGCTCTTTTGCACTGGTTTGTAATCTAGAGTCAGCAGCCAGTAAAATGAATATCTTCTTTCAGGGAAAAAATGGTCACTAGTTTTTGAAATAGTGGCGAGGAGGAACAGAATGACAGGAATTAGAGCAGGATCTAAAGAGGATAGATATCATGGGTGTCTTTTAAATTGATGCTATATCCTGAAATATGGTTTTCTCCAGGACTATCCTCTGACATGAATTGATGAATTGCAGAACTAGGCACTGGCAACATTATTGTGCTGTTCTAAATTTCTTCTGCATTCTCAGATTGATCCCTAATTTCTATTGGAGAAGCTGATGTACCTACATTCTTCTCTAGATTTACGATGATTGCAATCCTGCATTTGGTTCTTAGTGGAGGTGGAGGTTGCAATTTAGAAGGACTGGGAGGAAGAGAGGATGGAGAGAATCCTTCTAAGGTGAGGGAGGGTCAGACTTCCTCACAGCTTCTGTAGCATTCTCAAGTGAGAACTTAGGAAAAAGAATTGAAAGAACCAGTTAAAGCCATGAAAGTTGAAAGAGTAATGGTAATATATAAGTGTTAGTAGAAGTAGGGAAACTTGGGGGCGGAAGCTGGGAAACAGCTCAATTCTCCACATTTTGTGCAGTATTCTGCCCATATTCCATGTGATCCGAATTGCTAGTAATGTTCTGTTTTCTTTTTACATTGTTTCATAGCTTGTCCTATGAAATGCCATTCTTCTTTAGTAAATACTCCTTGTTCTGAAATGTTAGGACGACATTTCAATATAACTTTAAGTAAGGCCTTGAGCTAACCTTCTGAAATCTTAATTCCTACTTTTAAGGACTTTACCGTCCTTAAGCCAGCAGGAATCCTCCTTTGGGGCATCCCTAGCACCTACCACTGCAGTCAGTAAATGGTGATCCTTTGCTTACTTGCATTGTCTCTGGGTCTCCATTCTTGGCGGATTTTCCTGAACCCTACACCCTTCGTTTACTGTGTCTCTCTCCCTCTCCATTTCTCTCTCCCTCCCTCCCATCTGTGTCTTTTTCTCACTGTCACTTGTCCTCTCTGCTTCATCATCTCTGTGTCTATCCTCTCTCTCCATTTTTAATACATCTCATTCTGTTTCTGTCTCTCCCAATCGCTGTCTGTCTCTGTGTGCTTTTCTCTGTATCTCACCCTCTGTTCTTTCTGATTCTTTTTCCTTCTATCCACTCCTCTCTCCTCTCCCTTTATTGCTCTTTCCCTGCTTTTGGTGTCTTCCTCTTCCTCTCTATGCCCTCCCTGCCTTACTTCTAGTTTCTTTCTCTGACTATTTTACTCTCCCTAAGGACCCTGGGCCCAGAATGCAATCTTGAAGTCTATCTTGTCCTACAGGGTAAGGAAGAAGGGCAAACTAAGGGGGGGTAGGGAGGAGGGAGTACAAAAAAGGGAGGGAAGGAGAGGGGGGAGGGAATTTAGCAGACCCTAAAGAAACAAGAAGGGAACAAAAAAAGAGGGCCAGAAAGGGAAGCATATGAAGCGAGGGGAATAAGGGGCTTGACTAAAAGTAAATCACGAGGTTAAAAGGATAAAGCAAAACAAGAAAGGACAGAAGTAGGGAAGGATTTCGAAATGCTAGGAAATTCAAAAATGACAATCATAACTTTGAACGTGAATGGGATGAACTCACCCATAAAACGTAGAGGAAGAAGAGAGTGGATTAGAATTCAGAATCCTATCATATGTTATCTACGAGAAACACACCTGAGTGGGATAGAGACTCACAAGTGTCAGAAGAAAAGTTTGGGGTAAGACCTATTGAGCCTCAACTGATAGAAAGAAGGCAGGAGTTGCAGTCACCGTATTTGACAAAGTCAAACTAGACCTGGTTAAAAGCAACAGGGAAGGTAAATACATCCTGATGAAAGGGATGATCAATAATGAGGAAAAAACACTAATCAACCGGTATGCACTATGAATCTTAAAATCTCTCAGAATCTACCTTAGAACATTTGGTTAGGGCTATTCCCCATTTTAAACAATGAAGGTACTTAAGCAGGAATGTATTGGGAAGTTTCAAATTACTTCACCCATACTTAGGCATACTTTAGGGGAAGGTAAAGTTGTAAAACTCCTTACTGAACGATGAAAAATTACTTAACTCATACTTCGAGTGAGGCAAAAGCCCTTAAGTTAGCTATATTTTTAGATCTAATACAAAAGGGAAAAAAAAAGTGGAAGGAGAAGTACATAAAGGAGATTAATTCATTTCTTCATGCTTTAGGGCACTGACAGAGTCCCTCCAGGACGCCAAGCTGCTCATGCAGGAGGTAGGATAGAATCCAATTAAACTAAGCCTGAGAAAGGAAGATCAGGAAACAAAGGAAGATCAGGACAAATAAAGAGATCACAATGGAATGCAAAGTAACACATTGCTAACTATGAATAACTAATTAGGTATCTCTGAAAGTCAATAACCCCTGAGTTTTATCCACTTATCCCTGACCACACACAACTGTGCATGACCTATGTGCTATCCACTTATCACTTACCACAGACATGTATTTATGATAAGCTTGCTTGGTTGAAAAATAAGGACCTGTATGGGAAAGGAAATAACCTGGATGCTCGTAACTTATATAAACTGTCTCGTAATGCCAGTCGGATACCATTTCCTCTAGGGAAGACTGTTCCAGTTTGGAGGTATTCTTTCTCAAACAATAAATAACAATTACAAGAAATGAATTTCTGGTTGTCTGACATAGCTTTAGGGTGTATCCCAAATCACTCTGATGATCATTAATTTTTCTGGAAGTCTCATGATCAATTGCTATATAAAGTCAGCTATTCTGAGAAGAGAAAAATAATCATCAGTAAGAGTAATTATATTCTGAAATCTGAACTCTTTTATTCCCACAAAAAAATTAAACCAAGAAACCCAAAAAAATGCACATTCAGCTTTTTATCCCTAGCTTCAATTTATTTCAACCTTGTCCTGTGTCTACATTTATCTGTGATAACTTGCCTTTCCTTATGAACTGATTTCAGATATTTTGGTAGGAAAATTGCCTGTATAACTATATCTATGTGGTTTCTCTTTTTATTTTCTCAGCAATGAAATTTTTTCATTTGTTTGATGCTAAGAAAATCAATGAATGCATCATCTGTTCTTTCTCCTACGAGAAGAATGAACAAAAATCATTTTATGCTCAACGGGTGTCATAACAATTGTCTTTACTATGAAAACATTAACATATACTGAACTAATTTGTCTAAAATGAGGGGTAATTGCAGGAATGAAAAAGTTTTCTGTTTGCTGATAGTGGAATTGAAAGAACTAAGTGGAGGAAAAAAATAAAATTTTAATTTATAGGAAGAATCCTAAATGTTAAAGATCAAAATCATAGGAATTATTTTTATTGTAAAAGTAGATTTAATTCCTTAGTTTCTGTTTTGAAGATCACACAAAATTTGTAAAGCAATATTAAGCTTTGTTTGTGGATAGAGCAACATGATTATATTTGACCCAGGCTTCCAATGCCAAGAGAGTGGAACTGTCTCTGTGCATCGACTTTTCCACTTCAATCTCCTTCACACACAAGTGTCTTTGTGCACACTCATCTAAACACCATTGTAAACCTCAAAATTTCTCAGACTTATGAATGTTAGGGGTTTCCCCCATTGGGGAATCTTCTACTTAAAAAAAATTCCCTAGCAGATGGTGAGAACTCTACTTGAGTGTGGGGGCTCCTTGCCTTGGGAATATCCCTACAACACCCTACTTAGGCCTGCTTTAGGACAGAGAGCTCCTTGAGAACAATGAAAAGTACTTTGATCCATGCTTATGGAAGGGACAGGAAGTTCTTTGAGTCATGACTGTTTTAGAATTGATACAATGAGATTCTGAGTACCTATAAAGGTGGGGCAACGTGTAAACTACTTAAACCTAAAAGGGTGATAACTTATTCAGAGGTTTTTTCTAATGAAATTTGTCAACGCAGCAGCATTTTTCCCTGACTTACTAAAGAGATTAAAACTACTCAGCTGTGAATTCAAAATGGGCAGTCCTTGAGAAAACATCTATAGTGATTGGTAGATGTAAGGACTTAGGGGAGGTGACAGAGAAGATTTTGCCCTTAAAAAGAAGAGCTCAGAGAAGAGCTGGAAAGTCATTCTGAAACACTCAGATTGGAGAGACTCATTCTGAGGAGGCTGCTTCTGAAACATTCAGATGGAGGAGGGAGCTGGTGAAAGCAGCTGAGATGCTGCTGGCCTGGTGTCATTAGGAATCCTTACTTAGGGGGCAGCTGGGTAGCTCAGTGGATTGAGAGCCAGGCCTAGAGATGGGAGGTCCTAGGTTCAAATCTGGCCTCAGCCACTTCCTAGCCTTGTGACCCTGGGCAAGTCACCTGACCCCCATTGCCTAGCCCTTACCACTCTTCTGCCTTGGAGCCAATACACAGTATTGACTCCAAGACAGAAGGTAAGGGTTTAAAAAAAATCCTTACTTAGACAGATCTTATGATGAGTTATAAAAAACTGTCTGATTTCTCTTTTAAGACTCAGGTCTAGGCCATATTGGCTTTGAGGCCCTTCATACTTATTCCTTTCTTACTCTCTATCTCTTTCTTTGATTACTCATTGTATTGTTAATTAAAATCTCTATAAAACCCAATTGACTTGGGTATTTGAATAATTGGGAATATTTCTCTGACCACCACCTTATATTTGATTTTAAACCCAAGACAGTGTAGTGAAACATATTTCTGAGGTCAAATTTTACTCACCCTCTCTTATATCTATCATCATTCATATCTTCCACGATTTTAATCACTACAGTTTAAACCCTCAACCATTTTAAATCTCACACCATAGAGGAAAACGCACTGAGAAAATCGTCATCCTCGGTTACCGAGAAACGACTACTACTATATTTGAAAACGCAGGAGAAATTGGTGAATTTAACTTAGTTTTATGGGGACATTTTCTCTGACTTCTATATTCAATTTCTAGTCGATTTCTAGCCCTGTATTAAAACTGTACTTCTTGGGTAACTACTGACTACAGAGAGAATCTACTTTGTTGAACAATTGCAGCTATTATGAAGTGGAATGCTCAGTGTTCAAAGTTCTGAAAGAGAATTTTCTGTGTACTTCTCCAAAGCTACTTCTGTTTCAGAGTCCAGATCAAAGTGTGGCAGAGATTTCAGTTGTTATATTGCTCAGACCAGAGGCAAAAAGATCTTTGAGTACTTATATATTTTCAACATTCTGGTGACTGGTAAGAGAACATATTTGGTTCACTATCCCACATATTTTATGCCCTTTTCTCTCCCACTCTCTTTTCTTCCCTCTAGCCATCTTCAATTCCTCTTTCCCCCTCTACCTTTCCCTGCTCTGTCCTTTCGAAGGTTTATCCCCTCTCCTCTTCTTCTACATCCAACCTTTCTCTGATCCATCCTACCCCTCTCCCCTTTTGACTACAACTCCTATCCTTTTCCTACTCTGTGTGCTGTCTCGACCTCTTCATCCCTCTACTCTTCTCCTCCCCGTCTCTCCTTTCTTCATCTGTCTTTCCATTCTTTCATTTCACCCTCTTCTGATTCTCTCTTCTTTCTCCACTCTTGTCCCCTGATCCATCACTTTGTCACCCTCCTCACTCCTTCCCCTAAGCCTACCATGTCCTGACCTCTCTTTCCCAACTCCACACTACAGCGCCCCCCATTTCCTGATGGTTCTCCTCTCTCAATGCACTTTTTTTTGATACTCTCTCAGGGCCTTTTCCTTCCTTTGCTTTCTCCCCTGTGTGTACCGCTTCCCCCCCAACCCCCTCCTTACCTTCCTTCCTCTGTCTTTTCTATTCACCCCTCTCAACCTATTTTTCCACTTCCCATTTGACCGGAGATTCCAAGGGGGAAACCGGTATTTTATTGACACTCTCAGGGGGGAACAGCAATCACACCTCCATGATCAGCAAAGGGATAGACATCACTGGCTTCTCCGTGGATAGGAGAAATGCGGGAAACAGCCTCGCAATGGACAGGGTTGCTCGAAACAGCACAGGACGACCGCCTCCACCCAGAATTTTCTCATTGGAGCAAACACGAATTCATCCAGACCCATTCTCCGGAAAAGAAAGGGGTCTTCCAGCCTCATTTAAAGGAAGGATGGGTGTGGGGGGTGGGGTCGGAGGGGAGTGGAATTAAGGCAAAAGTCATGAAAGGGTTCAAGTCAACAACTAGAGAGAGGCGCCACGAGCCTGGGGTGGCTGCAGGCCAGAGATACCCAAACCCCACCTCTTCCCAGGGAAACCGAGGAGCAAAAGGAGAAACGTGCTGGCAATTACCGAGTACCCTGGTGGAGGGCAACCTGACATGTCTTCCGGACTGGTTTCCTCCCCTCGCCAAACTCCCCCGCCCGCTTCAACAACCTCCCTGGGCTGACCCAATTACCCTCCAACATTTCCCTTTTGGCTCCCTCTCATTCTCTTCACCTCCTTTTAGCCCTATATCTCTGCCTTCCGCCCACCCCCCCCCACACCCCTCTTTCTATTCTGTCCTTCCCAACTTTCATCTCCTCTCTCTTCTCCTTTTCTATCCACCCTCTTTCTCTGCTCCTCCTTTCCTGCTCCCTTACCTCAGCCTCCTATACTTGTTCGACTCTGTATCCAGTGTGGGTCTCTTCATCCCACTGCTCTCATCCTCTCCCCTCTCCCTGTGTCTTCCTTGAATTCTCTTTGCATTATTTTTTCCCCTCTCCCTTCTCTATCCCTTTTTCTCATTTCCTCTTTTCCCTCTCGCCTGCCTTTTTGGCGGACTCCCAACTTTCTCCCTGGTCTCGCCTGCTTCTGCTGCTCTCTCCTTCTTCTGCCTCCAGCCCCCGCCCTCCCATTTCTCTCCCTCTCTCTCTCTTCTCTCCATTTTCGACCCCCCATGTCCCCTCCCCCCTTCCTCTAGCCATACTCCTCTCCTCTTTCCCCCTCCCTACCTTTTCCTGCTCTGTCTTTCCCAACGTCCATCCCCTCGGCTCTTCTTTTCCATCCAACCTTTCTCTGATCCACACTCACCCTTCCCCCTTCTTACCTCCACAATAATCCTCATCTTTCTAATCGGTATGCTGTCTAGATCTCCTTAGTCCTCTAGTCTTCTCCTCCCGTTTTTTCTTTTCCTTTTCTGTTTTCTCCTCTCTCGTACCTTCCTCTTTCATTGCTAAACCCACTCCGCACCCTTTCCCTTCTTTCCCTCTGCATGTGCCTGTTCTCCCTTGCCCGCCTTAGCTTCTTTCCTCTGCCTGTCTCTTTTTTATTCACCGCTCTCAACCTCGTTTTCCAAAAGTCATCAGAGGATTCAAGTCAAATAAATCAAGTACAATTCTGCTCAGGAAAAGAACCACAAGAGGCACTGAGGCTCAGAGATACAGGCTTCCACTAAAGAAGGCCCTCCCAGCTGGTAGATAATTCATTCTTTCTTAAATAATAAATAATGGTTCCAGAATTGAATGTCTGGGTTTCTCTACTAGCTTTATGAACTATTTTACATCACTGTTGATCATCCATTTTTCTGGAAGTCTCTTGACCAATTCCTATATAACGTTGGTTCTTCTGAGAAGAGAAAAATGTAATTAAATAAGAAAAATCTGAACTCTTCTATTAGTTATTTTTCCCCCTCCAAAAAAAGATCAAACCAAGTATCAAAAAATATAGATTCAGTTTTTTATCCCTATCTTCAACTTATTTCAACCACGTACTGTGCCTATATTTATCCGTGATAACTTATCCTTGCTTTATGAACACATTTTAGATATTTTGGTAGGACAATTCCCTGTATCACTATAGTATTATATCTATGTATTTTATCTTATTTTGTCATCAATGGAACTTTTCCCACTTTTGTCAATTCTAAGCAAATAAATGAATGCATAATCTGTTCTTTCTAGTACAAGAAGGGTGCACAGAACTTCATTTTATGTTCAAAAGGTGTCATAACAATTGTCTTTCCGCTGCAAATCTTAACACATACCAAACTAATTTATCTAAAATGAGAGGTAATACAGGATTTGCTAAAAGGTTTGCTGAGAGTGGAATTGAAAGAACTAAGTGGAGGAAAAATTAGAGTTTTAATTCATAGAAAGACTCCTAAATGTATTAGGAACGATCAAAATCATAAAAATTATTTTTAATTGCAAAATTAGATTTAGTACTTTAGTTTCTGTTTTGAAAATGATACAATTTTTTAAAAGCAATATTAAGCTTTGTTTGTAGACATAGCAACATGATTTATTTGACAACTGAGGTGAAACTGTTCAATTTACCTTAGTTATATGTGGACATTTTCTCTGTCTCCTATAATTATAGTCAATTTCCAGCCCATTATTAAAATTCTACTTCTTGTGTAAGTTCTGACTACATACAGAATATTCGTTGCTTGAAAATTGCAGGTATTATAGAGTGGAATGCTCCGAGTTCAAAGTTCAGAAACAGAATTTTCTGGAAGCTTCCCCAAAGCTACTTCTGTTTCTGAGTCCAGATCCAAGTGTGGCAGATATTTCAGTTATGGTTTTTCTCAGAGCATACGCAAAAGTGAACACATTTGATTTACTATCCCACATATTTTATTTTCGATGGAGATATTATATCTAAGTAGATTATATAGATTTTATTCATTGAATATTACATATGCAATATAGAAATTGTATTATGATGAAATTATGTTTCCTAGATTACATAGAAATATTACAAAGAAGTCATATGATTCTGTAGAAAGTAAATTAATCTTTTAGTGTTATTACAGATTTAAGTCACTTAAATAGATTTTCATGTTCCACATTTTGGTCAAGTAATTTGCTTCTTGTTTATCTTCACTTCAGTCATCCAGCAGTCACTTTATCTTTAATAAATGTCTTAGGCGGTTTTCAAAGATCTAACTAAGTTGAAAGTGCTTTGTAGTTTGCTTTTCCCTCTGGTGTTTGGAAAAAGGAAATCTGGGGATGACAAGTCTTTCCAATTGAAGCATACTTCCTGATACTGTGTTTAATAATTCTTAGTTTAAACTACTTAAAGATGGCAGGATAGATAAAATCTTGATGAAATATCTGGGTCTGAATGTGGAAATATCTGGGTCTGAATGTGACTGAAGAAATTACAGGTTTTCCGACTGACTCGAGGCACGATACTTAAACTCTGCCTTAATGTTCTCCTCCATAAGATGGACCTGAGGCTATAGAGCATGTCATGTAATTTCTAACCCTAGGAACACAAAACATAAACACAGCTCTAAACTTGGAAGAATGATAGTTATATTGTATATTGGATGGGAGGCCAGTCCAACAACAAAACCCTTCTGTTCAAGACCAAGAGACCCTGAAAAGTATGAGAGATCTTATTTTCTACCCCTCAAATTAGAATTTTTAAAAATACTTCTTTCAACATTATTTTATTTTGTCATTTTCACACATTAGTCATTGGAAACAAAGATACTTTTCTATTCCTCCCCACTGATGCAAGATTCCACTGGATATCACATGTCCTTGATTCGAACCTATTTTCATGTTGTTGGTATTTGCATTAGGTTGTTCATTTAGAGTCTCTCCTCAATTCATGTCCCCTCAACCCCTGTAGTCAAGCAATTGTTTTTCTCAATTTGTCCTCTGCTTGTGGCTAGTGTTTTTTCTTCTAGGTCCCTGCAGAAAGTTCAGGGGCTTTGTATTGACACTAATTGAGAAGTCCATTTCGCTCGGTTGTACTACAGTGTTTCAGTCTTTGTGTACAATGTTTCCCTAGTTCTAATTCCTTTAACTCTGCATCACTTCCTTGAGGTTGTTCCAGAGTCCATGGAATTCCTCCACTTTATTATTCCTTTTAGTACAGTAGTATTCCATCACCAACATATACCAGAATTTGTTCAGCCATTCCCCAATTGAAGGGCATCCCCTCGTTTTCCAATTTTTGGCCACCACAAAGAGTGCAGCTATAAACATTCTTGTACAAGTCTTTTTCCTCATTATCTCTTTGTGGGTACAGACCCAGTAGTGCTATGGATGGATCAAAGGACAGACAGTCTTTTATCGCCCTTTAGGCATAGTTCCAAATTGCCCTCCAGAATGGTTGGATCAATTCACAACTCCACCAGCAATGAATTAATGTCCCTAATTTGCCACATCCCCTCCAGTGTTCATTACTTTTCTTTGCTGTCATATTAGCCAATCTGCTAGGTGTGAGGTGATTCCTCAGAGTTGTTTTATTTGCATCTCTCTGATTTTTTTCCCCTTGAAACATTATTTTATTTTGTCATTTGCAAACATTATTCAGTGGAAACAAAGATCGTTTTCTTTTCCCCCCACCAACACCCCACCACCTCTCCCATAGCCGATGCACGATTACACTGGGTATCACATGTATTTTGGGTTTGAACCCATTTCCATGTTGTTGGTATTTGCATTAGAGTGTTCATTTAGAGTCTCTCCTCAGTCGTATCCCCTGCCCCCCTGTAGTCAAACAGTTGCTTTTCCTTGGTGTTTTTCCTCCCATAGTTTATCCTCTGCTCGTAGATAGTGTTTTTTAGATCCCTGCAGATTGTTCAGGGACATTGCATTGATACTAATGGAGAAGTCCATTGCCTTCGATTATACCACAGAGTATTAATCTCTGTGTACAATGTTCTCCTGGTTCTGCTCCTCTTGCTCTGCATCGCTTCCTGGAGGTCTTTCCAGTCTCCATGGCAGTGCTATAGCTGGATCAAAGGGCAGACAGTCTTTTATCACCCTTTGGGCATAGTTACAAATTGCCCTCCAGAATGGTTGGATCAATTCACAACTCCACCAGCAATGAATTAATGTCCCTACTTTGCCACATCCCCCCCAGCATTCATTACTTTCCTTTGCTGTCATGTTAGCCGATCTGCTAGGTGTGAGGTGATCCCTCAGGGTTGTTTTGATTTGCAGCTCTCTGATCATAAGAGATGTAGAACACTGTTTCATGTGCTTATTAAGAATTTTGATTTCTTTGGCTGAGAACTGCCTGTTCCTGTCCCTTGCCCATTTACCAATTGGAGAATGGCTTGATTTTTGGTACAATTGATTTAGCTCTTTGTAAATTTGAGTAATTAAACCTTTGTCAGAGGTTTTTATGAAGACTGTTTCCCAATGTGTGGCTTCCCTTCTGATTTTAGTTACATTGGTTTTGTTTGTACAAAAACTTTTTAATTTGATGTAGTGCAGATTATTTATTTTGCATTTTGTGACTCTTTCTAAGTCTTGCTTGGTTTTAAAGCCTCTCCCTTCCCAAAGGTCTGACATGTATACTATTCTGTGTTTGCCCCATTTTCTTATAGTTTCCTTCTTTATGTTCAAGTCATTCACCCATTTTGAATTTATCTTGGTGTAGGGTGTGAGGTGTTGATCTAAATCCAATCTTTCCCACACTGTCCTCTAACTTTCCCAGCAGTTTTTATGAAATAGTGGATTTTTGTCCCAATAGCTTGTGTCTTTGGGTTTGTCATATACTGTCTTGCTGAGGTCACTTACCCCGAGTCTATTCCACTAATCCTCCTTTCTGTCTCTTAGCCAGTACCAAATTGTTTCGATGACCACTGCTTTATAATATAGTCTGAGATCTGGGACTGCCAGGCTCCCTTCCTCTGTATTTTTTTTTTATTATTTCCCTGGATATCCTTGATTCTTTGTTCTTCCAAATGAAATTTGTGATGGTTTTTTCTAGATCAGTACAAAAATTTTTTGGAAGTTCCATGGGTATCTCACTAAAGAGATAGATGACTTTGGGTAGGATGGTCATTTTTATTATATTGGCTCGTCCTACCCATGAGCAGTTAATGTTTTTTCCAATTGTTAAAGTCTAGTTTTAGTTTTGTGGAGAGTGCTTTGTAGTTGTGTTCATAAAGTTTCTGTGTTTGTCTTGGGAGATAGATTCCTAAGTATTTTATTTTGTCGAAGGTTATTTTGAATGGGATTTCTCTTTCTAGTTCTTGCTGCTGAGTTGTGTTGCGAATATATAGAAATGCTGATGACTTATGTGGGTTTATTCTGTATCCTGCAACTTTGCTAAAGTTGTTGATTATTTCGATTAGCTTTTTGGTTGAATCTCTAGGATTCTTTAAGTAGACTATCATGTCATCCACAAAGAGTGATAACTTGGTCTCCTCATTGCCAATTTTAATGCCTTCAATTTCTTTTTCTTCTCTAATTGCCACTACTAGTGTTTCCAGTACAATGTCAAATAGTAGAGGTGATAATGGGCATTCTTGAATCACTCCTGATCTTATTGGGAATGCATCTATTTTATCCCCGTTGCAGATGATATTACCTGATAGTTTTAGATATATACTGTTTATTATTTTTAGGAATGACCCTTCTATTCCTATGCTTTCTAGTGTTTTTAAGAGGAATGGGTGTTGTATTTTATCAAAGGCTTTTTCTGCGTCTATTGAAATAATCATGTGGTTCTTGTTTGTTTGCTTGTTCATGTGGTCAGTGATGTGGATTGTTTTCCTAATATTGAACCAACCCTGCATCCCTGGTATAAATCCTACTTGATCATGGTGAATGACTCTTCTGATCATTTGCTGGAGTCATGGTGAATGACTCTTCTGATAATTTGCTGGAGTCCTTTTGCTAGTATCTTATTTAAGATTTTTGCATCTATATTCATTAGGGAGATTGGTCTATAGTTTTCTTTCTCTGTTTTTGGCTGCCTGGCTTTGGAATTAGGTAGAACTCCATCTTTGCTTATTATGTCAAATAGTTGGTATAATATTGGATTTAGTTGTTCTTTGAATGTTTGATAGAATTTACTGGTGAATCCATTAGGCCCTGGGAATTTTTTTTCTTAGGAAGTTCTTTGATGGCCTGTTGGATTTCTTTTTCTGATATAGGATTATTTAAGAAATCTATTTCTTCTTCTGTTAGACTAGGCAATGTATATTTTTCTAAATATTCATCCATATCACCTAGGGTTTGTATATTTATTGCCATATAGTTGGGCAAAGTAGTTTTTAATGATTGCACTAATTTCCTCTTGGTTGGAGGTGAGGTGCCCCTTTTCATCCTTGATGCTGTTAATTTGCCTTTCTTCTTTCCTTTTTTTAATTAGATTGATCAGTACTTTGTCTATTTTGTCTGTTTTTTTCAAAGTACCAGCTTCTAGTCTTGTTTATTAGCTCAATAGTTCTATCACTTTCGATTTTATTAATTTCTCCCTCAATTTTTAGGATCTCTAGATTGGTTTTCTTCTGGGGATTTTTAATTTGTTTGTTCTCAAGTTTTTTGATTTGCATTTCCAATTCATTGATTTCTGCCCGCCCTAATTTGTTAATATATGCCTCTAAGTACTGCTTTGGCTGCATCCCTCAGCATTGTCATTTTCCTCAATGAAATTATTGTTTCTCTGATTTCTTCTCTAACTAACCGATTTTGGAGTATCATATTATTTAATTTCCAATTAATTTTTGATTTGGCTCTCCATGTACCCATACGGATCAATATTTTCATTGCTTTATGATCTGAAAAGGTTGCATTTATTATTTCTGCTTTTCAGCATTTGAGTGCCATGTTTCTGTGACCTAGTGTATGATCGATTTTTGTGAATGTGCCGTGTGGTTCTGAGAGGAACGTTTATTCCTTTGTGTCCCTATTTATTTTTCTCCATATATCTATTAACTCTAATTTTTCTAAGACTTCATTCACCTCTTTTACCTCTTTCATATTTATTTTTTGGTTTGATTTATCTAAATTTGATAGTGGTTGGTTCAAGTCACCCGCTAATATGGTTTTACTGTCTATTTCCTCCTTCAATTCTCCTAGTTTCTCCATTAAAAATTTGGATGCTATACCTTTTGGTGCATACATGTTGATTAGTGATATTTCCTCATTGTCTATACTCCCTTTTAACAGAATCTATTTTCCGCCCCTATCCCTTTTGATCAGGACTATTTGTACTTTGGCTTTGTCAGATATCACGATTGCAACTCCTGCCTTCTTTCGATCAGTTGAAGCCCAAAAGGCCTTACTTCATCCTTTAATTCTGACCTTGTGGTTATCAACCCGCCTCATATGTGTTTCTTGAAGACAACAAATGGTAGGGTTTTGGGTTCTAATCCAATCTACTATTTGTCTAGGTTTTATGGGTAAGTTCATCGCATTCATGGTCAATGTTATGATTATCACTTGTGGATTGCCTGGCATTTTGATATCTTCCCCTAGTTCTGACCTTTCTTATGTAGCTATATCCTTTTAATCCAGTGATTTCCTTTAGATCAATCCCCCAAGTCCCCTCCTTTGATATGCTTCCCTTTTTAGCCCTTCCCTTTTTATGCACCACCCAACCTGGGGTTTATGGGATGCTTTGGGAGGAGTGATATCTTTGGTATGGAGGGCTTGTCGTGCCCTCCTAGGGCAGCTCTCCAGCCTCTGTCCCTCACCTGACACCCACCTCTCACTTGTGGCTCCTAGTAGCTGTTAGCAAGCGGCGGCAGCCATGCCACAAGCAAAGGCTTCGATAGGCCGGCTAAACCTTGTGAGGGTAGCCATCGGGTCATCGTGGACCCCTGGTGAACTAGGACTTTGCTCACCCAGCATGTGAAGACTGCTTCGACTGAAAAGACGGAAGAAACCAATAAGAAGGTTCAATGGCTGAGAGCGTGACGCAGCAAGGCACTGTGGAGTGCTTATGGCGTGTTGGAGCACAGAAGACACCCCGGCGATCCAATGCAGCTGAGGAAATCTGCAGATGTAATGACTTTTTGCGCCACTGGACACAGGCTTCCAGCGCCGAGAGAGTGGGACTGTCTCTGTGCATCGACTTTTCCACTTAAATCTTCATGCACAAGTGTCTTTGTGCACAAAAACACACAAAGACAATAGTCATCCTCGGTTACCAAGAGACTACTACTACTACTACCCTCCCCCCTCTCCTTCCCTCAATTTTTATACTATCTCCCCGCTCCCCCTCATTGATTTTCCTTTCTCTCTTACCCTGTTGGATAAGATAGAATTCAGGATCCAACTGGATCTAGATGTTCTTCCCTTTCAGATTTGATTTCACTGAGAGTAAGGTTTAAGTAATTCCACTTCACACTCTCTTCCTCTCCTTCTCATATGAGAGTTCTACCCCTCCCCTTCCCATGTGTATCTTTGTATGGGAAAGATTATTCTATTCAGTCCCCTCCCATTTCTTGAAGTAAATGTTAGTATTATCGACGATTTCGCCCCTCCCTTTTTCTCTCTTTGCCCCCCTTTCACCATATCTTCTTGATGCCCCAATCTTTCCCTATGCATGATTCTTCTAATACTCTTATGATGCATACAATTTTTGAGAGTTACACAATACATTTTCCCTGCGTATTAATATATATAATTTGATATAAATATAGTCCTTATAGAAGAGAGTTTGACTTAAAAAAAAAAGCTATATCTCCTTTTACCTTTCTTTCATATTTACCTTTTCATGTTTCTCTTGCTTTCTGTGATTGAATATCAAATTTTCACTAAGTTCTGGTCTTTTCTTAGCAAATGCTTGGAAATCTTCTATTTTGTTGAATGCCCATACTTTCCCCTGGAAGTATATAGTCAGCTTTGCTGGGTAGTTGATTCTTGGTTGGAGACCCAGCTCTCTTGCCTTTCTAAATATCGTGTTCCATGCTTTGTGGTCTCTTAATATGTTAGCCGCTAAGTCCTGTGTGATCCTTATGGGAGCCCCCCTATATCTGAAGCTCCTCTTCTTGGCTTCTTGTAGGATTTTCTCCTTTTCTTGGAAGCTCTTGAATTTGGTGATTACATTCCTGGGGGTTGCTTTTGGGGATTTAGTATAGAGGATGTTCTGTGAACCCTTTCTATTTTTATTTTGCCCCCTTGCTCCAGAATATGTGGGCAATTTTCTTCTATAATCTCCTGTAGAATACCATCGAGGTTTTTGTTTATCTCTGGTTTTTCGGGGAGACCAATAATTCCGAGGTTGTCTCTTCTTCCTCTGTTTTCCAAGTCTGTGACCTTTTCAGTGAGATATTTTATGTTTTCTTCTAATTCATTAATTTTTTGGCTTCGCTTTATTGATTCTTGCTTTTTGTAATCTCGCTGTCTTCCATTTGCTTAATTTTGGTTATTAGGGACTGGTTTTGATTTTCAGCTTTTTCTGCCCCTCTATTAGATGCTTCCAGCTTGTTCTCCACTTGTGAAGTCTTGTCTATCAGACTACTGATCTCTTTCTCCCATTTTTCTTTCCAAAAGGTTTCCATCTTTTGGGTAACCTCCAGTTTGAGATCTTCCAGTGCTTGTGGATGGTTTCCATTTGGGGAAGCATGTTCTGATTTTGTTTGTAATTCATCCTCATTCTCTTCATTTCCTTGGGTACTTCCTTCAAAAAAGTTTTCAATACACACTCCCCCCCACCTTTGTTCTTGGAGGCTTGATTTTGGGCTGTGTGAGCCATCCCTTTGGTGGTTTTATTCCACTTTGTTTTTTGGTCGGAGTCTGGGTGATATGGGTGGGTTTTCTGTGAATTTAGGTTGCCTCAGACTAGTTCTTCCCAGCCTCTGAGGTTTCTTAGAGCACGGGCCCCTTTGTTCAGCCCAACCATGCAGGCGATCAGTGCGGCCCACCCAGGTGTTCAGCGCAACCTCCCCGGAGGTCAGCTCCGCAGCCCCCTTTGTCAGCTTAGGATTCTCCCGTGAAAGTGCCCTGAGAGGTTGTTTCCTTACAGTCAGTAGATCCCAAGGATCCTGGTGTGCCCCCTCAGACAGAGACTCTCCTCACTCACTCGCTGTCCCAGTGAGAGCTCTGATAGCTTACTCTAGTTTGTTGGGGGGTGAGTGGGATGGGCAGCTCAGTTCATGTCTTTGTGTGAGCTTTTCCTCCTCCTTATAGGGTAGAAATGTTCAAACCCCACATACCTTCGATTCTGTGGGGGTACTGGAGTGTCCTTCCGTTCTTCCAAAGGTGATTTTCATGCTCTATTCAGGTAGTCTATTTCGTTCGGTGCCGGGGAGGGGAAGCGAGTCGAGTCTAGATTGCAGCCATGATTACCCGGAAATCCCCATCTCTCTGATTATAAGAGATTTAGAGCACTTTTTCACATGCTTATTAATCATTTTGATTTCTTTGGCTGAAAACTGCCTGTTCATGTCCTTTGCCCATTTATCAATTGGAGAATACCTTGATTTTTTTGTAGAATTGATTTAGCTCTTTATGATTTGAGTAATTAGACCTTTGTCTGAGGATTTTGTTATGAAGACTGTTTCCCAATTTGTTGCTTATCTTCTTATTTTGGCTATATTGATTTTGTTTGTACAGAAAATTTTAATTTTGATGTAATGAAAATTGTTTATTTTACATTTTGTGACAATTTCTATGTCTTGCTTGGTTTTAACGTTTTCCTCTTCCCACAGGTCTGATATGTATACTATTCTGTGTTCAGCTAATTTGCTTACACTTTCGTTTTTATGGTCAAATCATTCACCCATTCTGAGTTTATCTTGTTGTAGGGTATGAGGTGTTGATCCAAACCCAATCTCTCCCACACTGTCTTCCAGTTTTCCCAGCAGTTTTTCTCAAATAGTGGATTTTTGTCTCAGAAGCTGGGGTCTTTGGGTTTGTCATATAGTATCATGCTGATGTCACTTACCCCAAGTCTATTCCACTGATCCTTTCTGTCTCTTAGCCAGTACCAAATTCTTTTGAGGACCACTGCTTTATAATAGAGTATGAGATCTGGGACTGCAAGGCCACCTTCCTTTTTTATTTAATTTTTCATTATTTCCCTGGATATCCTTGATCTTTTGTTCTTCCAAATGAACTTTGTTATGTTTTTTTTTTCTAAAACAGTAAAAAAAATTTTTTTTTTCGGAAATTCAATGAATATGACACTAAAAAGAGGAAAAAGTTTTGGTAGGGTGGTCATTTTTTTTATATTGGCTCTTCCTACCCATGAGCAGTTCATGTTTTTCCAATTGCTCAGGTCTAGTTTTAGTTGTGTGGAGAGTGTTTTGTAGTTGTGTTCAAGATTCCTAAGTATTTTATTTTGTCTATGGTGATTTTGAATGGGATTTCTCTTTCTAATTCTTGCTGCTGAGCTGTGTTGGAAATATAGAGGAATGCTGATGACTTAATTGCGTTTATTTTGTATCCTGCAGCTATGCTAAAGTTGTTGATTATATTGACTAGCTTTTTGTTTGATTCCCTAGGATTCCTTACATAGACCACCATATCATCTGCAAAGAGTAATAACTTGGTCTCCTCCTTGCCTGGTCTTTTCTTTACGAATACTTGGAAACCTTGCATTTTGTTGAATGCCCATACTTTCCCCTCGAAGTATATAGTCAGTCTGGATGGATAGCTGATTCTTGGTGGAAGACCCAGCTCTCTTGCCTTTATGAATATCATGTTCCAGGCCTTATGGTCATTGAGAGTGGCAATTCTAGGTCCTGTGTGACCCTGATTAGAATTCCTTTATATCCAAATTTTCTTTTTCTGGCTTCTTGTAAGATTTTTTTCTTTTGTGTGGAAGTTTTGGAATTTGGCCATTCCATTCCTGGGAGTTGTCTTTTGGGGATTTAGTGTAGAGGGTGTTCTGTGAACTCTTTCAATGCATATTTTGTCATCTTGTTCTAGAATCTCTGGGCAGTTTTCTTTAATATCTTTTATTATAATGTCAAGATTACTATTTATTTTGGCTTTTCTGGTAGGCCAATGATTCTCAGATTGTCGCTCCTTCCTCTGTTTTCCAGGTCTGTCACCTTGTCAGTGAGATGTTTTTGTTAACTTCTAATTCCTTTCTCTTTTGACTTTGCTTTATTAATTCTTGCTCTTTTGCGAGATCATCATCTTCCAGTTGCCTGATTCTGACCTTTAAAGACTGGTTTCCCTTTTCAGTTTGGTCTGACCTGTTTTTTGAGGGCCTCGAGCTGTTTCTGCATTTGCGTATTTTGGTCCCTCAGCTTGCTGAGTTCCTTTTGCATTATTTCCCATTTTCCCTGTCAGAAGGCTTCCATCTTTTTGATAATTTCCAATGTAAATTCTTCAAGAGCTTGTGGAAATTTTCCATTTCTTTTGGAAGGTTTTGGAGCATTTTGTTTGTGTTTCCTCTTCTATTTCCTCTGTACTTTGTATTTTCCCTGCATAAAATGTGTCCAAAGTCAACCCCTTCTTCTTGCTTTTCTTGGTGTTTAGATGTTGTTGCTCCTGTGCACTGTTTGCCATCTCTATGGTTTTTTTCTCCCCTTTCCAGTCAGAAATCTGAGTAAGGAGGGCTGGCTTTCAGTGTATGGGTCTACTGATCCGAGGCTTTATCCACAGGCAAATTCTCCATTCTCTACAGCAGCGCTATCTTCCCCGGGATGCCCAGGGTCTGCCCTCCCCTGCCTACCGGCTTTTCGGGTGTTACAGCTCTCAGGTGTGGGCCTTTGTTGTTTTTAGTTAACTCCCAAGACCTGTGGGTGCCCCTTGCTCATTTCAGGGGATCCCTTTGCGCACTCGTTGATGATAGCAAGCTAGTTCTGGGAGCCCGGGACCTGAGTTCCCCTTGCCTGCCTGCCGGTGTCTCGGGTTTTTCTGCTCATAGGAGGGGGGGTTCTTGGTGGTCTTACTCAGGTTCCCAGACGTGGGGCTGCCCGTTGTTCAGTCCTGGGGTGCCCCTCCCTCACTTATTGATTCGGGCCAGTGCAGACTTAAACTCAGGCTCACTCGGAGCGGTGCACGGGGGGAGGGTGGGTCAGCTTTTCGTTCCCTTATATTGTGGAAATGCCGAAGTCTCACCTACCTTCAGTGCTTCGACTTAGTGTGGGGTCTCTCCACTCTTATGAGGATGGTTGTTTTTGTTTCTTGAGGGGTCTTTTGAGGTCGTTGGTGTCGTTGGGTTTGAGGAGAGGAAGCGAGCCGTGTCTACTGTGCAGCCATGCTTACCCGGAAGTCGCTCTGGAGGCTTTTGATCTGATTAAATTCAACTGGAGACAGGGAAAGAAATAGAGGGAGAGAGAGTAGGTGGGGAAACAACAGAGAGAGAGACAGACAGACAGACAGACAGACAGACAGACAGACAGACAGAGAAGGGTCTGAGGTCAGAGAGTACCAAAGAAATGAATGAATAGATGAGGGAGAGAAATAGAGAAGGGATGAGAGAGAAAGACACTGGATGTGAGGCACTGGGATGAAGGGGAAGTGGCAGAGAGGATTTGAAAGGGAGGGGGGAGAGAAAGACAGGGACAGTGATTGGAGAGCCCTCAGGAGACACAGGGTGCAAAACAGGAAGAAACAGATGGAGAGAGAGCTAGAGCCTGGAATGTGCCAGATAGACACAGAGATGGAGAGACTGAGGAGACAGAGTCTGTATAGCAGGAGAGACATACAACCAAAAAAGTGAAAGACAGAGGGAGACATAGATATGGGAGAGAGAGTGGCAGTGAGAGAGTAGGAGCTAGAGAATGACAGAGAAGAAAAGGGAATAACTAGGAAGGGAGAGACAGAGGGTGGGGAACGAAAGATATAGAGAGGCAAGAAGATAGTGAACAAGAGAAAGGAAAGGGTGGTGCGGGGGAGGGGAGGCAAGAGGGCAAAGACTGGCAGACCGAGGTTGGCATAGATTGACAGTGAAAAAGAGTAGGGGAGAGAGAGGGATTGAGGAAGAGGATAGAGACTGAGATAGCCAGAGAGGACACAGAGACACACTGAGACAAATTTAAACGGAATGAGAGAGATGACAGCAAAAGGGAGAGAGAAAGAGCAGGAGCAAAGTAAGTAAAGAGAGTGACAGAGAGTCTGATGAGGAGTCCAGGAGATCAAGATAGAAAAGGGTTAGGGGCTTGAGAAAGGGGGAAGGACAGAGAAGGGAGAAATGGAGAGTATAGATAGAAAGTGGAAGAAGAGAGTTCTAGTGGACATACAGAGTAGGAAAAGAGGAAGGGGGTGGGGTGGGGGCCAGGGTAGAGAAGATTCCAAAGTTGTCAGAGAGGGAATGACAGAATCAAAGAGAGACAAAAGAAAGAAGAGCAAGGGGATGAAAGTGAGAAAGGGAAAGAGAGTAAGAAGTACTGGGGGCAAATAAGGACAGAGAACAAAGGAGGAGAGGTAGAGAGAGGAAAAGGACAGACAAATAAGGGAAGGAGAGAAAAGAGAGGAGGAAGTATGTGGGATGAAACTGTGCATTATTCCCCCACATCTATTCATCAGTATTAGCAATTTTCTGTTGAGAAGAACCTCCTCTCCCCTCAGTTATAACAGCAGTTATATTAGATAGCAATATAGGCTTCTTCCTATTCTCAAAGATGACTAAAGAGCCTCCCCGATGTAAAAAATAGACTCGAATACAGGACTACAATCCCCATGAGCCTTTGCTCCACTTCCCCAGAATGCCTTGTAATCTCACCTGGGCCGAGATCGAGAAGATATTTAAGCAAAGGTTTTTGAAGGGCTTGGCCCTTTTGGACTTCCGTTTTTGGAGCAGAGGCGTCTCTTCCATGATGTGAGGTTATTTTGTCTAGGCCTCTGGCCTAGGCACATGTTTCTTACTTGTATATTCTTAATCTTTAACCTTTAATAAACCTCTAAAAAATATAATACTCCTTGCAGAGAGAAACTAATTTCTTCCTGCCTCAGTCTCCCCCTCTCCCCTGTTCCATAAATTTTAATCTTTACAGTTGGCGACCACTAGATTGGATGAGAACTTCTCAAAAAATTTTTAGCCTAGAGAATTTTTTTTTAAAGCCAAGGTTCTCCGAGATGCTCTTTAGAAAACCATCTTGATCAGCTCCTGCCTGCGGCCCTCTCCAGCTCCTGCTTCTGCTCCTGGCCTCCCACCTGGTGCCTGAGCTGTGCTCCAGCTCTCAGCCCGACCCACCCCGGCAGTCTGTCTCTCACCCATCTGGCTTCCGACCCAGCCGGCTCATCACCCAGATCCTTGGAGCAGATCGCTGAGGACTCATTGCGACCAGTTGGTAACAGTATTGGCCAAGTGGGCGGAGGAGAGAGACCAGAGGGAAAGGAGACCGGGCAATTTTCCCTTAGGCTAAGCCTCCACGTGGCTGGGGGTATTGGCCACAGGGGTATCAGAGAGGGGAAAGACAGAAAAGACTAGAGAGAAGAAACAGATCTTTTCAAACAGAAACTTAATAGCAATGGGCTGTTTAAAAGGATTTTTGACTCTTCTGGCAGTTTCATTGATTTTACCTGCCCGTCTGGGAGCAGACTCAGCCCAAAGATTCAACTTTAACTTTGGGGAGGAAAATGGGTGGCCCAGCGAACTGGAAGCCAGGCCCAGAGACGGGAGGTCTCTAGTTAAAATCTGGCCTCAGATACTCCCCAGCTATGGGGCCCTGGACGGATCCCTTGAACCCCATAGCCTAGCCTTTACTACTCTACCTTCGGACAATAGACATTTAAATGGATAATTAAAAACAAACAAACAAACAAAAAAAAACCCCAAGGAACTTTGAAGAGACTAAAGGCTATATTCTAAGGCATTTCAGACTCTAATGGTTTATAAAAAAAATCTCTGTATTCTATTGCATTGTTTTGTTTAAGGTTTAACTTTGTGATTTTAAGTTCATATATTACTGGATTCAATATTATTCTGCTTGAACTGAAGGTTGATTGAATTTATTTTGCATGTACTGAGTTTTGAAATTCTGTTGTTTTTCCCCTATAACTGTGTTGAACAAATATTGTTGTGAATAAGCCCATATATGAAAAAACAGCTTTTTTTTATTTTGCTGAGGATAGATGGACTTCAGAACTGGTTATAATTGTATTAACAATCTTTGGAAAATTTAATGTGCTAAATACCTCAAATGATTTTATTTTAAGGGTTTTTTAAATATGATTTTTGGAATTTTTTTTAACAATCTGGTTATTTTGCCTGCCCCTACCACGAGGTAAGGCCCATTACAGTAGCTGAAGTGAAATGTATTTTATAAACCCCCAACCTTCCCACATGTGAATGGAAGTTGGGCAGTTAATCTCAGGGCATTTGTATCCCTATAAGCCTCCAAGAAAAAGGAGCACCCCTTTATTTATGCTCTTCAGCTCACTCTTTTACTTCTACCAGAATGATATATAGATTTCTTGATTATGTTCTAAACCCAAGATGAGTTTTACTTTGTTTTTAAAAAAAATATGTTTAAATACCAAGGTTGAAGGATTGCTATGTTTGTAAAAATTGTGACAAATGTCCATCAATTCATAGGTTTTAAAAATATCATACAGCAACTTATGTGAAATATGAAAGTGCGTTTGTTTGCTATTGTAATTAATTGGGCTATTGAGAATTTTGGGGATTTTGATATCTACATATTTGTACTACTGTATTTTTAAAGATGAAAAAATTGTTAACCTTGTTCAATTCATTTGCCTTCTACTCACAGTGATCATGGCCAGATACAAAGAGGAAATGGATCTCATTTTTTGTGAGAAAGCCTTGCATTTTATATTTTCTTAACTGACACAGAGTGTCAATGGTTATAAGCTATATTTTTGAATTTTTTAAAGCTCTTTTATTATTATATTTTTCTTGCATGTGCAATATACTTTTTCAGTTTTTTTTATTATTTTTTCTCTCCTTTTTATATTTGAAGCACATGTCACCAGTATTAAGATTTTCTTTAACCTTTTGATTTTCAGTGCTACAAGTTTAAGATACATTTTCTAATGCATGCCCTAAAAAGCTTGTGACTATGAAAATTATGCCACTAATTATTTAAATAAATTATGGGACTTTGCTTAATGATTCTGTCTGATTCCAGGACAAGAGATACACACAAGAGCCATTTCATAGGGCCAAAGAAAGGCCAATCTAGGATGGATTGATGCACTTCCAGGCCAATACAAAGGCCTTGAACCTAGTGTGAAGACTCAAGGTTACTATGTTTAACATGTGTTAAGACATAGGCTTTCCTTGTATCTACACTCACTCTGAAAATACTCACAAATGAGTATTTCAAAAACCTTGGCTCCTACTTGGCTTCTATAATCTGGTCCCTTTCTTTTCTGCCTCTCATAGTGTGGTACCTTTCTGTAGTCCTGGCACTGATTGGGTAAATGCATCATTACTTAGATCATTTTGATTGGGCCCTGATTGAAGGACATGTTATAGATTTATTTTTCTTCTACTTGGAATTTTTACACATAAGATTTTGATAGTCTATATTTTCATCCAGAAATTTTTCTTTTCTTTTGGATTTTCTGGTGTCTTTTTAATATCTCTTGCCAATTGATTCATATACCTCATACCTCAGCCATGCATCCCTAACTGATTCTGAATCTTTCAATCACCCACAACACGGGGGAATGTAAAAAATATCATTATTTAAATTGCAAAGTTTAAATTCCTTTTGAGAAGAATTTTAGGTGAAGAAGATGCTACCTCTCTGAATCGAGAACTGAACTGTTGGAGAAGCCACCATGAAGAAGCCTCCAGACCACAAGTTGCACAAAATTGAACTTTGGGTGTGGTTGATTGAACATTTATTTGTATGTATACTTTTATGCCAAAGGGGACTGCCCCCTAACGGCTTTTTGTCAATGTGTTCAGAAATTATTGGTTTTATTCTTTTTCTCTTATCCTCACACTATTGTAATCTTTTAAGTTTATTATGTTTTTATGATCCTTTTGTGGAAAAATTAATTTTTCCACAAATGATCACACGGGGGGATGTAAAAAATAGACTCGAATACAGGACTACAATCCCCATGAGCCTTTGCTCCACTTCCCCAGAATGCCTTGTAATCTCACCTGGGCCGAGATCGAGAAGATATTTAAGCAAAGGTTTTTGAAGGGCTTGGCCCTTTTGGACTTCCGTTTTTGGAGCAGAGGCGTCTCTTCCATGATGTGAGGTTATTTTGTCTAGGCCTCTGGCCTAGGCACATGTTTCTTACTTGTATATTCTTAATCTTTAACCTTTAATAAACCTCTAAAAAATATAATACTCCTTGCAGAGAGAAACTAATTTCTTCCTGCCTCAGTCTCCCCCTCTCCCCTGTTCCATAAATTTTAATCTTTACACCACCCCCGACTCATTTTGGGAGGGGTACTGTAGCCTATGCCCGGGCATCACGAGGGCAACATATTTGATTGCTGTACAGATTCAAATTCCTGGGGCTTTGATTAGTTCACTTTGCTTTGATTTCAGAAATTTGCTTTGCAAGGATAAAAGGGAGAGGAAGGAATATAGACTTCTGGAAAGAATGAAAAACTGAAAAAAAAACCCCAAAACACCCTGATACCCAAAGGGCAAATTTCACCAACTTGTGTCTGTGTCTGTGCGTGTGCGTGTGCCTGTATACACGCATATGAAAAGATTTGATTGTACCAGTCAGGAACACCAATTTTTTCTTTGCAATGAATTTCCAGTCTTTTCTGGGTTTCAGTACTCCCTGAAAATGCTTCAACTATTTGGCAGTTCTTCCAATTCCTACCAGAAAAGGGTAAACAATTTTGCAGGCAGCTAACTTTCCACTTTCTTGATTAACTATGGCTGCTCAGTGGCATGGAAGAGAGTCAACACTAGCCTAATTCGGGATGGTGGTAATATCTTTGTTACTTTCATTGCAAGCAAACATGAGGTTTTTTTAGAATCCTGTTTGTATAGAGTACCTGTTTTGGTAACACTCCTGTGGAGCGGAATGGGGGTGGGAGGGAAATGGGCTCATCTCCCCAGGAATCATTCTAATGAGCACGTGGGAGATTTGAGGCTGGCAGAATTCATATAACTTTATTCAGAGGCTGGGTGGGGGTGCATGGAGTGAGGGAACACTACAGGGATAGGAGCCAGATTAAGGGAGAAAGGGGGGATGATTGGGGGGGAGAGCAAAGGGGAGGCTCCAGAGTCTGAGGGCAGAGAGGTACCCACATTTACTCAGATTTTATGGAGATCCATCAAAGTGCCCCATGTCCATTTTCCCATCATGGAGTATCTTTTCAACCCTCCATTCTCTATCCTCCTTAATCTTTCTCAACTCTTTCAACTCTTTTTATAGGAGTTACTCATTAGGTTTGTAATTTGTAGGGCTGTGGAAGGATTTTTGCAGCATTATATAACAGTTCTTGGGTTTTAGTAATCATGTAATCACTCTTATGGGGATGGTTGTTTTTGTTTCTTGAGGGGTCTTTTGAGGTCGTTTGTGTCGTTGGGTTGGAGGAGAGGAAGTGAGCCGTGTCTACTGTGCAGCCATGCTTACCTGGAAGTCGATCTAGAGGCTTTTGATCGGATTAAATTCAACTGGAGAGAGGGAAAGAAATAGAGGGAGAGAGAGTAGGTTGGGAAACAACAGAGAGAGAGAGAGAGACAGACAGACAGACAGACAGACAGACAGACAGACAGACAGAGAAGGGTCTGAGGTCAGAAGGTACCAAAGAAATGAATGAATAGATGAGGGAGAGAAATAGAGAAGGGATGAGAGAGAAAGACACTGGATGTGAGGCACTGGGATGAAGGGGAAGTGGCAGAGAGGATTTGAAAGGGAGGGGGGAGAGAAAGACAGGGACAGTGATTGGAGAGCCCTCAGGAGATACAGGGTGCAAAACAGGAAGAAACAGATGCAGAGAGAGCTAGAGCCTGGAATGTGCCAGATAGACACAGAGATGGAAGAGACTGAGGAGACAGAGTCTACATACAACCAAAAAAGTGAACCACAGAGGGAGACATAGATATGGGAGAGACAGAGGGGCAGTGAGAGAGAAGGAGCTAGAGAATGACAGAGAAGAAAAGGGAATAACTGGGAAGGGAGAGACAGAGGGTGGGGAAAGAAAGATATAGAGAGGCAAGAAGATAGTGAACAAGAGAGTGGAAAGGGTGGTGCGGGGGAGGGGGGAGCAAGAGGGCAAAGGACTGGCAGACCGAAGTTGGCGTAGATTGACAGTGAAAAAGAGTAGCGGAGAGAGAGGGATTGAGGAAGAGGATAGAGACTGAGATAGCCAGAGAGGACACAGAGACACCCGGAGAAAAATTTAGACGGAATGAGAGAGATGACAGCGAAAGGGAGAGAGAAATCAGGAGCAAAAGAAGTAAAGAGGGTGATAGAGAGGAAGTAAAGAGGGTGATAGAGAGGCTGATGAGGAGTACAGGAGAACAAGAGGGAAAAGGGGTAGGGGCTTGAGAAAGGGGGAAGGACAGACAAGGGAGAAATAGAGAGGACAGATAGAAAGTAGAAGAAGAGAGACCTAGTGGACATACAGAGTAGGAAAAGAGGAAGGGGGTGGGGTGGGGGCCAGAGTAGAGAAGATTCCAAAGTTGTCAGAGAGGGAATAACAGAATCAAAGAGAGACAAGAGAAAGGCTCAGAGCTCACAAAAGACCGATAGTGATAAAAGACAGGGTCCTTTCCCAAGGGGCTGAAAGGTTTACCTCGGAAGTTGGAGCAAAAGCAGTTCAACTTTTCTCCCAGGAAAACCCAGAGAAACTGAAAGGAACCGCCCACCCAGCAAAGGCCTAGCAAAGATTCTGATTGGACGACGGACACGTCAGTGAATGGCCCAGCGGACAATTCCAACTTCCCGAGCCTCAGAGTGGAATTACAAAGGTGGTATTACCACCATCCTGAATTAGGCTAGTGTCGACTCTCTTCCATGTCACTGAGCAGCCATGGTTAATCAAGAAAGTGGAAAGTTAAGCTGCCTGCAAAATTGTTTACCCTTTTCCAGTAGGAATTGGAAGAACTGCCAATTAGTTGAAGCATTTTCAGGGAGTACTGAAACCCAGAAGAGACGGGAAATTCATTGCAAAGAAAAAATTGGAGTTCCTGACTGGTAAAATCAAATCTTTTTATGTGCGTGTATACACGCCCACGCGCACGCACAGACACACACACACAAACCCACACACACACACAAGTTGCTGAAATTTGCCCTTTGGGTATCAGGGTGTTTTGGGGTTTTTTTGAGTTTTTCATTCTTACCTGAAGTCTATATTTCTTCCCCTCCCTTTTATCCTTGCAAAGCAAATTTCTGAAATCAAAGCAAAGTGAAATAATCAAAGCCCCAGGAATTTGAATCTTGTGTACAGCAATCAAATGATGTTGCCCTCCTGATGCCCGGGCATAGGCTACAGAACCCCTCCCAAAATGAGTCGGGGGTGGGGAGGCTCTTTAGTCATCTTTGAGAATAGGAAAAAGCCTATATTGCTATCTAAAATAACTGCTATTATAACTGAGGGGAGAGGAGGTTCTTCTCAACAGAAAATTGCTAATACTGATCAATAGATGTGGGGGAATAATGCACAGTTTCATCCCACATACTTCCTCCTCTCTTTTCTCTCCTTCCCTTATTTGTCTGTCCTTTTCCTCTCTCTACCTCTCCTCCTTTGTTCTCTGTCCTTATTTGCGCCCAGTACTTCTTACTCTCTTTCCCTTTCTCACTTTCATCCCCTTGCTCTTCTTTCTTTTGTCTCTCTTTGATTCTGTCATTCCCTCTCTGACTACTTTGGAATCTTCTCTACCCTGGCCCCCACCCCACCCCACCCCCTTCCTCTTTTCCTACTCTGTATGTCCACTAGGTCTCTCTTCTTCTACTTTCTATCTGTCCTCTCCATTTCTCCCTTGTCTGTCCTTCCCCCTTTCTCAAGCCCCTAACCCTTTTCCCTCTTGTTCTCCTGGACTCATCAGCCTCTCTGTCACTCCCTTTACTTCCTTTGCTCCTGCCCTTTCTCTCTCCCTTTCGCTGTCATCTCTCTCATTCCGTCTAAATTTGTCTCAGGGTGTCTCTGTGTCCTCTCTGGCTATCTCAGTCTCTATCCTCTTCCTCAATCCCTCTCTCCCCTACTCTTTTTCACTGTCAATCTACGCCAACCTCGGTCTGCCAGTCCTTTGCCCTCTTGCCCCCCCTACCCCGCACCACCCATTGCTCTCTCTTGTTCACTATCTTCTTGCCTCTCTATATCTTTCTTTCCCCACCCTCTGTCTCTCCCTTCCCAGTTATTCCCTTTTCTTCTCTGTCATTCTCTAGCTCCTTCTCTCTCACTGCCCCTCTCTCTCTCCTATATCTATGTCTCCCTCTGTCTTTCAATTTTTTGGTTGTATGTCTCTCTTGCTTTACAGACTCTGTCTCCTCAGTCTCTTCATCTCTGTGTCTATCTGGCACATTCCAGGCTCTAGCTCTCTCTGCATCTGTTTCTTCCTGTTTTTCACCCTATGTCTCCTGAGGGCTCCCCAATCACTGTCCCTGTCTTTCTCTCCCCCCTCCCTTTCAAATCCTCTCTGCCACTTCCCCTTCATCCCAGTGCCTCACATCCCAGTGTCTTTCTCTCTCATCCCTTCCCTATTTCTCTCCCTCATCTATTCATTCATTTCTTTGGTACTCTCTGACCTCAGATCTTTCTGTCTGTCTCTCTCTCTGTTGTTTCCCCACCTAATCTCTCTCCCTCTATTTCTTTCCCTCTCTTGCTTTCTGTCTCTCTTGCCTTTCTATCACACAGTATCTCGCTCTCTCTTTCCCCTTTAATTCTTTACTGTGTCTCTCTCCCTCCCTCCCATCTCTCTTCTCTTTCTTCCACTGTGTCACTTGTCCTCTCTCTCTGTGTCTATCCTCCGTCTCCATTTTTAGACATCTCAGACCCAGTCTCTCTCCCAGTCGCTGTCTGTCTCTTGTGTGATTCTCCCTTTATTTTACTTTGCCTCTGGGTGCTTCTCTCTGGATCTCACCCTCTTTTCTCTCTGATTCTTTTTCCTTCTATCCACTCCTCTTCCCGCTCCCTCTATTGCTCTTTCCCTTCTTTTTGTGTCTTCCTCTTCCTCTCTATCCCCTCTCTACCTTACTTCTAGTCTCTGTCTCCTTCTCTTTTGCTCTCCCCATGGACCCAGAGCCCAGAATGAGGGAAACTTCAAATACCTTCCCCATCAGGTTTTCCCTCTTCTCCCACCCCCTCCCCCTTCCCCTTTCTCTCCCACTCATTCCTTTTCCCTCCATTCTCTCTCTAGCCTGATTTCTCTCCTCCTTCCCCCTCTCTACTTCTTCCTTCTCTACCCTTCCCAACTTTCATCCCCACTCTCTTCTCCACTTCTATCCCCGCCTTTCCTGGGTTCTCCCCTCCCCCTCCCCCTCCACCTCATTTACCATTTACTTACTGGATATCTGGTCTAGTTTTCTTTTTACTTCTAGTCTTTTCCTGCCAGCTGGCGCTCTCTCTCTCTCTCGCTCTCTCTCTCTCTCTCTCTCTCTCTCTCTCTCTCTCTCTCTCTCTCTCTCTCTCTCTTTCTCTCTCTCTGTCTCTCTCTCTCTCTCTCTCTCTGTCTCTCTCTTTGTCTCTGTCTCTCTCTTTAACTATCTTTCCTTAATTTTTTCTCCCTCTCCCTTCTCCATCCCTTTCTCATTCTCTCCTCTTTCTCCCCTCCTGTCCCCTCCCTGTCCTTGCTCCATACTCTTGCCATCCCCTGACTCTTCCCCTGGCCTCTTTACCTTTCCCGCTTTTCCCCAACTCCATCTTCCCCTGAGGCTCTTCCCCCCGCCCCCACTTTCCTGACTTCTCTCCACTCTTCCTTTCCACTTTTCCATTACCTACTCTCTCATATCTTCCCCTCTTTCGTAGCCACACCCACTCCCCTCCTTTTCCCTTCTTTCCTTCCCTCTGCATCCCCCCTCTCTTCTCCCCTCCCCTCTTTATCTTCTTTCCCAGGTGTATCTCTTTTTTTATTCACGCCTCTCAACCTGTTTTTCTACTTCCCTTTTTACTGGGGCGTCTACGGAGGACTCCGGCACTTCATTTACACTCTTGGAGGGCAACAGCAATCGCACATCCAGGATCAGCCAAAGGAAAGAAATCCCTGGCTTTTCCTTGGACAGGGGAAATGCGGGAAAGAGCCTCGCAATGGACAGGCTTGCTTGAAACAACAAAGGACCTCCGCCTTCACCCTGGAGTTTGCTTACCGGAGCAAACAGGAGTCCATCCAGAGACATTCCTTTCTCTTGTTCACTATCTTCTTGCCTCTCTATATCTTTCGTTCCCCACCCTCTGTCTCTCCCTTCCTAGTTATTCCCTTTTCTTCTCTGTCATTCTCTAGCTCCTTCTCTCTCACTGCCCCTCTCTCTCTCCCATATCTATGTCTCCCTCTGTGGTTCACTTTTTTGGTTGTATGTCTCTCTTGCTTTACAGACTCTGTCTCCTCAGTCTCTCCATCTCTGTGTCTATCTGGCACATTCCAGGCTCTAGCTCTCTCTGCATCTGTTTCTTCCTGTTTTTCACCCTATGTCTCCTGAGGGCTCCCCAATCACTGTCCCCGTCTTTCTCTCCCCCCTCCCTTTCAAATCCTCTCTGCCACTTCCCCTTCATCCCAGTGCCTCACATCCCAGTGTCTTTCTCTCTCATCCCTTCTCTATTTCTCTCCCTCATCTATTCATTCATTTCTTTGGTACTCTCTGACCTCAGACCCTTCTGTCTGTCTCTCTCTCTGTTGTTTCCCCACCTAATCTCTCTCCCTGTATTTCTTTCCCTCTCTTGCTTTCTGTCTCTCTTGCCTTTCTATCACACAGTATCTCGCTCTCTCTTTCCCCTTTAATTCTTTACTGTGTCTCTCTCCCTCCCTCCCTCCCATCTCTCTTCTCTTTCTCCCACTATCACTTGTCCTCTCTCTCTGTGTCTATCCTCCGTCTCCATTTTTAGACATCTCAGGCCCAGTCTCTCTCCCAGTCGCTGTCTGTCTCTTGTGTGATTCTCCCTTTATTTTACTTTGTCTCTGGGTGCTTCTCTCTGGATCTCACCCTCTTTTTTCTCTGATTCTTTTTCCATCTATCCACTCCTCTTCCCCCTCCCTCTATTGCTCTTTCCCTTCTTTTTGTGTCTTCCTCTTCCTCTCTATCCCTTCTCTACCTTACTTCTAGTCTCTGTCTCCTTCTCTTTTGCTCTCCCCATGGACCCAGAGCCCAGAATGAGGGAAACTTCAAATACCTTCCCCATCAGGTTTTCCCTCTTCTCCCACCCCCTCCCCCTTCCCCTTTCTCTCCCACTCATTCCCTTTCCCTCCCTTCTCTCTCTAGCCATATTTCTCTTCTCCTTCCCCCTCTCTACTTCTTCCTTCTCTACCCTTCCCAACTTTCATCCCCACTCTCTTCTCCACTTCTATCCCCGCCTTTCCTGGGTTCTCCCCTTCCCCTACACCTCATTTACCATTTACTTACTGGATCTGTGGTCTAGGTTTCTTTTTACCTCTAGTCTTTTCCTCCCAGCTTTCTCTCTCTCTCTCTCTCTCTCTCTCTCTCTCTCTCTCTCTCTCTCTCTCTCTCTCTCTCTCTCTCTCTCTCTGTCTCTCTCTGTCTCTCTCTGTCTCTCTCTCTCTGTCTCTGTCTTTCTCTCTCTCTCTCTTTGTCTCTCTCTCTCTCTCTCTCTCAGTATCATTCCATGATTTTTTCTCCCTCTCCCTTCTCCATCCTGTTACAAGGGAATCACTTTAAAAGACTGATATATATTAATTTAAGGTCGCCAAGGTATCAGCTATGTAATTCCTAAATGAAAAACTCAAGTCAGCCGTCAGCCTTTTTTGGAGTTTAATTACAATAGGAGCAAGAAAGGAATTAGAGATATATATAGAGAGAGAAAGGGGAGAGAAGGGAATAGGGCTTAAATACCCCTTCTGTTTAGGCTGGGCCAAAAGGCCCAACCCTTAGATAGCTGGGGCAAAGAAAAGAGATCAGTCCCTTTCACTCACGTGTCCAAAATGGAGAAACAGTCTCAGAGGCCCCCACCTTCAGCTTCCTTCAGAGCAAGCTTCCTCAGAGCCCAGGAACCACACCGACCAAAAACTCAATCCTCTCTCTCGAGTCTCCAGACCCTCCTATCTTTAAGGACACCATCCAAGTTGCCTCCCCTCAGTCCTCACATCTACCAATCACTCTTCATCAATTTCCCTGTCAATGGAGGCTCTCGCTTAACCCAGGACCGCCCAGAGGTTTCTGGCTTTTGCACATGTCTGTTGAAGGTCATATTTTTCAAATGATTAAATCTTTACTCCTTTGTTCCAGCCCTTTCTAAATCCTGTTAACTTGAGTATGGTAGAGATTGGAATAATTAAATTTTGATCTAGGCTGCAGCCCTTACTCAATCCTATTAGGACTGAATAGGGTGGAGTATCTCCATTGTATCAATTCTAAAATCAATCAAGACTCAAAGAAATTCCTGTTCTATGCTCAAGCATAGGTCAAAGTCCTTTCCATTGTTCAGCAAAGGGTTTCTGTCCTAAAGTAATCTTAAGAAGGGAAGAGAAGGAACCTCCCATGCCAATGGAGTTCCCATTCCAATAGACTATCAGTAAGAAATTTTCCAAGTATGAAATATCCCAATGGTGAAATTTCCAACATTTATAAGTCTAAGGAATTTTGAGGTTTACAATCCCCCCTGATGATCATTGGGAGACTAGTCTCCCCATTGATCATTTAATATAATCATTTTGTAGTTCTAAATTCACTTCTAACTAAAGATATATACAATATTCAATTTCTAAGAGAAATTAGAATAGTGAGAGAGGAAATAGAAAAGAAAAGAAAGCAAAACCAATGTTTGCTAGGCGCATTGACAGAAAACCAAATTAGGGGCAGTCCCTTTTGGCATAAATGTTACAATAAATGTTCAATCAAAAGTTCAGTCCAATCAATCACATCCAAAGTTCATTCTTGATCTTCTTGATGAAGTGTAGGTTTTTGACATCTTTCTGCAACAGTTCATTCTCTGGATATAAAAGTTTCAAGCTTCTGTCTTGAAGATCTTTTCTCGAACAAAATCAAAATCTTTGAATTTTTTATAAAAGTAAAATCTTAAACAAAAGTCTTGGATTTTTATAAAAATAAAATCTCAAACAAAAAAAATTCAAAAATTCTTAGATTTTAAATTAAAATACAATCCCCCCTGAAGTAAGTATTTAAAAAAAATATATCAAGTTTAGCTCAGAATGCAATGTTCAGTTATGGGGGTGTATGTGTCAATTATCAAAAGAATAGAAAAATAATCAAAAACATAAGAAAAATTCAAAATAGGCCTTGTATAGGTCCAGTTTAAAGTAATTTCTATCCCACAAGTATGTAGGACAGAATACAGTAATATTTCACTTAGCCATTTGTAGCCAAGACTACAGGAAGTTGCCATAATATAAGAAGGAAAGAATTAGAATTTTATTTTGATGGGGAAATGTCATTCCCTTGTCTGATTTTTTCCTCAGGGATATAGGGAGCCAGCATGATAGTCAAGCTTTGTACTTGTTTGAGTACTTCGAAAAGAGTGTAGATACAAGGAAGTCCTACGACTTAAACATAAGTTAAGCGTCGCAACCTTGAGTCTCACTTTAATATTTCATGTGTGCTCTATTGGCACTATTCAGGTTTAGTCTGTGCTCCTTGTTTTTATCCCTTTTCCTGGAATCAGACACAAACATTAATCACAGTCCTATAATATTTTATCAATAAATGACAGGTTCCCATAGTTTAAAGCCTTTAGGCATATATTGATATTATAGCAAGAGTATATATATTAACTTGTATTACTGCAGGGAAAAAATATTAATATTAATTATGTGTACCTTCAGTACAAAAATGAAAAAAAAAATCAAATATTCTGATAAAAAATAAAAGAAAAGAAATAAGAAAAAATAAGAAAAAAAATCAGTAATTCAATATATTCTTGAAAGAAAAAAAACCAGCATCCATTTGTCTATGGATTATTATCTCCAATTCTTATGATAAGATAGAGTCCCAATTCATATGATAGGATAGAGTCAATCAGTCTCAGCAGAAGATGCTTTCTTCACATGTGAGCAGTGAATCCAAGAGTCTCTTTCTCCAATCTTTATAGATGTTGGAGTAGTTAATAATATTTGGAATGGTCCTTCCCATGAAGGTTCAGTTGCTCCAGTTCGCTTGAAATTCTTGATATAAACTTTATCTCCTGGGTTCAGGTCATGCAGAGAAAAGTCTAATGGTCCAGCTTGTACTGCAGCTCCAGATTCATGAAGTTCACGTAGTTTGTGCTGTAACTCCTGTATATAGGAAGCAATAGTAATATCTCCCCCTAATAGCGATGTATAAGCCGGGGAGAAAGGCTTAGCCTGTATAGGCGGATGTCCAAAAAGCATCTCAAATGGTGAAATATGTAAGTCTCCTCTAGGCCTGCTTCTAAGATAAAATAGGGCCAGAGGGAGAATTTCAGGCCATTTTAAATGGGTCTCAGTGCATAATTTGCCAATCATAGTCTTAAGTTCTTTATTCATCCTCCTACTATTTGGAGAGGAGAAAAAAAACTGAAAAAGGTTAATTAATATCAACAAAATCAATACAATCTAAGAAGAATCATCTTTATTATACTGGGAAGTTCCCTGGGCACCCTCCTGAAGGGCACCTCTCTGAGGGTCATTAGTACCTCGAGTAATTTTTGGACGAGCGCCATTTCTCATATATTGTTGAGTATTATCATTAAAATTTTCTTCAATTTGAGCATTGTCATTAAATTCCCAATTCCTATTTCTATAATTCTGGTTTCTAAAGCTCTTATTTCTATATTCATTATAGTTATTTCCATAGTCATTATTATTATTTCTAGAATTCTGGTTTCTATAACCATTATCATCATTTCTATAGTTATTATTTCTAAAACCATTATTAAACTGTGTATTCCTTCCAAATATCTTAAGAAAGGTTCTACATTCCATCATTTTGTGGCCCTTCTTCTCACAGAAGTGGCAAGTAATGGATTGATAATTGGATTTCTGGAGAGGGGCAATTGTTGTTGGTTCATTATCATGCCCACTTTCTAATTTAGTTATCCTATCTATTACACATCTCATTTTTTTCTTCATTTCCTCCATGTCATCATTATTCTCTTTCTCCTTTTCTTCGTTTCCCTTAAAAACATATATAGCTGTTTTTCGCAATTCTTCAAGGTCCATATCTGACCATCTTGGGCATTGTGTTTTAAAATAATTTTTAATTACTTTGCAAGAATTATTTACAAAGATTCTTCTAACTTGTCTTAAACTATTCTCTATTTAAGTCCCAATCTAAGTATCTGTCCCCAAACTCGATAATTCTGTCCATAAATCTGGAGGGTGTTTCGTTTTCCTTTTGCTTAATTTTTTCCAGTTCCATCCACTTATCTGTACTGTCCGCACATTCCTTCATGGCCGTGAGGATGGCCTCTCTACAACGGTATAGTTGTAGATAGTCCTCAGGATTATTATAGTCCCATTCGGGATCCTGAGATGGCCAATGTGCTGCATTACGCCCCCGGGTTTTGTTGACATGAGCAATTATTTTATTTTTTTCACGTTCACTTAAAAAAGCCTGTAGTAAGCTCTCAACGTCCTTGTAAGATGGATTATATTGAAAAAATATGTCTCCCATCTTTTTTGTTACTAGAAAAGGATCTTGTTCATATGTGGGGATATTTCGTGTAAATTCATTTATTTCTTGGGGAGTAAACGGTATCCTATGTCTTAAAGTCACCACATCCCCATTTCGTCCTATTTCAGGTACTTCTCTTAGAGGAAACAGGCCTCTAGTTGAATTTTGCACCTGTGGGTCAGTTTGACAAGGACAGGTTTCTCTAGGAGGACAAGATCTCCCTTGCATTGGAATTTGGTTTTCTGTAGGAGAAGGAACATGAGAAGCTGGGATTGCAGGGGAAGGGTTTTGGGGATTAAATTCAGACAAGATTTGCACTGCACGAGAGAAGCAGTCTGTTAACTGGGCTATAGGGAAGGTGTTTTCCATCTCTATTTCAGGGAAGGAAATTTCCTCATTCAAAGGTTCAGAAACAGGTCTGTTTCTGGTAGAGTGGGTGTTTGCCCATTGATCCTGTAAGAAACATTTTAGATCTTCTAATTGGGCTTGCATTTTTTCCTCAATTTTTCCTATTTTATCTTCCATATCTCCCATTTTATCCTCAATATTTCCTATTTTATTCTCAATATTTCCTATTTTATCCTCAAGTTTTTCTATTTTATTCTCAATATTTCCTATTTTATCCTCAATTTTTTCTATTGTATCCTCAATTTTTTCTATTGTATCCTCAATTTTTTCTATTTTATCCTCAATATTTTCTATTTTATCCTCAATATTTTCTATTTTATCCTCATTTTTTTCTATTTTATCCTCAACATTTTCTATTTTATCCTCAATATTTTCTATTTTATCCTCATTTTGTTTTATTTTATCCTCATTTTGTTTTATTTTATCCTCATTTTGTTTTATTTTATCCTCATTTTGTTTTATTTTATCCTCAATATTTTTTATTTTTTCATCTCTAAATATAGTATTGAGGAGTACAAAAATGACAGTACCTATTAATATAAAAATTTGGAGGTATCCTTCATTCCTCAATGCCCCTACTTCTTCAGCTGCCATATAATTGTCAAAGAATGTAGTACTCATTTTTATATGTATATTTTGTAATTTCACAAAACACGTGGGGAGCAGGGCAAAGCAACAAACTTTCCACAGGGTTTTTTTTTTTTAATCCAGGAAGTTGTTCCTTAAGGGAAAGGATATTTAGAAACAGTTCTTCCAGCCAGGACTTTAGAGTCCTGTTGCTGAGATTTAAAAACAGCTGTTTTCTGTCTATCAGAGTCACACAGCTGGGAAGTATCTGAGGTCCGATTTGAACCCAGGACCTTCTGCCTCTAGGGCTGGCTCTCAATCTGCTGAGCTACCCAGCTTTCCCTTAAGATTAAAGGGAAGAAAAAGAAAAAACTGCTGATTCCAATTTAACTTAAGGAGAAAAGAGAAAAAGTTTTTTATACTCACCTGTTCTAGCAGCTGTGTCTTTAAGCCAAGTTTTTTTTTTTTTTTAAAAAAAGGACTAAGTGGTGAAACAGTATAGTAAAAAGGCAAGGAAAAAGTTTTATTGAGAGGATTCTTTAGACTCCCGTGTGGTCAGCCACAATGTTACAAGGGAATCACTTTAAAAGACTGATATATATTAATTTAAGGTCGCCAAGGAATCAGCTATGTAATTCCTAAATGAAAAACTCAAGTCAGCCGTCAGCCTTTTTTGGAGTTTAATTACAATAGGAGCAAGAAAGGAATTAGAGATATATATAGAGAGAGAAAGGGGAGAGAAGGGAATAGGGCTTAAATACCCCTTCTGTTTAGGCTGGGCCAAAAGGCCCAAGCCCTTAGATAGCTGGGGCAAAGAAAAGAGATCAGTCCCTTTCACTCACGTGTCCAAAATGGAGAAACAGTCTCAGAGGCCCCCACCTTCAGCTTCCTTCAGAGCAAGCTTCCTCAGAGCCCAGGAACCACACCGACCAAAAACTCAATCCTCTCTCTCGAGTCTCCAGACCCTCCTATCTTTAAGGACACCATCCAAGTTGCCTCCCCTCAGTCCTCACATCTACCAATCACTCTTCATCAATTTCCCTGTCAATGGAGGCTCTCGCTTAACCCAGGACCGCCCAGAGGTTTCTGGCTTTTGCACATGTCTGTTGAAGGTCATATTTTTCAAATGATTAAATCTTTACTCCTTTGTTCCAGCCCTTTCTAAATCCTGTTAACTTGAGTATGGTAGAGATTGGAATAATTAAATTTTGATCTAGGCTGCAGCCCTTACTCAATCCTATTAGGACTGAATAGGGTGGAGTATCTCCATTGTATCAATTCTAAAATCAATCAAGACTCAAAGAAATTCCTGTTCTATGCTCAAGCATAGGTCAAAGTCCTTTCCATTGTTCAGCAAAGGGTTTCTGTCCTAAAGTAATCTTAAGAAGGGAAGAGAAGGAACCTCCCATGCCAATGGAGTTCCCATTCCAATAGACTATCAGTAAGAAATTTTCCAAGTATGAAATATCCCAATGGTGAAATTTCCAACATTTATAAGTCTAAGGAATTTTGAGGTTTACAATCCCTTTCTCATTGTCTCCTCTTTCTCCCCTCCTGTCCCCTCCCTGTCCTTGCTCCGTCCTCTTGCCATCCCCTGAATCTTCCCCTGGCCTCTTTACCTTTTCCGCTTTTCCCCAACTCCATCCTCCCCTGAGACTCTTCCCCCCGCCCCCACTTTCCTGACTTTTCCATTACCTACTCTCTCATACCTTCCCCTCTTTCGTTGCCACACCCACTCCCCTCCCTTTCCCTTCCTTCCTTCCCTCTGCATCTCCCCTCTCTTCTCCCCTCCCCTCTTTATCTTCTTTCCCAAGTCTATCTCGTTTTTTATTCACGCCTCTCAACCTGTTTTTCTACTTCCCTTTTTACTGGGGCGTCTACGGAGGACTCCGGCACTTCATTTACACTCTTGGAGGGCAACAGCAATCGCACATCCAGGATCAGCCAAAGGAAAGAAATCCCTGGCTTCTCCTTGGACAGGGGAAATGCAGGAAAGCCTCTCAATGGACAGGCTTGCTTGAAACAACAAAGGACCTCCGCCTTCACCCAGGAGTTTGCTCAGCGGAGCAAACACGAGTCCATCCAGAGACATTCTCCAGAACACAAAAGGGTCTTCCAACCTCACTTACCAAAGTGATCAGGCAGAAATTAGGGCAAAAGCCATGAAAGGGTTCAAGTCAACAAAATCGAGTGCGTGCCGCTCAAGAAAGGCAGCACAGGAAGCGAGGAGGCTCAGAGCTCACAAAAGACCGATAGTGAAAAAAGACAGGGTCCTTTTCCAAGGGGCTGAAAGGTTTACCTCGGAAGTTGGAGCAAAAGCAGTTCAACTTTTCTCCCAGGAAAACCCGGAGAAACTGAAAGGACCGCCCACCCAGCAAAGGCCAAGCAAAGATTGTGATTGGACGACGGACAGGTCAGTGAACGGCCCAGTGGAGGATTCCAACTTCCCGAGCTGCAGAGGGGCGTGTGTGGGAGGGACCACAAGCCAGGGGTGGCTGCTGGCCCCAGATACCAACACCCCACTTCCACCCGGGGAAAGGCAGGACCAAAGGGAGAAACTTGCTGGCCCTTAGCGAGTGCCCAGGTGGCGGGCAACCTCGCATGCCTTCCTGACACGTTTTCCCCCTCGCCAAACTCCCCCGCCCGCTCCAACTTTCTCCCTAGGCTGGCCCTCTTCTCCCTCCAACACTTCCCTTTTCTCTCCCTTTCATTCTCCTTTCCCTCCTTCTAGCCATATGACTCTCCTCTTTGCCCCTCTCTCGACCTCTTTCTAGTCTGTCCTTCGCAACTGTCATCCCCTCTCTCTTCTCCTTTTCTATCCCCCCCCCTTTCTCTTGCTCCTCTCCTCCCTCTTTCATTGCCACACCCACTCCCCACCCTTTCCCTTCTTTCCCTCTGCCTCACCTCTCTCTTCTCCCCTCCCCTCCTTACCTTCTTTCCCAGCTCTCTCTCTTTTTTTTTATTCACCCCTCTCAACCCGTTTTCCCACTTCCCAGGTCACAAGAGACTCCAAGGAGGAATCCTGTACGCGATATACACTCTGAGAGGGCAGCAACAACCGCACATCCAGGATCTACAGTGAGAGCAAAGAAATTCCTGGCTACTCACTCCTTGGATGGGGGAAATGGTGAAAAAAGACCCCCGAGGTACAGGGAGCCCTGAACCAGCATTGGCCCGCTGCTGATACCACCGCCTTCACCCAGGATAGTTTGCTCCCCGGGGCAAACACCACTTCACCCAGAGATGTCCTCCGGAGCAGAAAAGGGTCCTCAGGCCTCATTTGCAAAAGCGATCAGGGAGAAATCAGGGCAAAAGTCCTTAAGGGGTTCAAGTCCACAAAACCTTGGACAATTTAATGCTCAGGAAAAGAACCACCCAGGCCGCTGAGGCTCACAGAAGATTGATGGTGGAAAGACAGTCATTTCTCAAGGGGCAGCAAGATTTACCTCCCAAGTTGGAGCCGGGGGAGTTCCATTTTCTCCCAGGAAAACACTGAGAAACTAAGGAGAACCGCCCACCTAGCAACTCCCAGGGAAGATTCTGGTTGGACAACCTTCACGTCACTTCCACAGTGCAGACAATTCCAATGGGCCAGGGTCGGGGGAGGGGCTGGGAGGGGGAAGGACACCTGACAGGGACGACCTGTCACGGCGTGGCCGCAGGTCCCAGAAACCCAACAGCCCACCTCCACCCGGGGAAACCAAGCACCCAAAACGAAAACTTGCTGACAATTGGCGAATGCTCAGGTTGCAGGCAACCTGGAATACCTTCCTCACACGTTTTCCCCCTGGCCAACCTCCCCCGCCCGCTATAACTTTCTCCCTCCCTCCCCCTTCCCCTTTGCTCTCCCTCCAGTCCTATTTCTGCCCTCTTTACCCCTTCCTCTTTGCCTTTTCTACGCCCCACCCCTCTTTCTCTGGTCCTCCCTCCTCCTCCACACTCTTATACTTTTCCTACTCCTTAGCCAGTCTAGGGGTCTTCAGCCCTCTAGTCTTCTCCTCCTCCCCCCCCCCCTTTCCATTCTTTCTTTTTTCTCCCTCTGTCCTCTCCATTCCTTTCTCATTCTCTCCTTTTTCTCCCTTCTTGTCCTCCTCTCTCTCTCTCTCTCTCTCTCTCTCTCTCTCTCTCTGTCTCTCTCTCTCTCTCTTTCTCTCTCTCTCACACACACACACACACACACACACACACACACGTTTCCTCTAGTCTTCCCCTGACTCTTCCCCTGGCTTCTACACCTTTCCCTCTTTTTCTCCAACTCCATCCTCTCCTGACTCACCCACACACACACCTTTCCTAACTTTTCTTTCATCTTCCTTTCCAATTCCTTTCTTTTTCCTACTCTCACCACTGCCTCTCTTCTTTCACTGCTAAACCCACTCTTCTCCACCTTCCTTTCTCTTCTTTCCCTTTGTTCCCTCCCTTCTGTCCTCCTCCTTCCCCCAGTCTTCTTTTTTTCCTCTGTCTCTTTTTTATTGTCCCCTCGCACTTCCATTCCCCTCTTTTACTTTCTCTCATTTTCTTCCCCCTCTTCTTATTTTTCTCCCTGAGATTTGTGTGAGATGAAATTGTCCCAGCATGCTCGTATTAGTAATTTCCTGTAGAAAAAATGTGGTTCGGAGCCCTCCACTAAGAGAGATCAATATTTCTCCTTTTGAAGAGTAAAAGAACGCCCCCCCCCCACCTCTTAGTATAGGCCTTTGATAGTCTTCTCAAATGTGGCAAAAGAGCCCCCCCCCCTCCTGGTTCCCATGGGAAGAGGTTTGGTGTCCTAATTCCTATGAGAGAAGCCTCAAAACTTACCCGTTAGAAAACTTAAAATACATGATTACTAAAACCCAAGAACTGTTATATAATGCTGCAAAAATCCTTTCACAGCCCTACAAACCACAAACCTAATGAGTAACTCCTATAAGCTTGAAAGAGTTGAGAAAGATTAAGGAGGATAGAGAATGGAGGGTTGAAAAGATACTCCATGATGGGAAAATGGACATGGGGCACTTTGATGGATCTCCATAAAATCAGAGGCAAAAAGAATCTTTGAGTATTTATATATTTTCAACATTCTGGTGACTGGTAAGAGAACCTATTTGGTTCACTATCCCACATATTTGATTTTCCATGGAGAATATTATATCTAAATAGACTATATAGAATTAGTTATTTAATATTATATATGTAATATAAAAACTATATTATGAGGAAATTATGTTAATTAGATTACATTAAAATATTACATAGAAAGTTAATGTTACTCTGTACAAAGTAAATCCATACTCTTAACATTATTACAAATTTAAGTTACTTAAATAAATTTTCACTTACCACATTGTGTCAAATAATTTTCTCCTCGTTAATCTTCACCTAAGTTATCCAGCATTCACTTTATCTTAAATAAGTGTCTTTAGCAGTTTTTAAAGCTCTAACTAAATTGAAAGTGCGTTGTCGTTTGCTTTTCCTTCTGGTATTTGGAAAAAGGAAATCTGGAAATGATATCTTTCTAGTTTAAGCATTCTTCCTGATATTGTGCTTAGTAATTCTTATTTTTAAGTGACTTAATAAAGGCAAGATAGATAACATTTTAGTGAAATATCTGAGTAAGAATGTGACTGAATATAATATAGGTTTTGTGATTCCAGGCACAATACTTAAACTCTGCCACAGTGTTCTCCTCAATAAGATGGAAATAAGTCTATACATTAGGTTATATATGTGGTGTAATTTCTAACCCTAGGTACACACAACATAAACATAGTCTCCCAGCTTTGAAGAATAATAGAGATGGGATGGGATGGGATGGGAGGCCAGCCCAAAACAAAGACACACTCCTGTTCAAGTCTAAGAGACCCTGAGAACTGTGAGAGACCTTCTTTTCTACCCCTAAGCATTAGAATTTTATAGAGACAAAGAGCAAGGTGAAGACACAGAAGGGGACAGTGAAGGTATGGAAAACACACACAAATTCCAAAAGAAGAATATGGAAAGGAAACAGTCAGGAATAACTAAAAAAATTACTTCACAAACAAATTGAGTTAGGTAGAGGAAAATTTAGGAAAAAAAAGAAAATAATGCAAGAAGAAATTGTGAAGCTTAAAAATTCCCCATTGGGACTATTCCCCATTTTAAACAGTGAAGCTACTTAGATCTAAAATGTGAGAACTCTACTTAGATCAGAAATGGGAAGACCTCTACTCCACCCATACTGAAGACTGTTTTAGGGGAGAAAACTCCTTGCTGAACAATGAAAAGTACTTAAATCCATACTTAAGCCATGCTTATTTTTAGAATTAATACAAAAGGTTGATAAGTACCTATAAAGGTCAGGCAACTTGTGAATTTAGGAACAGAGAACTGGGAAACTTACTCAGAGCTTTCCTGGTGTGAATTACTCAAAAATCCACACCTTCTTAGGTGTGGTCTAAGAATGGTCTGTCCTTTGAAAAATGTCTACTGTGATTGGTAGATGGAAGAACTTAGGGGAGGTGACATAGGAAAAAAAACCCTATATAAGAAAAAACAGTCTCTTGAGAGACAGTCTCTAAGGAGGTTGTTGAGAGGACAATCTCTAAGGAGGTCTCTCAAGGGATGCTGACTCTGGCTGGAACTCCCTCTGGGGAGACTCTGTCTCCCTGAATCCTTGCTTGAATAGATCTTATGGTGAGTGATTAAGGACTGACTGATCTTTTCTTTTAGGGTTTGGGGCTGGGTTGGCCAGGACTGCCTGGGCCGGCCTATTCCACTTTGTTTTTTGGTCGGAGTCTGGGTGATACGGGTGGGTTTCCTGTGAATTTAGGTTGCCTCAGACTAGTTCTTCCCAGCCTCCGAGGTTTCTTACAGCACGGGCCCCTTTGTTCAGCCCAACCACGCAGGCGATCAGTGCGGCCCGCCCAGGTGTTCAGCGCAACCTCCCCGGAGGTCAGCTCCGCAGCCCCCTTGGTCAGCTTAGGATTCTCCCGTGAAAGTGCCCTGAGAGGTTGTTTCCTTACAGTCAGTAGATCCCAAGGATCCTGGTGTGCCCCCTCAGACAGAGACTCTCCTCACTCACTCGCTGTCCCAGTGAGAGCTCTGATAACTTACTCTGGTTTGTTGGGGGGTGAGCGGGATGTGCAGCTCAGTTCATGTCTTTGTGTGAGCTTTTCCTCCTCCTTATAGTGTAGAAATGTTCAAACCCCACATACCTTCGATTCTGTGGGGGTACTGGAGTGTCCTTCCGTTCTTCCAAAGGTGATTTTCATGCTCTATTCAGGTAGTCTATTTCGTTCGGTGCCGGGGAGGGGAAGCGAGTCGAGTCTAGATTGCAGCCATGATTACCCGGAAATCCCCATCTCTCTGATTATAAGAGATTTAGAGCACTTTTTCACATGCTAATTAATAGTTTTGATTTCTTTGGCTGAAAACTGCCTGTTCATGTCCATTGCCCATTTATCAATTGGAGAATACCTTGATTTTTTTGTAGAATTGATTTAGCTCTTTATGATTTGAGTAATTAGACCTTTGTCTGAGGATTTTGTTATGAAGACTGTTTCCCAATTTGTTGCTTATCTTCTTATTTTGGCTATATTGATTTTGTTTGTACAGAAAATTTTAATTTTGATGTAATGAAAATTGTTTATTTTACATTTTGTGACAATTTCTATGTCTTGCTTGGTTTTAACGTTTTCCTCTTCCCACAGGTCTGATATGTATATTATTCTGTGTTCAGCTAATTTGCTTACACTTTCGTTTTTATGGTCAAATCATTCACCCATTCTGAGTTTATCTTGGTGTAGGGTATGAGGTGTTGATCCAAACCCAATCTCTCCCACACTGTCTTCCAGTTTTCCCAGCAGTTTTTCTCAAATAGTGGATTTTTGTCTCAGAAGCTGGGGTCTTTGGGTTTGTCATATAGTATCATGCTGATGTCACTTACCCCAAGTCTATTCCACTGATCCTTTCTGTCTCTTAGCCAGTACCAAATTCTTTTGAGGACCACTGCTTTATAATAGAGTATGAGATCTGGGACTGCAAGGCCACCTTCCTTTTTTATTTATTTTTTCATTATTTCCCTGGATATCCTTGATCCTTTGTTCTTCCAAATGAACTTTGTTATGTTTTTTTTTCTAAATCAGTAAAAAAAATTTTTGAGGTCGTTTGTGTCGTTGGGTTTGAGGAAAGGAAGCGAGCCTTGTCTACTGTGCAGCCATGTTTACCTGGAAATCGCTCTGGAGGCTTTTGATCAAATTAAATTCAACTGGGTTGGTCTGGATGTGCCCTGAGGAAAAAAGCTCCTGTGAGACTGCAGCCAGAAGGTATGACCCAGCCGTGGGGCTTCAGGCTCCCTGGGCTCTCCATGGCTTCCTCCCCACTGCCCGCTCTGGACGCCCCACGCCCGGCACCCCAGTGCTCACAAGGTAGACCCTCCAAAACAGCACCTTTGCTGTCCCAGAAGTTCCTGCTGCCACTGGGGGCTCAGCGTTCCGGGCTTGGGGGTGGGGGTAGGGGTCCTGGGACCTTCCTTCTGCCTTCCCCATAGACCCGAGTGTTCTCGTACTCCGACTTTCAGGGGAGCATACATTTTTTTATTTATATAAACATTATTGTATCTGTTCGTTTTCATACATTATTCACTGGAAACAAAAATCATTTTCTTTTCCTCCCCTCCCCCCCCACCTGCCATTCCCTCTCCCATAGCCGAATCATGATTCCACTGGTTATCACATGTGTTCTTGACTCGAACCCATTTCCCTGTTGTTGGAATTTGCATTATAGTGTTCATTTAGAGTCTCTCCTCAGTCTTATCTCCTCCAACTCTGTAGTCAAGCGGTTGCTTTTCATCAGTGTTTTTAATCCCACAGTTTATCCTCTGCTTGTGGGTAGTATTTTTTTTAGATCCCTGCAGATTGTTCAGGGAAATTGCATTGATATTAATGGAGACGTTCATCACCTCGGATTGTACCACAATGTATCAGTCTCCGTGTATAATGTTTTCCTGGTTCTGCTCCGTTCCCTCTGTATCAATTCCTGGAGGTTGTTCCAGTCTCCATGGAATTCCTCCACTTTATTATTCCTTTTAGCACAATAGTATTCCATCACCAACATATACCACAATTTGTTCAGCCATTCTCCAATTGAAGGGCATCCCCTCATTTTCCAATTTTTGGCCACCACAAAGAGCGCAGCTATGAATATTCTTGTACAAGACTTTTTGCCCATTATCTCTTTGGGGTACAAGCCCAGTAGGGCTATGGCTGGATCAAAGGGCAGACAGTCTTTTATAGCCCTTTGGGCATGGTTCCAAATTGCACTCCAGAATGCTTGGATCAATTCACAACTCTACTAGCAATACATTAATATGCCAATTTGGCCACATCCCCTCCAGCATTCATTACTTTCCTTTGCTGTTATGTTAGCCAATCTGCTAGGTGTGAGGTGATACCTCAGAGTTGTTCTGATTTGCATCTCTCTGATTATAAGAGATGTAGAACACTTCTTCATGTGCTTATTAATAGTTTTGATTTCTTTGGCTGAGAACTGCCTGTTCATGTCCCTTGCCCATTTGTCAATTGGAGAATGGCTTGATTTTTTGTACAATTGATTTAGTTCCTTATAAATTTGAGTAATTAAATCTTTGTCAGAGGTTTTTATGAAGATTGTTTCCCAATTTGTTGCTACCCTTCTGATTTTGGTTACATTAGTTTTGTTTGTACAAAAACCTTTTAATTTGATGTAATCCAGATTATTTATTTTGCATTTTGTAACTCTTTCTAATTCTTGCTTGGTTTTGAAGTATTTCCCTTCCCAAAGGTCTGATATGTATACTATTCTGTGTTCGCCTAATTTTCTTATAGTTTCCTACTTTATGTTCAAGTCATTCACCCATTTTGAATTTATCTTGGTGTAGGGTGTGAGGTGTTGATCTAAGCCTAATCTTTCCCACACTGTTCTCAAATTTTCCCAGCAGTTTTTATGAAATATTGGATTTTTGTCCCAAAAGCTGGGATCTTTGGGTTTGTCATATACTGTCTTGCTGAGGTTGCTTGCCCCCAGTCTATTCCACTGACCCTCCTTTCTGTCTCTTAGCCAGTACCAAATTCTTTTGAGGACTGGTGCTTTGTAATATACTCTGAGATCTGGGACTGCAAGACCCCCTTCTATTGTATTTTTTTTCATTATTTCCCTGGATATCCTTGATCTTTTGTTCTGCCAAATGAACTTTGTTATGGTTTTTTCTAAATCAGTAAAAAAAAAAAACTTTTCGAAGTTCCTTGGGTATGGCACTAAATAGATAGATGAGTTTGGGTAGGATGGTCATTTTTATTATATTGGCTTGTCCTACCCATGAGCAGTTAATGTTCTTCCAATTGTTCAAGTCTAGTTTTACTTGTGTGGAAAGTGTTTTGTAGTTGTGTTCATATAGATCCTGTGTTTGTCTCAGGAGATAGATTCCTAAGTCTTTTATTTTGTCTAGAGTAATTTTGAATGGGATTTCTCTTTCTAGTTCTTGCTGCTGAGCTGTGTTGGAATTATATAGAAATGCTGATGACTTATGCGGGTTTATTTTGTATCCTGCAACTTTGCTAAAGTTGTTGATTATTTCAATTAGCTTTTTGGGTGAATCTCTAGGATTCTTTAAGTAGACCATCATGTCATCTGCAAAGAGCGATAATTTGGTCTCCTCCTTGCCTATTTTGATGCCTTCAATTTCTTTTTCTTCTCTAGTTGCTACTGCTAGTGTTTCTAATACAATGTCAAATAATAGAGGTGATAATGGGCATCCTTGTTTCACTCCTGATCTGAATGGAAATGGATTTAGTTTATCCCCATTGCAGATGATATTAGCTGATGGTTTTTGATATATACTGTTTATTATTTTTAGGAATGACCCTTCTATTTCTATGGTTTCTAGTGTTTTTAGTAGGAATGGGTGTTGTATTTTATCAAAGGCTTTTTCTGTATCTATTGAGATAATCATGTGGTTCTTGTTGGTTTGCTTGTTGACGTGGTCAATTATGTGGATAGTTTTCCTAATGTTGTACCAGCCCTGCATCCCTGGTATAAATCCTACTTGATCATGGTGGATGACCCTTCTAATCACTTGCTGGAGTCTTTTTGCTAGTATCCTATTTAAGATTTTTGCATCTATATTCATTATGGAGATTGGTGTAGAATTTTCTTTCTCTGTTTTTGGCCTGCCTGGTTTTGGAATCAGTACCATGCTTGTGTCATAAAAGGAGTTTGGTAGAACTCCCTCTTTGCTTATTATGTCAAATAGTTTGTATAGTATTGGGATTAACTGTTCTCTGAATGTTTGATAGAATTCGCTGGTGATGATGGCCTGTTCGATTTCTTTTTCTGATATGGGATGATTTAAGAAAACTATTTCTTCTTCTGTTAGTCTAGGCAATGTATATTTTTGTAAATATTCATCCATATCACCTAGGTTGGTATATTTATAGCCATATAGTTGGGCAAAGTAGTTTTTAATGATTGCCTTAATTTCCTCTTCATTGGAGGTGAGATCCCCCTTTTCATCCTTGATGCTGTTAATTTGCCTTTCTTCTTTCCTTTTTTTAAATAAACTAAGCAGTACTTTGTCTATTTTGTCTGTTTTTTCAAAGTACCAGCTTCTAGTCTTGTTTATTAGCTTAATAGTTCCGTCACTTTCTATTTTATTAATTTCTCCCTTAATTTTTAGGATCTCTAGTGTGGTTTTCTTCTGGGGGTTTTTAATTTGTTCATTCTCAAGTTTTTTGATTTGCATTTCCATTTCCTTGATCTCTGTCCTCCCTAATTTGTTAATATATGCACTCAGCGATATGAATTTTCCTCTATGTACTGCCTTGGCTGCATCAATTAAGGTTTGAAATGATGTTTGGCCGTTGTTATTTTCTTCAACGAAATTGTTAATTATTTCTATGATTTCTTCTCTAACTATCCGATTTTGGAGTATCATGTTATTTAATTTCCAATTAATTTTTGATTTGGGTCTCCATGTACACTTGCCGATCAATATTTTAATTGCCTTGTGATCTGAAAAGGCTGCAGTTCATATTTCTGCTTTTCTGCATTTGAGTGCCATGTTTCTATGACCTAGTGTATGATCTATTTTTGGGAATGTGCCATGTGGTACTGAAAAGAAGGTGTATTCTTTTTTGTCCCTATTTGTTTTTCTCCATATGTCTATTAACTCTAATTTTTATAAGATTTCATTCACCTCTTTTACCTCTTTCTTGTTTATTTTTTGGTTTGATTTATCTAAATTTCATAGTGGTTGGTTCAAGTCTCCCATTAATATGGTTTTACTGTCTATTTCCTCCTTCAATTATACTAGTTTCTCCATTAAAAATTTGGATGCTATACTATTTGGTGCATACATGTTGATTAGTGATATTTCCTCCTTGTCTATATTACCTTTTAGCAGAATATATTTACCTTCCCTATCCCCTTTGATCAGGTGTATTTGTGCTTTGGCTTTGTCAGATATCATGATTGCAACTCCTGCCTTCTTTCTATCAGTTGAGGCCCAAAAGATCTTACTCCCACCTTTAATTCTAACCTTGTGAGTGTCAACCCGACTCATATGTGTTTCTTGAAGACAACATATGGTAGGGTTTTGGGTTCTAATCCAATCTGCTATTTGTCTACATTTTATGGGTGAGGTCATCCCACTTACATTCAAAGTTATGATTGTTATTTGTGGATTCGCTGGCATTTTGATGTCTTCCCCTATTTCTGACCTTTCTTCTTTAGCTTTCTCCTTTTGAACCAGTGATTTACTTTAGGTCAGTCCCCCTAGTCCCCTCCCTTGAGATGCTTCCCTTTCTAGCCCCTCCCTTTTTATGCTCCCATCTCCCCCTCTCCTTCCCTCGCTTTTTGTACTCGCTCCTCCCTCCCCCTCCCTGATTTTCCTTTCTTTCTTGCCCTAATGGATAAGATAAAATTCAGGATCCCACTGGATCTAGATGTTCTTCTCTCTCAGATTTGATTTCACTGAGAGTAAGGTTTAAGTAATTCCACTTCATGCTCTCTTCCTCTCATTCTCATATGAGAGTTCTTCCCCTCCCCTTCCCATGTGTATCTTTATATGGGAAAGATTATTCTATTATTTCCCCCCCCCATTTCTTGAAGTTAATCTTAGTATTATCATGGTTACCCCCTCCCTTTTCCTTTCTTTGCCCCAACTTTCCCCAAATCTTCTTAATACCCCAATCTTTCCCTATGCATGTTTCTTCTAACTACTCTTATGATGATACAATTTATGAGAGTTACACAAAACATTTTCCCCATATATTAATGTATATAATTTGATGTAAATGTAGTCCTTATAGAAGAGAGTGTGACTTAAAGAAAAAGATAAGATTTATCTCCTTTCCCCTTTCTTGAATATTTACCTTTTCATGTTTCTCTTGCTTTCTGTGCTTGGATATCGAACTTTCCACAGAGCTCTGGTCTTTTCTTAGCCAATGGTTGGAAATCTTCTATTTTGTTGAATGCCCATACTTTCCCCTGGCAGTATATAGTCAGTTTTGCTGGGTAGTTGATTCTTGGTTGGAGACCCAGCTCTGTTGCCTTTCTAAATATCGTGTTCCATGCTTTGCGGTCTCTTAGTGTGTTAGCCGCTAAGTTGTGTGTGATCCTTATGGGAGCCCCCTTATATCTGAAGCTCTTCTTCTTGACTTCTTGTAGGACTTTCTCCTTTACTTGGAAGCTCTTGAATTTGGCAAGTACATTCCTAGGGGTTGTCTTTTGGGGATTTAGTATAGAAGGTGTCCTATGAATCCTTTCTATTTCTATTTTGCCCCCTTGCTCCAGAATGTGAGGGCAATTTTCATTTATAATCTCCTGTAGAATAATATGGAGTTTATTGTTTACCTCGGGTTTTTCTGGGAGACCAATAATTCGGAGATTTTCTCATCTCCCTCTGTTTTCCAGATCTGTGACCCTGGGCCCAGAATGGGATCTTGAAGTCTATCTTGCCCTACAGGGTAAGGAAGAAGTACAAACTAAGGGGGGTAGGGAGGAGTGAGTACAAAAAAGGGAGGGAAGGAGAGGGGGGAGGGAACTTAGCAGACCCTAAAGAAACAAGAAGGGAACAAAAAAAGAGGGCCAGAAAGGGAAGCATATGAAGGGAGGGGAATAGGGGGCTTGACTAAAAGTAAATCACGAGGTTAAAAGGATAAAGCAAAAGAAGAAAGGACAGAAGTAGGGAAGGATTTCGAAATGCTAGGAAATTCAAAAGCGACAATCATAACTTTGAACGAGAATGGGATGAACTCACCCATAAAACGTAGAAGAAGAAGAGAGTGGATTAGAATTCAGAATCCTACCATATGGTATCTATGAGAAACACACCTGAGGGGGATAGAGACTCACAAGTGTCAGAAGTAAAGGTTGGGGTAAGACCTATTGGGCCTCAACTGATAGAAAGAAGGCAGGAGTTGCAGTCACGGTATTTGACAAACTCAAACTAGACCTGGTTAAAAGGGACAGGGAAGGTAAATACATCCTGAGGAAAGGGATGATCGATAATGAGGAAAAAACACTCATCAACCGGTATGCACTGTGAATCTTAAAATTTCTCAGAGTCTACCTTAGAACATTTGGTTAGGGCTATTCCCCATTTTAAACAATGAAGGTACTTAAGCAGGAATGTATTGGGAACTTTCAAATTACATCACCCATACTTAGGCATACTTTAGGGGAAGGTAAAGTTGTAAAACTCCTTACTGAACGATGAAAAATTACTTAACTCATACTTGGAGTGAGACAAAAGCCCTTAAGTTAGCTCTATTTTTATATCTAATACAAAAGGGTAAATAAAGTGGAATGGGAAGTACATAAAGGAGATTAATTCATTTCTTCATGCTTTAGGGCACTGAGAGAGTCACTCCAGGACGCCAAGCTGCTCATGCAGGAGGTAGGATAGAATCCAATTAAACTAAGCCTGAGAAAGGAAGATCAGGAAACAAAGGAAGATCAGGACAAACAAAGAGATCACAATGGAATGCTAAGTAACACATTCCTAACTATGGATAACTAATTAGGTATCTCTGAAAGTCAATAACCCCTGAGTTTTATCCACTTATCCCTGACCACACACAACTGTGCATGACCTATGTGCTATCCACTTATCACTTACCACAGACATGTATTCATGATAAGCTTGCTTGGTTGAAAAATAAGGACCTGTATGGGAAAGGAAATAGCCTGGATGCTTGTAACTTATATAAACTGTCTCGCAATGCCAGTCGGATACCATTTCCTCTAGGGTAGACTGTTCCAGTTTGTAGGTATTTTATTCTTTCTCAAACAATAAATAACAATTACAAGAAATGATTTTCTGGTTGTCTGACTTAGCTTTAGGGTGTATCCCACATCACTCTGATGATCATCAATTTTTCTGGAAGTCTCATGATCAATTGCTATATAAAGTCAGCTATTCTGAGAAGAGAAAAATAATCATCAGTAAGAGTAATTATATTCTGAAATCTGAACTCTTTTATTCCCACAAAAAAATTACACCAAGAAACCCCAAAAAATGCACATTCAGCTTTTTATCCCTAGCTTCAATTTATTTCAACCTTGTCCTGTGTCTACATTTATCTGTGATAACTTGCCTTTCCTTATGAACTGATTTCAGATATTTTGGTAGGAAAATTGCCTGTATAACTATATCTATGTGGTTTCTCTTTCTATTTTCTCAGCAATGAATTTTTTTCATTTGTTTGATGCTAAGAAAATCAATGAATGCATCATCTGTTCTTTCTCCTACGAGAAGAATGAACAAAAATCATTTTATACTCAACGGGTGTCATAACAATTGTCTTTACTATGAAAACATTAAGATATACTGAACTAATTTGTCTAAAATGAGGGGTAATTGCAGGAATGAAAAAGTTTTCTGTTTGCTGATAGTGGAATTGAAAGAACTAAGTGGAGGAAAAAGTAAAATTTTAATTTATAGGAAGAATCCTAAATGTTAAAGATCAAAATCATAGGAATTATTTTTATTGTAAAAGTAGATTTAATTCCTTAGTTTCTGTTTTGAAGATCACACAAAATTTGTAAAGCAATATTAAGCTTTGTTTGTAGATAGAGCAACATGATATATTTGACCCAAGCTTCCAATGCCAAGAGAGTGGGACTGTCTCTGTGCATCGACTTTTCCACTTCACTCTCCTTCAGACACAAGTGTCTTTGTGCACACTCATCTAAACACCATTGTAAACCTCAAAATTTCTCAGACTTATGAATGTTAGGGGTTTCCCCCATTGGGGAATCTTCTACTTAAAAAAAATTCCCTAGCAGATGGTGAGAACTCTACTTAAGTGTGGGGGCTCCTTGCCTTGGGAATATCCCTGCAACACCCTACTTAGGCCTGCTTTAGGTCAGAGAGGTCCTTGAGAACAATGAAAAGTACTTTGATCCATGCTTATGGAAGGGACAGGAAGTTCTTTGAGTCATGACTGTTTTAGAATTGATACAATGAGATACTGAGTACCTATAAAGGTGGGGCAACTTGTAAACTACTTAAACCTAAAAGGGTGATAACTTATTCACAGGTTTTTTCTAATGAAATTTGTCGACACAGCAGCATTTTTTCCCTAACTTACTAAAGAGATTAAAACTACTCAGCTGTATATTCAAAATGGGCGGTCCTTTAGAAAACATCTATAGTGATTGGTAGATGTAAGGACTTAGGGGAGGTGACAGAGAAGATTTTGCCCTTAAAAAGAAGAGCTCAGGGAAGAGCTGGAAAGTCATTCTCAAACATTCAGATTGGAGAGACTCATTCTGAGGACACTGCTTCTGAAACATTCAGATGGAGGAGGGACCTGGTGAAAGCAGCCGAGATGCTGCTGGCCTCTTGTCATTAGAAATCCTTACTGAGGGGGCAGCTGGGTAGCTCAGTGGATTGAGAGCCAGGCCTAGAGATGGGAGGTCCTAGGTTCAAATCTGGCCTCAGCCACTTCCTAGCCTTGTGACCCTGGGCAAGTCACATGACCCCCATTGCCTAGCCCTTACCACTCTTCTGCCTTGGAGCCAATACACACTATTGACTCCAAGACAGAAGGTAAGGATTTAAAAAAAAATCCTTACTTAGACAGATCTTATGATGAGTTATAAAAAAACTGTCTGATTTCTCTTTTAAGAGTCAGGTCTAGGCCATATTGGCTTTGAAGCCCTTCATACTTATTCCTTTCTTACTCGCTATCTCTTTCTTTGATTACTCATTGTATTGTTAATTAAAATCTCTATAAAACCCAATTGACATGGGTATTTGAATAATTGGGAATATTTCCCTGGCGACCACCTTATATTTGATTTTAAACCCCAGACACTGTAATGAAACATATTTCTGAGGTCAAATTTTACTCACCCTCTCTTATATCTATCATCATTTATATCTTCCACGATTTTAATCACTACAGTTTAAGACCTCAACCATTTTAAATCTCACACCATAGACGAAAACGCACAGAGAAAATCGTCATCCTCGGTTACCGAGAGACGACTACTACTATATTTGACAATGCAGGAGAAATTGATGAATTTACCTTAGTTTTATGGGGACATTTTCTCTGACTTCTATATTCAATTTCTAGTCGATATCTAGCCCTGTATTAAAACTGTACTTCTTGGGTAACTACTGACTACAGAGAGAATCCACTTTGTTGAACAATTGCAGCTATTATGAAGTGGAATGCTCAGTGTTCAAAGTTCAAAAAGAGAATTTTCAGTGTACTTCTCCAAAGCTATTTCTGTTTCAGAGTCCAGGTCAAAGTGTGGCAGAGATTTCAGTTGTTATATTGGTCAGATCAGAGGCAAAAAGATCTTTGAGTACTTATATATTTTCAACATTCTGGTGACTGGTAAGAGAACATATTTGGTTCACTATCCCACATATTTTATGCCCTTTTCTCTCCCACTCTCTTTTCTTCCCTCTAGCCATCTTCAATTCCTCTTTCCTCCTCTACCTTTCCCTGCTCTGTCCTTTCGAAGGTTCATCCCCTCTCCTCTTCTTCTACATCCAACCTTTCTCTGATCCATCCTACCCCTCTCCCCTTTTGACTACAACTCCTATCCTTTTCCTACTCTGTGTGCTGTCTCCACCTCTTCATCCTTCTACTTTTCTCCTCCCCTTCTCTCTTTTCTTCAACTGTCTTTCCATTCTTTCAATTCAACCTCTTCTGATTCTCTCTTCTTTCTCCACTCTCGTCCCCTGATCCATCACTTTGTCACCCTCCTCACTCCTTCCCCTAAGCCTACCATGTCCTGACCTCTCTTTCCCAACTCCACACTACAGCTCCCCCCAATTCCAGATGGTTCTCCTCTTTCAATGCATTTTTTTATACTCTCTCACGGCCTTTTCCTTCCTTTGCTTTCTCCCCTCTGTGTACCGCTTCCCCCCCCACCCCCCTCCTTACCTTCCTTCCTCTGTCTTTTCTACTGACCCCTCTCAACCTATTTTTCCACTTCCCATTTGACCGGAGATTCAGAGGGGGAATCCGGTATTTTATTGACACTCTCAGGGGGGAACAGCAATCACACCTCCATGATCAGCAAAAGGACAGACATCACTGGCTTCTCCGTGGATAGGGGAAATGCGGGAAACAGCCTTGCAATGGACCGGGTTGCTTGAAACAGCACAGGACCACCGCCTCCACCCAGAATTTTCTCACCAGAGCAAACAGGAATGGATCCAGACCCACTCTCCGGAAGAGAAAGGGGTCTTCCAGCCTCATTTAAAGGAAGGATCCGGGAGTGGGTGTGTGTGTGGGAGGGGAATGGAATTAGGGCAAAAGTCATGAAAGGGTTCAAGTCAACAAAATCAAGTACATTACTGCTCAGGAAAAGAGCCACGGAAGGCACTTGAGGCTCAGAGAGACGGGCTCAAAAAGACTGATAGTGACAAAGCCAGAGTTGCTTTCCAAGAGGCTGAAAGGCTTACCTGGGAAGTTGGAACAGAGGCAGTTCAATATTCTCCCAGGAAAACCCGGAGAAAAGAACTGAAAGGAACCTCCCACCTACCAATGCCAAGCGAAGATTCTGATTGGACAAGGGACAGATCAGTGACCCTAGAGTGAACAATTCCAATGTCCTAAGCAGAGGGGGTGGCGGGGGAATGGGGAGGTGAGAGGCGCCCCGAGCCTGGGGTGGCTGCAGGCCAGAGATCCCCAACACCCCATCTCTAACCGAGGAAACCGAGTAGCAAAAGGAGAAACGTGCTGGCAATTACCGAGTGCCCTGGTGGAGGGCAACCTGACATATCTCCGGGACTCGTTTCCTCCCCTCGCCAAACTCCCCCGCCCGCTCCAACAACCTACGTGGGCTGGCCCAATTACCCTCCAACATTTCCCTTTTGGCTCCCTCTGATTCTCTTCACCTACTTTTAGAGGTATTTTTCTGCCTTCTGCCCACCCCACCCCCACACACCCCTCTTTCTATTCTGTCCTTCCCAACTTTCATCTCCTCTCTCTTCTCCTTTTCTATCCACCCTCTTTCTCTGCTCCTCTCTTCCTGCTCCCTTAAGTCAGCCTCCTATACTTGTTCGACTCTGAATCCAGTGTGGGTCTCTTCATCTCAATGCTCTCATCCTCTCCCCTCTCCCCATGTCTTCCTTGAATTCTCTTTGCATTATTTTTTCCCCTCTCCCTTCTCTATCCCTTTTTCTCATTTCCTCTTTTCCCTCTCCCCTGCCTCTTTGGCGGATTCCCGACTTTCTCCCTGGTCTCCCCGCTTCTGCTGCTCGCTCCTTCTTCTGCCTCCAGCCCCTGCCCTCCCATTTCTCTCCCTCTCTCTCTCTTCTTTCCATTTTCGACCCCCTCATGTCCCCTCCCACCTTCCTCTTGCCATACTCCTCTCCTCTTTCCCCCTCTCTACCTTTTCCTGGTCTGTCTTTCCCAAAGTCCATCCCCTCGGCTCTTCTTTTCCATCCAACCTTTCTCTGATCCACACTCACCCTTCCCCCTTCTTACCTCCACAATAATCCTCATCGTCTTTCTACTCCGTATGCTGTCTAGATTTCCTCAGTCCTCTAGTCTTCACCTCCCGTATTTTCTTTTCCTTTTCTGTTTTCTCCTCTCTCCTACCTTCCTCTTTCATTGCCAAACCCGCTCCACACCCTTTCCCTTCTTTCCCTCTGCATGCGTCTGTTCCCCCTACCCTCCTTAGCTTCTTTCCTCTGCCTATCTCTTTTTTATTCACCACTCTCAACATATTTTTCCACTTCCTATTTCACCGGAGATTCTAAGGGGGAATCCTGTATTTTATTGACACTCTCAGGGGGAAACAGCAATCACACCTCCATGATCAGCAAAGGGACAGAAATCAATGGCATCTCTGTGGATCGGAGAAATGCGGGAAACAGCCTCGCAATGGACAGGGTTGCTCGAAACAGCAGAGGACGACCGCCTCCACCCAGAATTTTCTCACTGGAGCAAACACGAATCCATCCAGACCCATTCTCCGGAAGAGAAAGGGGTCTTCCAGCCTCATTTACAGGACGGATAAGGGGGGAGTTAGGGCAAAATTCATGAAAGGGTTCAAGTCAACAAAATCAAGTACATTACTGTTCAGGAAAAGAACCGCAAGAGGCACTGAGGCTCAGAGATACAGGCTCACAAAAGACCGATAGTGAAGAAGAGGGAGTCATTTTCTAAGGGCTGAAGGACTTACCTCAGAAGTTGGATCAAAGGCAGTTACATTTCCTCTCTGGAAAACCCAGAGAACCTAAAAGGAACCGCCCCCGTAGCAACGCCAAACAAAGATTCCAATTGGACAACGGACACGCCCATGAACTGCAGTTCACTAGACTGTTCCAAAGGCAAAAGCTGTGGGGGGCGGGGAGGTGGGAGGTCCTGGGAGGGACCACAAAGGGGCGGGGGTGGAGAAGGTGGCTGCAGGCCCCAGAGGTAAAATGCTACACCTCCACCTCGGGAAACCTCGAGGACTAACAGGAGAAAGGTGCTGGCAATTAGCCAGTGTCCTGGTGGCGGGCAACCTGACATGCCTTCCAGACTCGTTTTCCCCCTCGCCAACCTCCCCAGCCCGCTCCAACAACTTACCTGGGATGGCCTAATTACCCTCCAACAATTCCTTTTCGCTCTGTCTCATTCTCTTCACCTCCTTCTAGCCGGATTTCTCTGCCCTTCACCCCCCCTTCCCTCTTTCCATTCTGTCCCTCCCAACATTCTCTCCTTTTCTAACCACCCTCTTTCTCATCTCCCTCCTGACCTCACTCTTATACTTTTTCTACTCTTCATCCAGTCTAGGTGTCTTCATCGCTCGAGTCTACCACAATGGAAAATTGAAAGAAGAGAGAGAGGGAGAGAAATGGGAGGGCAGGGGCTGGAGGCAGAAGGAGGGGAGAGCAGGAGAAGCAGGCGAGACCAAGGAGAAAGTTGGGAGTCCGCCAAAGAGGGAGGAGAGAGGGAAAAGAGGAAATGAGAAAAAGGTATAGAGAAGGGAGAGGGGGAAAAATAATGCAAAGAGAGTTAAAGGAAGAGACGGAGAGGGGAGAGGATGAGAGCATTGAGATGAAGAGACCCACACTGGATACAGAGTCGAACAAGTATAGGAGGCTGAGGTAAGGGAGCAGGAAGGGAGGAGCAGAGAAAGAGGGTAGATAGAAAAGGAGAAGAAAGAGGAGATGAAAGTTGCGAAGGACAGAATAGAAAGAGGGGTGTGTGGGGGTAGGGTGGGCAGAAGGCAGAGAAATACTGCTAAAAGGAGCTGAAGAGAATGACAGGGAGCCAAAAGGGAAATGTTAGAGGGTAATTGGGCCAGCCCACGGAGGTTGCTGGAGTGGGGGGGGAGTTTGGCGAGGGGAGGAAACGAGTCTGGCACACATGTCAGGTTGCCCTCCACCAGGGCACTCGCTAATTACCAGCACGTTTCTCTTTTGCTACTCGGTTTCCCCGGGTAGAGGTGGGGTGTTGGGGATCTCTGGCCTGCAGTCACCCCAGGCTCGTGGAGCTTCTCACCTCCCCATTCCCCCGCCACCCCCGCTGTTTAGGACGATGGAATTGTCCACTGTATGGTCACTGACATGTCCCTTGTCCAATCAGAATCTTCGCTTGGCATTGCTAGGTGGGCGGTTCCTTTCAGTTCTTTTCTCCAGGTTGTCCTGGGAGAAAATTGAACTGCCTCTGATCCAACTTCTGAGGTAAGGCTTTCAGCCCCTTGGAAAGCACCTCTGGCTTTGACACTATCCGTCTTTTGTGCGCATGTCTCCCTGAGCCTCAAGTGCCTTCCCTGGCACTTTTGCGCTCATTTGCCCCGAATCCCTTTTGTAGAAGAGGCTTGAAGACCCTTTTCCCTTCTGGAGAATGTCTCTGGATGAAGTCGTGTTTGCTTCAGTGAGCAAAATCCTGGGTGAAGGCGGTGGTACTCAGCAGGGTCCCATGGTGGTAGACTCCAGCAATGAAGAGACCTAGACTGGATGAAGAGTAGAAAAAGTATAAGAGTGAGGTCAGGGAGGAGCAGAGAAAGAGGGTGGTTAGAAAAGGAGAGAAAGTTGGGAGGGACAGAATGGAAAGAGGGAGGGGTGGGGGAAGGGCAGAGAAATCCAGCTAGAAGGAGGTGAAGAGAATGAGAGGGAGAGAAAAGGGATTGTTGGAGGGTAATTGGGCCAGCCCACTGAGGTTGTTGGAGCGGGCTGGGGAGGTTGGCGAGGGGGAAAACGAGTCTGGAAGGCATGTCAGGTTGCCCGCCACCAGGGCACTCGCTAATTGCCAGCACCTTTCTCCTGTTAATCCTTGGTTTCCTGGGGTGGAGGTGTAGCGTTTTACATCTGGGGCCTGCAGGCACATTCTCCACCCCCGCCCCTTTGTGGTCCCTCCCAGGACCTCCCACCTCCCTGCCCCCCACGGCTTTCGCCTTTGGAACAGTCCACTGTGCAGTTAATGGGCGTGTCCGTTGTCCAATCAGAATCTTTGTTTGGCGTTGCTACGGGGGCGGTTCCTTTTAGAGTCTCTGGGTTTTCCGAGGAGGAAATGTAACTCCCTTTGATACAACTTCTGAGGTAAGTCCTTCAGCCCCTTAGAAAATGATTCCGTCTTCTTCACTATGGGTCTTTTTTGAGCCTGTATCTCTGAGCCTCAGTGCCTCCTGTGGTTCTTTTCCTGAGCAGTAATGTACTTGATTTTGTTGACTTGAACCCTTTCATGAATTTTGCCCTAACTCCCCCCTTATCTGTCCTGTAAATGAGGCTGGAAGACCCCTTTCTCTTCCGGAGAATGGGTCTGGATGGATTCGTGTTTGCTCCAGTGAGAAAATTCTGGGTGGAGGCGGTCGTCCTGTGCTGTTTCGAGCAACCCTATCCATTGCGGGGCTGTTTCCCCCATTTCCCCTATCCACGGAGAAGCCATTGATTTCTGTCCCTTTGCTGAGGTGTGATTGCTGTTGAACCCTGAGAGTGTCAATAAAATACCGGATTCCTCCTTGGAATCTCCGGTCAAACGGGAAGTGGAAAAATAGGTTGAGAGGGGTGAATAGAAAAGACAGAGGAAGGAAGGTAAGGAGGGGTGGGGGTGGGGGAAGCGGTACACAGAGGGGAGAAAGCAAAGGAAGGAAAAGGCCCTGAGAGAGTATCAAAAAAAAGTGCATTGAAAGAGGAGAACCATCAGGAAATCGGGGGGCGCTGTAGTGTGGAGTTGGGAAGGAGAGGTCAGGACATGGTAGGATTAGGGGAAGGAGTGAGGAGGGTGACAAAGTCACGGATCAGGGGACAAGACCGGAGAAAGAAGAGAGAATCAGAAGAGGGTGAAATGAAAGAATGGAAAGACAGTTGAAGAAAAGAGAGAAGGGGAGGAGAAGAGTAGAGGGATGAAGAGATCGAGAAAGCACACAGAGTAGGAAAAGGATAGGAGTTGTAGTCAAAAGGGGAGAGGGGTAGGATGGATCAGAGAAAGGTTGGATGTAGAAGAAGAGGAGAGGGGATGAACCTTCGAAAGGACAGAGCAGGGAAAGGTAGAGGGGGAAAGAGGATTTGAAGATGGCTAGAGGGAAGAAAAGAGAGTGGGAGAGAAAAGGGCATAAAATATGTGGGATAGTGAACCAAATATGTTCTCTTGCCAGTCACTGGAATGTTGAAAATATATAAGTACTCAAAGATCTTTTTGCCTCTGGTCTGACCAATATAACAACTGAAATCTCTGCCGCACTTTGACCTGGCTCTGAAACAGAAATAGCTTTGGAGAAGTACACAGAAAATTCTCTTTCAGAACTTTGAACACTGAGCATTCCACTTCATAATAGCTGCAATTGTTCAACAAAGTGGATTCTCTCTGTAGTCAGTAGTTACCCAAGAAGTACAGTTTTAATACAGGGCTAGAAATCGACAAGAAATTGAATATAGAAGTCAGAGAGAATGTCCCCATAAAACTAAGGTAAATTCACCAATTTCTCCTGCGTTATCAAATATAGTAGTAGTCGTCTCTCGGTAACCGAGGATGATGATTTTCTCTGTGCGTTTTCGTTTATGGTGTGAGATTTAAAATGGTTGAGGGTTTAAACTGTAGTGATTAAAATCGTGGAAGATATAAATGATGATAGATATAAGAGAGGGTGAGTAAAATTTGACCTCAGAAATATGTTTCACTACAGTGTCTTGGGTTTAAAATCAAATATAAGGTGGTCGCCAGGGAAATATTCCCAATTTTTCAAATACCCATGTCAATTGGGTTTTATAGAGATTTTAATTAACAATACAATGAGTAATCAAAGAAAGAGATAGCGAGTAAGAAAGGAATAAGTATGAAGGGCCTCAAAGCCAATATGGCCTAGACCTGAGTCTTTTTTTTTTTTTTTTAATATATTTTATTTGATCATTTCCAAGCATTATTCGTTAAAGACATAGATCATTTTCTTTTCCTCCCCCCCACCCCCCATAGCCGACGCGTAAGTCCACTGGGCATTAGATGTTTTCTTGATTTGAACCCATTGCTTTGTTGATAGTATTTGCATTAGAGTGTTCATTTAAAGTCTATCCTCTGTCATGTCCCCTCAACCTCTGTATTCAGGCAGTTGCTTTTTCTCGGTGTTTCCACTCCCATAGTTTATCCTTTGCTTATGAATGGTGTTTTTTTTTCTCCTGGATCCCTGAAAGTTGTTCAGGGACATTACACCGCCCCTAATGGAGAAGTCCATTACGTTCAATGATACCACAGTGTATTAGTCTCTGTGTACAATGTTCTCCTGGTTCTGCTCCTCTCGCTCTGCATCACTTCCTGGAGGTTGTTCCAGTCTCCATGGAACTTCTCCACTTTATTATTCCTTTGAGCACAATAGTATTCCATCACCAACATATACCACAGTTTGTTCAGCCATTCCCCAATTGATGGGCATCCCCTCGTTTTCCAGTTTTGGGCCACCACAAAGAGCGCAGCTATGAATACCTTTGTACAAGTCTTTGTGTCCATTATCTCTTTGGGGTACAGACCCAGCAGTGCTATGGCTGGGTCAAAGGGTAGATATTCTTTTGTCGCCCTTTGGGCATAGTTCCAAATTGCCCTCCAGAATGGTTGGATCAGTTCACAACTCCACCAGCAATGAATTAATGTCCCTACTTTGCCACATCCCCTCCAGCATTCATTACTTTCCTTTGCTGTTATGTTAGCCAATCTGCTAGGTGTGAGGTGATTCCTCAGAGCTGTTTTGATTTGCATCTCTCTGATTATAAGAGATGTAGAACACTTCTTCATGTGCTTGTTAATAGTTTTGATTTCTTTATCTGAGAACCGCCTATCCATTTCCCTTGCCCATTTATCAATTGGAGAATGGCTTGATTTTTTGTACAATTGATTTAGCTCATTATAAATATGAGTAATTAAACCTTTGTCAGAGGTTTCTATGAAGATTTTTTCCCAATTTGTTGTTTCCCTTCTGATTTTAGTTATATTGGTTTTGTTTGTACAAAAGCTTTTTAGTTTGATGTAGTCAAAATTATTTATTTTACATTTTGTGATTCTTTCTATATCTTGCTTGGTTTTAAAGCCTTTCCCCTCCCAAAGGTCTGACATGTATACTATTCTGTGTTTACCCAATTTACTTATGGTTTCCTTCTTTATGTTTAAGTCACTCACGCATTTTGAATTTATCTTGGTGTAGGGTGTGAGGTGTTGATCTATTCCTAGTCTCTCCCACACTGTCTTCCAATTTTCCCAGCAGTTTTTATCGAATAGTGGATTTTTGTCCCAAAAGCTGGGATCTTTGGGTTTATCGTATACTGTCTTGCTGAGGTCGTTTTCCCCCAGTCTATTCCACTGATCTTCCTTTCTGTTTCTTAGCCAGTACCAAATTGTTTTGATGACTGCTGCTTTGTAATATAGTTTGAGGTCTGGGACTGCAAGGCCCCCATCATATGTGTTTTTTTTCATTATTTCCCTGGATATCCTTGATCTTTTGTTCTTCCAAATGAACTTTGTTATGGTTTTTTCTAAATCAGTGAAGAAGTATTTTGGTAGTTCAATGGGTATGGCACTAAATAGATAAATAAGTTTGGGTAGGATGGTCATTTTTATTATATTGGCTCGTCCTATCCATGAGCAGTTAATGTTTTTCCAATTGTTCAAGTCTAGTTTTAGTTGTGTGGCGAGTGTTTTGTAGTTGTGTTCATATAGTTCCTGTGTTTGTCTTGGGAGATAGATTCCTAGGTATTTTATTTTGTCTAAGGTGATTTTGAATGGGATTTCTCTTTCTAGTTCTTGCTGCTGAGCTGTGTTGGAGATATATAGAAAAGCTGATGATTTATGTGGGTTTATTTTGTATCCTGCAACTTTGCTAAAGTTGTTGATTATTTCAATTAGCTTTTTGGTTGAATCTCTAGGATTCTTTAAGTAGACCATCATGTCATCCGCAAAGAGTGATAACTTGGTCTCCTCCTTGCCTATTCTGATGCCTTCAATTTCTTTATCTTCTCTAATTGCTACTGCTAGTGTTTCTAGTACAATGTCAAATAATAGAGGTGATAATGGGCATCCTTGTTTCACTCCTGATCTTATTGGGAATGCATCTAGTTTATCCCCATTGCAGATGATATTAGCTGTTGGTTTTAGATATATACTGTTTATTATTTTTAGGAATGACCCTTCTATTCCTATGCTTTCTAGTGTTTTTAATAGGAATGGGTGTTGTATTTTATCAAAGGCTTTTTCTGCATCTATTGAGATAATCATGTGGTTCTTGCTAGTTTGCTTGTTGATGTGGTCAATTATGTGGATGGTTTTCCTAATGTTGAACCAGCCCTGCATCCCTGGTATGAATCCTACTTGATCATGGTGAATGATCCTTCTGATCACTTGCTGGAGTCTTTTTGCTAGTATCCTATTTAAAATTTTTGCATCTATATTCATTAGGGAGATTGGTCTATAGTTTTCTTTCTCTGTTTTTGACCTGCCTGGTTTTGGAATCAGTACCATGTTTGTGTCGTAAAAGGAGTTTGGTAGAACTCCCTCTTTGCTTATTATGTCAAATAGTTTGTATAGTATTGGGGTTAACTGTTCTCTGAATGTTTGATAGAATTCACAGGTGAATCCATCAGGCCCTGGGGATTTTTTCTTAGGAAGTTCTTTGATGGCTTGATGGATTTCAATTTCTGATATGGGATTATTTAAGAATTCTATTTCCTCTTCTGTTAGTCTAGGCAGTTTGTATTTTTGTATATATTCATCCATTTCTCCTAAATTGTTATATTTATTGCCATATAATTGGGCAAAGTAATTTCTAATGATTGCCTTAATTTCCTCCTCATTGGAGGTGCTGTCCCCCTTTTCATCTTTAATGCTGTGAATTTGCTTTTCTTCCTTCCTTTTTTTAATTAGATTGACCAGTACTTTGTCTATTTTGTTTGTTTTTTCAAAGTACCAGCTTCTTGTCTTATTTATTAAATCAATAGTTCTATCACTTTCGATTTTATTAATTTCTCCCTTAATTTTTAGGATTTCTAATTTGGTTTTCTGCTGGGGGTTTTTAATTTGATCGCTTTCGAGTTTTTTCAATTGCATTTCCAATTGATTGATCTCTGCTCTCCCTTGTTTGTTAATATGAGCTTTCAGGGATATGAATTTGCCTCTGATTACCGCTTTGGCTGCATCCCAAAAGGTTTGAAAGGATGTTTCGCCATTGTCATTTTCCTTGATGAAATTATTAATTGTTTCTATGATTTCTTCTTTAGCTAAACAGTTTTGGAGTATCATATTGTTTAATTTCCAATTGGTTTTAGATTTGGTTTTCCATGTACCATTACTAATCATTATTTTTATTGCCTTGTGATCTGAGAAGGCTGCATTCATTATTTCTGCTTTTTTGCATTTGTGTGCTATGTTTCTGTGACCTAATGTGTGGTCAATTTTTGTGAATGTGCCATGTGGTGCTGAGAAGAAGGTGTATTCCTTTTTATCCCTATTTATTTTTCTCCATATGTCTATTAATTCTAATTTTTCTAAGATTTCATTCACTTCTTTTACCTCTTTCTTATTTATTTTTTGATTTGATTTATCTAAATTTGATAATGGTTGGTTTAAGTCTCCCACTAGTATGGTTTTATTGTCTATTTCTTCCTTCAATTCTCCTAGTTTCTCCATTAGAAATTTGGGTGCTATATTATTTGGTGCATACATGTTGATTAATGATATTTCCTCATTGTCTAGAGTCCCTTTTAACAAAATATAATTACCTTCCCTATCCCTTTTGATCAGGTCTATTTTTGCATTGGCTTTATCAGATATCATGATTACCACTCCTGCCTTCTTTCTATCAGTTGAGGCCCAGAAGGTCTTACTCCATCCTTTAATTCTGACCTTGTGGGTGTCAACCCGCCTCATGTGTGTTTCTTGAAGACAACATATGGTAGGGTTTTGGATTCTAATCCATTCTGCTATTCGTCTACGTTTTATGGGTGAGTTCATCCCATTCACGTTCAAAGTTATGATTGTCACTTGTGGACTCCCTGGCATTTTGATTGCCTTCCCTAGTTCTAACCTTTTCTTCTTCGGCTCTACCTTTTAGTCCAGTGATTTACTTTGAATCAGTCCCCCTTGTCCCCTCCCTTGATGTTTCCCTTTTTAGTCCCTCCCTTTTTGTTCTCCCTCTCCCCCTCCCCCCCTTGGTTTTCCCTTCTCCTTACCCTTGTTGGGTAAGATAGAATTCAAGATCCCAATGGATCTGGATGTTTTTCTTTCTCAGAATTGATTTCCCTGAGATTGAGGTTTAAGTAAACCCCCCCCCCTCTCTTCCTCTCCTTCTTATAGGAGTTTTCTTCCCCTCCCCTTCCCCTGTGAATCTTTGTGTGAGAACCATTATTCTATTTGGTCTTTCTTTACCCCCTATTTATACATTACATTTTCCCCACATATTAGTATACATAGGTTGATATAAATGTAGTCCTTATAGAAGAGAGTTTGAGTAAAAGAAGATAACATTTTTCCCCTTTCCTTAATATTTACCTTTTCAGGTATTCCTTGCTCTTTGATTTTCGGTATCAAACTTTCCACAGAGCTCTGGTCTTTTCTTTGCAAAAAGTTGGAAGTCTTCTATTTTGTTGAATGCCCATACTTTCCCTTGGAAGTATATAGTCAGTTTTGCTGGGTAGCTGATTCTTGGTTGGAGACCCAGCTCTCTTGCCTTTCTGAAGATCATGTTCCATGCTTTACGATCATTCAGCGTAGAACTTGCAAGGTCTTGTGTGACCCTGATTGGCATTCCTTTATATCTAAATTGTCTTTTTCTGGCTTCCTGTAGGATTTTTTCTTTTGTTTGATAGCTTTGGAATTTGGCAATTACATTCCTGGTAGTTGTCTTTTGGGGGTTTAGTGTAGAAGGTGTTCTGTGAGCTCTGTCAGTGGATGTATTGCCCCCTTGTTCTAGAATCTCTGGGCAATTTTCTTTGATTATATCTTGTATCACCATGTCCAGTTTGGTGTTTATTTCTGGCTTTTCTGGGAGTCCAATTATTCTTAAATTTTCTCTTCTCCCCCTGTTTTCCAGATTTATCACCTTGTCGGTGAGATATTTTATGTTCTCTTCTAATTTCTTGGTGTTTTGGCTTTGCTTTATTAGTTCTTGCTTTAAAGCCTGGTTTTCTTTTACAGTTTGGTCAAACTGGTTTTGTAGATGCGTGAATTTCTTTTGCATCATTTCCCACTTTTCCTCCCAGAGGGCTTCCATCTTTTTGGTCCTTTCTGATTCAAATTCTTCATGGGTTTGTGGAGAGTTTCTATTTCCTTTGGAAGATTTTGGAGAATTTTCTTGTATATCTTCTTCTATCTGCTCTGTATTTTGTATTTTGGCTCCATAGAATGTGTCCAGAGTCGCCCCTTTCTTCTTATTTTTCTTGGTATTTTGGGGCTTCTGTGCTTCTGTGGAGTTTGTCATCTCTGAACGTGGAGGATTGGCTTTTCTTGTCTTTGTCTGGTGATCAGAGGCTTTAGTCCTGGGCAGATGTTGGTTCTATGAGCGTTCCCTGGGTTAAACTGAATATGCCTCACTGGAACTGGAATGGAAGGGTCGGACCACGAGGCCACACTCTCCCCCTGGCTCGATTTCCGGAAGTTGCCTTCAGAATCCCTGGCCGTGAGGCTGTTTCGTCGGCCTGCGGGGGGATGGGCTGCCGCTTCCCCAAGCTCCGAGAGCACAGACTTTCACTGAGACTTGGATAGCAGGATCCAGCCCGTGAGGCTGTCTTGCCCGCCCTGAGGGTTGCTGTTGTTTTGACCAGCTCTCTGCAGCGGAGGCCCCAGGCAGTAACTTTCACCCTGACCGACCAGCTCTTTGCAGCGGAGGCCCCAGGCAGTAACTTTCACCCGGACCGACAGGCTCTCTGCAGCGGAAGCCCCAGGCAGTAACTTTCACCCGGACTGGGACTTGGGTAGAAGACCCTGAGGGTTGTTGTTCCTCAGACCCTGCTCTCTGAGCCCGGCGCGGCTGCCGCTTCCGGGAGCCTTCGACTCTGCGCTCCTACCCCTGAGGTCCAAGGGATCTCGGGTTCTGGCTTTTAAGGGGAGCCGTACCTTTTGAACCGGGTCCAGGTCCAGGAGGAGGGTTCCCAGGGTCTGTGCTGTTGATCGTTTTGAATTTCGGCGCCTTAGGAGCTTCTAGTTTGAGATCGGTCGGGAAGGGTTTTCCGGAGATCTGAACTTCAGCTTTCTCTAAGCTGCCATCTTAACCGGAAGTCCTCTAGACCTGAGTCTTAAAAGAGAAATCAGACAGTTTTTTTATACCCTGCAAGGTGTGGTGGTGCATCCCACCCTTGTCAATAATGATTATAAAGGGGAAATAAAAATTATCATAGAATCCCCACATGGCCCTGTCACCATCCCTGCAGGCAGACGCTTAACTCAAGCCCTCCCCCTCCCTATGATTGGCAATTTCCCTGTGGTAGCCCACACACGGGACCCTTCCTCTCCAGGCTCCTCCAATATTTACTGGGTGCAGCAACTTACTGAGTCCCAGCCCACTCTCCAGTTGAAAATCGAAGGGAAAACCTTCATTGGATTACTAGATACAGGAGCGGATTCCACTGTTATCTCTCAGGCTCATTGGCCCCGCTCCTGGCCCCTTTCATCTACCCATCTATCAGGAATAGGCCAAGTCCAAGACACACTGCAGAGTTCTAAGGTCCTTACTTGGCAAGATACTGAGGTCAATAGAGGCATCACACGCCCATATGTAGTTGCAGGGCTTCCTGTCAATCTCTGGGCAGAGACATCCTAACCCAAATGCGACTTCTCATGGTTAGCCCTAGTGACCCTGTCACCACCATGATGTTAAAATCTGGATACCTTCCAGGAAAGGGCCTTGGAAAAAGGGAACAAGGCCTCCCCTACCCCATTTCCTTTCGACCTCATAAGGAAAGGGAAGGTCTGGGGTTGCAAAGTTTTTCACAAAATTTTTCGTAAGGGTCACTGATCCCCCTGCACTCCAGGCTGATAAAATCACGTGGAAATCTGACTCCCCTGTCTGGATTGATCAGTGGCCTTTAACATCTGAGAAGGTTCAGGCTGCCATAACGTTGGTGCAGGAGCAACTTTCCTTGGGCCACCTCGAACCTTCTACCTCCCCTTGGAACACACCCATTTTTGTTATCAAAAAGAAATCTGGGGGATGGAGGCTCTTGCAGGACCTAAGAGAGGTCAATAAAACTATGCTTCCCATGGGGGCTTTACAACCAGGCCTTCCATCTGCAACTGCTATCCCAAAAGGTTTTAGTAAAATAGTCATCGACATCAAGGATTGTTTCTTTTCCATTCCCCTTGACCCAGCCGACAGTCCCCGCTTCGCATTTTCTATCCCCGTAGTTAATCACATTGGGCCCAACCCTCGGTTCCAATGGCGTGTCCTCCCCCAGGGAATGGCTAACTCCCCCACCTTATGTCAAAAATTTGTAGCTCAGTCCATTGACCCTGTAAGAACACAACACCCTTCAGCTTACATCATTCATTATATGGATGACCTCTTTATAGCAGCTTCATCCTCCCCCTTAACACAAACTATAGCTCAGACCATCATATGTGCACTTCAGGCCCGAGGCTTCAGAATAGCCCCTGACAAGGTCCAGACCCAGTATCCCTTCATCTTCCTGGGATTTCGTCTTGAGCTTGACTCCTTATTTTCACATAAGGTTTCACTTACACGCTCCACTCTCAAAACCCTTAATGATTTCCAGAAACTTCTAGGGGACATTAATTGGCTCCGCCCCTAATTGCAACTTTCCAAAGCGGACCTTCGCCCTCTGGAGGACATCCTTCGAGGAGATGCTGACCCCTCCTCTCCTCGTTCCCTAACCCCAGCAGGCGAAGCTTCCCTTAAGAAAGTAGAGCAAGCTATAGCTACACAGAACATTGGATATTTTTCTCCCCACCTTCCTCTTTACCTCCTCATCTTTCCCACTGAATTCTCCCCCACGGGACTTCTATGGCAAGATCCCTCTCCCCTCATTTGGATCCACCTCCCTATGTATAACTGAAAAATTCTAGCCCCTTATCCTGACCTGATCGCCCGATTAGCAATGGTGGGTATCCGTCTCTCCACCCGGCATTTCGGCTGCTCCCCTGACCATGTGGTTTCCCCTATAACAAGGAGCAACTTGACTGGCTCAAATCTCAAAATGATAATTGGGCTATACTCATCTCTACCTACCAGGGCAGCTTGGACAACCACATGCCCAGTAATAAATTATTGCAGTTTTTCTCTCTTACCCCCTTCATACTTACACGCCAAACCCGATCCTCGCCTATCCCGGGGGCACCCACGGTCTTTGTGGACGGCTCTAAAACTGGTCTTGCCGCCATAGTTATGAATAACCACCCCCGCTCTATTAAAACCCCTTATGAGTCTGCACAGTTAGTAGAGCTTTATGCTGCTCTAACTGTCTTCCATTCCCTGCCTGTTACCCCATTTAACCTCTACTCAGATAGCAGATACGTTGTTCAATCCCTACTCCGACTCGAGATTGTTCCCTCTGTTCAGCCAACAACCGCCACCTTTTCCCTTTTTTCCCAACTTCAACAAGCCATTAGACGGCGGTCCTGTCCCTTTTTCGCGGGTCACATACGTGCCCACTCCGGCCTCCCAGGCCCTTTGTCTTTCGGGAACGATCTTGCGGATCAACACACTCGCTTAGCTGCCGTGGTTACTGCGACTACCCCTTCTTCCCATCCCTCAACTGACCCTGTCTCCCTTGCAACAGAGGCACATAGACTGCACCACCTCAACTCTCAAACCCTTCGCCTGGCCTACAAAATTACCAGGGAACAGGCCAGGTCAATTGTTAAAGGTTGCAAGAATTGTGTTACTCTTTTGCCTGAGCCCCATCTAGGAATCAACCCCCGAGGTCTTCTCCCTGGCCATCTATGGCAAATGGACGTTACTCACGTCCCCTCTTTTGCTAGACTTAAGTATGTCCATGTCTCCATTGATATGTTTAGCGGCTTTCTTTTTGCATCTGCGCAATCCGGCGAAGCCACAAAGCACGTTATCAAACATATGTTCCTTGCTATGTCCATGATGGGGAAACCCTTCTCCATCAAAACAGATAATGGCCCTGGCTACACCAGCCAGGCCTTTAAACAATTCTGTCCCCAGTTAGGCATAAAACATGTTACAGGTATCCCTTACAACCCACAAGGACAAGGTATTGTCGAACGAGCACATCAAACCCTCAAGAATACCCTCTTCAAACTTAAGTCCCAAGAGACCCTTTACCCATTATGTGGCAATCAGACCCTGCTTCTTGCGCATGCACTTTTTGTTCTTAACTTCCTCACTCTGGACGAGGAGGGGCGCTCCGCTGCTGATCGCCACTGGCATCCACATACCACATCTGATCTGGCAAAAGTCCTTTGGCGAGACCCCCTCACAGGCCTTTGGCAAGGCCCTGACCCTGTCCTCACTTGGGGAAAAGGCTCAGCTTGTATCTTTGATGCCAAGGCGAACAACGCCCGCTGGGTCCCCTCCCGTCTGATAAAGACCTTTGACTCCCCTGCCCCTTCCCCTAACACAAACTCTTCAGGGGCCTGCCCCTGAGATTTCTTTTGTTTGTTTTTCAGGAAAATACAAAATGATCCCGATTTGTTTGATCCTGTTCCTGAGCATCTACCCCTCGTCAACGAGCCCTGACAGTCCTCATCTTCTCGTACACCAAACATGGGAACTCATTAACCCTATTAATCAACTCACCATCACCTCCATCTCTTCTTCAAATTGGCCGCGTGGACGCTGGTTCCCTGATATCACAGTTGATCTTTGTACCCTTGGCATTCCCTACATCTCGTCACTTCATTATTGTTCTCCCCTTGTGCCTGGCACCCAGATTCAAGATCAATGGGTCCAGCATACCCAATTCCCATTATACGGGTGCCCTGGCTTTGGACAGCCCGCTCACTGTGGGGGTCACTCAGATGGATTCTGTGCCACTTGGGGATGCGAGACAATTGGCACAGCCCATTGGATTCCCCAAGATAAAGACCTTATCACACTTGCCCGCAAAGGCTCCAAGCCCAAACACTGTTCTTTCAACCAGCCCAATTGCAACCCTCTTATTATTAAATTCACCAACAAGGGTAAAACGGATCCCTGTTGGACGGATGGACTCACCTGGGGACTGCGTCTTTATAAAATTGGCCCTGATGATGTCTTTCTCTTTACACTCAGATTGCGTGTGAGCCCTGTTACCACTCCCATGGGTCCTTATTTTGTTCCTACAGACCAGCGCCACCCCTCATATCAATACCCCCAGCCCTCCCGACCCCTCTCCCCGATCCGAATCCCCCCCTCTACTCTCTCACCTGCCCCTACTCCCAAAGTACCTCCTGGTACCGCTGATAGACTCCTCAACCTCATTAATAGCACCTATTTAGCTTTGAATGCTACCTCCCCGAACCTTACGATCAGCTGTTGGCTATGCCTCCGTCCGCAACCCCCATATTATGAAGGAATCGCTTTTACTGATTACCCTCATCGTACTTCTACCCCTTCCCCTCGCTGCGCCCTGTCCCCCCACCGCCTCACCCTTGCCGAAATCTCCGGAAAAGGCCTTTGCCTAGGTCACCCCCCTCCCTCTCACTCCCATCTTTGTAATGTTACCCTTTCCATCTCCCATTCCCCTCATTATTTAGAAGCCCCCAATAACACCTTTTGGGCCTGCAATACTGGCCTCACCCCCTGTATCGCCCTTCAGGTTTTTAATACCGCCTCCGAATTCTGTGTGCTTCTACAATTATGGCCCAGAATTACCTATCACACAAACACCGCCTTAGATAAACTTTTGTCTTCATCCCCTCGGGTTGAACGGGAACCCCTCTCTACTATTGCCATTATTCTAGGTATTGGTGGTCTTGCTGCCGGCATTGGCACCGGCACTACCGCTCTCCTGCAGACTCAACACATCACAGCTCTACATTCTGCTATGACATCTGACCTTGTAGCCCTAGAAAAATCTGTTTCTGCTTTAGAGAAATCCCTATCCTCCCTCTCAGAAGTTGTACTACAGAATAGATGAGGCCTCGACCTGCTTAATTTAAAAGAAGGGGGATTGTGTGCAGCCCTTAAAGAAGAATGTTGCTTTTATGCTGACCACACGGGCGTAGTCAGAGAGTCAATGGCAAAATTAAGAGAACGCCTAGCCCTTAGAAAAAAGGAGGCCGAGGCTAAAGAAGGATGGTACAATAATCTTCTGAGAAGCTCCCCTTGGCTTTCAACCCTAATTCCCACCATAATAGTTCCCTTTATTATCATCCTCCTAATTCTCACATTTGGCCCTTGGACTTTCCAACGACTCACTGGATTTATCAAAGGATTTATCAAATCAAATATTGACTCAGCCCTTGTCAAGTACCCTACAGTCCAATATCATCGTATCGAAATAGCAGATACTGACGAACCACACACCCCGTTTGATACCGATCGTCTCCAATTTAATAGCAGGGCGGTAACCCAATGACGGGAATAGCACAGGTCCACGACCCCTGATGATCGAGTAACTCCCCCTTTGTAGCCTACGACAGGGGCCTTCGCTGCGGTCCTGACTTAATGACCTTCCCTCTAATAAAAAAGAAAGGGGGAATTGTCAGAGACCATGTGTGGGGCAAAAACTTATGACCAAGAATAAGATAATTGTCAGAGACTATGTGTGGGGACAAACTTATGACCTGAAACTAGATAAGGGTTTCTGAGAATATGAACAAATAGGTCACCTCCTGGAAACTGGTGTCGTTAAGACCAACGGCCACAAACCATAAAAATTCTTCACATTCCCTTTCTATTACAACCTGTCCTTAATCACCACCACCCCCCCGCTACTTCAAGTGCATATGTTCTCGCCCTGCACCTGCAATAAACAAGCCTTGCCACTATCAGACAGACTCTTTGTCTTTCTTGCGTGCTTGGTCTCCTCTCTCTCCCCCTATGGTTTTTAGTGGCTGCGTCACGGACCCCCCAATTGTATCTGGGCGGGACCCGGATAGGGGGGAACCGCGATAATACTAAGATTAACTTCAAGAAATACGGGGGGGGGATCAATAGAATAATCTTTCCCATATAAAGATACACATGGGAAGGGGAGGGGATGAATTCTCATATGAGAAGGAGAGGAAGAGAGCATGAAGTGGAATTACTTAAACCTTACTCTCAGTGAAATCAAATCTGAGAGGGAAGAACATCTAGATCCAGTGGGATCCTGAATTCTATCTTATCCATTAGGGCAAGAAAGAAAGGAAAATCAGGGAGGGGGAGGGAGGAGCGAGTACAAAAAGGGAGGGAAAGAGGGGAGGAGAAGGGAGCATAAAAAGGGAGGGGCTACAAAGGGAAGCATCTCAAAGGACGGGACAAGGGGGACTGACCTAAAGTAAATCACTGGTTCAAAAGGAGAAAGCTAAAGAAGAAAGGTCAGAACTAGGGGAAGATATCAAAATACCAGCGAATCCACAAATAACAATAATAACTTTGAACGTGAATGGGATGAACTCACTCATAAAACGTAGACAAATAGCAGATTGGATTAGAACCCAAAACCCTACCATATGTTGTCTTCAAGAAACACATATGAGACGAGTTGACACTCACAAGGTTAGAAATAAAGGTTGGAGTAAAACCTTTTGGGCCTCAACTGATAGAAAGAAAGCAGGAGTTGCAATCATGATATCTGATAAAGCCAAAGCACAAATAGACCTGATCAAAAGGGATAGGGAAGGTAAATATATTCCGCTAAAAGGGAGTATAGACAATGAGGAAATATCACTAATCAACATGTATGCACCAAATGGTATAGCATCCAAATTTTTAATGGAGAAACTAGGAGAATTGAAGGAGTAAATAGATAGTAAAACCATATTAGTGGGAGACTTGAACCAACCACTATCAAATTTAGATAAATCAAATCAAAAAATAAACAAGAAAGAGGTAAAAGAGGTGAATGAAATCTTAGAAAAATTAGAGTAAATAGACATATGGAGAAAAATAAATAGGGACAAAAAAGAATACACCTTCTTTTCAGCGCCACATGGCACATTCACAAAAATAGATCATACACTAGGTCATAGAAAAATGGCACTCAAATGCAGAAAAGCAGAAATATGAACTGCAGCCTTTTCAGATCACAAGGCAATTAAAATATTGATCGGCAAGGGTACATGGAGACCCAAATCAAAAATTAATTGGAAATTAAATAACATGATACTCCAAAATCGGATAGTTAGAGAAGAAATCATAGAAACAATTAACAATTTCGTTGAAGAAAATGACAATGGCAAAACATCCTTTCAAACGTTATGGGATGAAGCCAAGGCAGTACTTAGAGGAAAATTCATATCCCTGAGTGCATATATTAACAAATTAGGGAGGACAGAGACCAAGGAATTGGAAATGCAAATCAAAAAACTTGAGAATGAACAAATTAAAACCCCCCAGAAGAAAACCATACTAGAGATCCTAAAAATTAAGGGAGAAATTAATAAAATCGAAAGTGATAGAACCATTGAGCTAATAAACAAGACTAGAAGCTGGTACTTTGACAAAACAGACAAAATAGACAAAGTACTGCTTAATTTAATTAAAAAAAGGAAAGAAGAAAGGCAAATTAACAGCATCAAGGATGAAAAGGGAGATCTCACCTCCACTGAAGAGGAAATTAAGGCAATCATTAAAAACTATTTTGCCCAACTATATGGCAATAAATATACCAACCTAGGTGATATTGACGAATATTTACAAAAATATAAATTGCCTAGACTAACAGAAGAAGAAATAATTTTCTTAAGTAATCCCATATCAGAAAAAGAAATCCAACAGCCATCAAAGAACTTCCTAAGAAAAAATCCCCAGGGCCTGATGGATTCACCAGCGAATTCTATCAAACATTTAGAGAATAGTTAATCCCAATACAAGACAAACTATTTGACATAATAAGCAAAGAGGGAGTTCTACCAAACTCCTTTTATGACACAAGCATGGTACTGATTCCAAAACCAGGCAGGCCAAAAACAGAGAAAGAAAATTCTACACCAATCTCCCTAATGAATATAGATGCAAAAATCTTAAATAGGATACTAGCAAAAAGACTCCAGCAAGTGATTAGAAGGGTCATCCACCATGATCAAGTAGGATTTATACCAGGGATGCAGGGCTGGTTCAATATTAGGAAAACTATCCACATAATTGACCACGTCAACAAGCAAACCAACAAGAACCACATGATTATCTCAATAGATACAGAAAAAGCCTTTGATAAAATACAACACCCATTCCTACTAAAAACACTAGAAAGCATAGGAATAGAAGGGTCATTCCTAAAAATAATAAACAGTATATATCTAAAATGATCAGCTAATATCATCTGCAATGGGGATAAACTATATCCATTCCCATTAAGATCAGGAGTGAAACAAGGATGCCCATTATCACCTCTATTATTTGACATTGTATTAGAAACACTAGCAGTAGCAATTAGAGAAGAAAAAAAAATTGAAGGCATCAAAATAGGCAAGGAGGAGACCAAATTATTGCTCTTTGCAGATGACATGATGGTCTACTTAAAGAATCCTAGAGATTCAACCAAAAAGCTAATTGAAATAATCAACAACTTTAGCAAAGTTGCAGGATACAAAAATAAACCCACATAAATCATCAGTATTTCGATATAATTCCAACACAGCTCAGCAGGAAAAACTAGAAAGAGAAATCCCATTCAAATTTACCCTAGACAATATAAAATACTTAGGAATGTATCTCCCGAGACAAACACAGGATCTATATGAACACAACTACAAAACACTTTCCACACAACTAAAACTAGACTTGAACAATTGGAAGAATATTAACTGCTCATGGGTAGGACGAGCCAATATAATAAAAATGACCATCCTACCCAAACTCATCTATCTATTTAGTGCCATACCCATGGAACTTCCAAATTTTTTTTTTACAGATTTAGAAAAAATCATAACAAAGTTAATTTGGAATAACAAAAGATCAAGGATATCCAGGGAAATAATGAAAAAAAATACAAAGGAAGGGGGTCTTGCAGTCCCAGATCTCAGGCTATATTACAAAGCAGTGGTCATCAAAACAATTTTGTACTGGCTAAGAGACAGAAAGGAGGATCAGTGGAATAGACTGGGGGCAAGCAACCTCAACAAGACAGTATATGACAAACCCAAAGATCCCAGTTTTTGGGACAAAAATCCACTATTTCATAAAAACTGCTGGGAAAATTCGAGGACAGTGTGGGAAAGATTAGGCTTAGATCAACACCTCACACCCTACACCAAGATAAATTCAAAATGGGTGAATGAGTTGAACATAAAGAGGGAAACTATAAAAAAATGAGGCAAACACAGAATAGTATACATGATAGACCTTTGGGAAGGGAAATACTTCAAAACCAAGCAAGAATTAGAAAGAGTTACAAAATGCAAAATAAATAATCTGGATTACATCAAATTAAAAGGTTTTTGTACAAAGAAAACCAATGTAACCAAAATCAGAAGGGTAGCAACACATTGGGAAACAATCTTCATAAAAACCTCTGACAAAGATTTAATTATTCAAATTTATAAAGAACTAAATCAATTGAAGAAAAAATCAAGCCATTCTCCAATTGACAAATGGGCAAGGGACATGAACAGGCAGTTCTCAGCCAAAGAAATCATAAGTATTAATAAGCACATGAAAAAGTGCTCTACATCTCTTATAATCAGAGAGATGCAAATCAAAATAACTCTGAGGTATCACCTCACACCTAGCAGATTGGCTAACATGACAGCTATGCAAAGTAATGAATGCTGGAGGGGATGTGGCAAAGTGGGGACATTAATTCATTGCTGGTGGAGTTGTGAATTGATCCAACCATTCCGAAGGGCAATTTGGAACTATGCCCAAAGGGCGATAAAGGACTGTCTGACCTTTGATCCAGCCATAGCACTGCTGGGCTTGTACCCGAAAGAGATAATGGACAAATGACTTGTACAAGAATATTCATAGCTGAGCTCTTTGTGGTGGCCAAAAATTGGAAAATGAGGGGATGACCTTCAATTGGAGAATGGCTGAACAAATTGTGGTATATGTTGGTGATGGAATACTATTGTGCTAAAAGGAATAATAAAGTGGAGGAATTCCATGGAGACTGGACCAACCTCCAGGAAGTGATGCAGAGCGAAAGGAGCAGAACCAGGAAAACATTATTCACAGAGACTGATACATTGTGGTACAATCGAAGGTGATGGACTTCTCCATTAGTATCAATGCAATTTCCCTCAACACTCTGCAGGGATCTAAAAAAAAAATACTACCCACAAGCAGAGGATAAACGGTGGGAGTAAAAACACCGATGAAAAGCAACTGCTTGACTACACGGTTGGAGGAGATAAGACTGAGGAGAGACTCTAAATGAACACTATAATGCAAATTCCAACAACAGGGAAATGGGTTCGAGTCAAGAACACGTGTGATAACCAGTGGAATCATGCCTCGGCTATGGGAGAGGGAAAGGCGGGGGGGGGGAGGGGGTTTGGGGGAGGGGTGGAAAAGAAAATGATCTTTGTTTCCAGTGAATAATGTATGAAAACGACCAAATAAAAGAATGTTTAAATTAAAAAAAAAGGTATGCTCCCCTGAAAGTCGGAATCCAAGAATACTCGGGTCTATGGGGAAGGCAGAAGGAAGGTCCAAGGACACCTACCCCCAACCCCAAGCCCGGAACGCTGAGCCCCCAGTGGCAGCAGGAACTTCTAGGAGGTCAAAGGTGCTGTTTTGGAGGGTCTACCTTGTGAGCACCAGAGTGCCGGGCGTGGAGCGTCCAGAGCGGGCAGTTGGGAGGAAGCTGTGGAAGGACCAGGGAGCCTGAAGCCCCACGGCTGGGTCATTCCTTCTGGCTGCAGTCTCACAGGAGCTTTTTTCCTCAGGGCACATCCAGACCAACCCAGTTGAATTTAATCCTATGAAAAGCCTCCAGAGCGATTTCCAGGTAAGCATGGCTGCACAGTAGACAAGGCTCGCTTCCTCTCCTCAACCCCAATGACACAAACGACCTCAAAAGACCCCTCAAGAAACAAAAACAACCATCGTCATAAGAGTGGAGAGACCCCACACTAAGTCGAAGCACTGAAGGTAGGTGAGACTTCGGCATTTCCACAATATAAGGGAACAAGAAGCTGACCCACCCTCCCCCCCGCGCACCACTCCGAGTGAGACAGAGTTTAAGTCTACACTGGCCAGAATCAATAAGTGAGGGAGGGGCACACCAGGACTGAACAACGGGCAGCCCCACGTCTGGGAACCTGAATAAGATCACCAAGATCCCCCCTCCTATGAGCAGTAAAACCTGAAACACCAGCAAGCGGGCAAGGGGAACTCAGATCCCGGGCTCCCAGAACTAGTGTGCTATAATCAACGAGTGCGCAAAGGGATCCCCTGAAGTGAGCAAGGGGCACCCACAGGTCTTGGGAGTTAACTAAAAACAACAAAGGCCCACACCTGAGAGCTGTAACAACCGAAATGCCAGTAGGAAGGGAAGGGCAGACCCTGAGCATCCCGGGGAAGATAGCGCTGCTGCAGAGAATGGAGAATTTTCCTGTGGATAAAGCCTCGGATCAGTAGACCCATACACTGAAAGCCAGCCCTCCTTACTCAGATTTCTGACGGGAAAGGGGAGAAAAAAACCATAGAGATGGCAAAAAGTGCACAGGAGCAACAACATCTAAACACCAAGAAAAGCAAGAAGAAGGGGTTGACTTTGGACACATTTTATGCAGCGAAAATACAACATACAGAGGAAATAGAAGAGGAAAGACAAACAAAATGCTCCAAAACATTCCAAAAGAAATGGAAAATTTCCACGAGCTCTTGAAGAATATACATTGGAAATTATCAAAAAGATGGAAGCCTGACAGGGAAAATGGGAAGTAATGCAAAAGGAACGCAGCAAGCTGAGGGATTAAAATACGCAAATGCAGAAATAGCTCGAGGCCTCACAAAAGAGGTCAGACCAAACTGAAAAGGGAAACCAGTCTTTAAAGGTCAGAATCTGGCAACTGGAAGACAATGACCTCTCAAAAGAGCAAGAATTAATAAAGCAAAGTCAAAAGAGAAAGGAATTAGAAGTTAACATAAAACATCTCACTGACAAGGGGACAGACCTGGAAAACAGAGGAGGGAGCGACAATCTGAGAATCATTGGCCTACCAGAAAAGCCAAAATAAATAGAAATCTTGACATTATAATACAAGATATTAAAGAAAACTGCCCAGAGAGTCTAGAACAAGATGACAAAATATGCATTAAAAGAGTTCACAGAACACCCTCTACACTAAATCCCCAAAAGACAACTCCCAGGAATGGAATGGCCAAATTCCAAAACTTCCACACAAAAGAAAAAATCTTACAAGAATCCACAAAAAAGAAAATTTGGATATAAGAGAATTTTAATCAGGGTCACACAGGACCTAGCAATTTCCACTCTCATTGACCATAAGGCCTGGAACATGATATTCAGAAAAGTAAGAGAGCTGGGTCTTCCACCAAGAATCAGCTATCCATCCAGACAGACTATATACTTCCAGGGGAAAGTATGGCATTCAACAAAATGCAAGGTTTCCAAGTATTCGTAAAGAAAAGACCAGGCAAGGAGGAGACCAAGTTATTGCTCTTTGCAGATGATATGGTGGTCTACGTAAGGAATGCTAGAGAATCAAACAAAAAGCTAGTCAATATAATCAACAACTTTTGCATAGTTGCAGGATACAAAATAAACGCAATTAAGTCATCAGCATTCCTCTATATTTCCAACACAGCTCAGCAGCAAGAATTAGAAAGAGAAATCTCATTCAAAATCACCATAGACAAAATAAAATACTTAGGAATCTTGAACACAACTACAAAACACTCTCCACACAACTAAAACTAGACCTGAGCAATTGGAAAAACATGAACTGCTCATGGGTAGGACGAGCCAATATAATAAAAATGACCACCCTACCCAAACATTTTCCTCTATTTAGTGTCATACCCATTGAATTTCAAAAAAAAATTTTTTTATTTACTGATTTAGAAAAAAAAAACATAACAAAGTTCATTTGGAAGAATAAAGGATCAAGGATATCCAGGGAAATAATGAAAAAATAAATAAAAAAGGAAGGTGGCCTTGCAGTCCCAGATCTCATACTCTATTATAAAGCAGTGGTCCTCAAAACAATTTGGTACTGGCTAAGAGACAGAAAGGAGGATCAGTGGAATAGACTTGGGGTAAGTGACATCAGCATGATAGTATATGACAAACCCAAAGACCCCAGCTTCTGAGACAAAAATCCACTATTTGAGAAAAACTGCTGGGAAAACTGGAAGACAGTGTGGGAGAGATTAGGTTTGGATCAACACCTCATACCCTACATCAAGATAAACTCAGAATGGGTGAATGATTTGAACATGAAAACGAAACTGTAAGCAAATTAGCTGAACACAGAATAGTCTACATATCAGACCTGTGGGAAGAGGAAGACTTTACAACCAAGCAAGACATAGAAAGAGTTACAAAATGTAAAATAAACAATTTTGATGACATCAAATTAAAAAGTTTCTGCACAACCAAAATCAATATAACCAAAATAAGAAGGGAAGCAACAAATTGGGAAACAATCTTCATAACAAAATCCTCAGACAAAAGTCTAATTACACAAATCATAAAGAGCTAAATCAATTGTACAAAATTCAAGCTGCTCCAATTGATAAATGGGCAAGGGACATGAACAGGCAGTTTTCAGCCAAAGAAATCAAAACGATTAATAAGCATATGAAAAAGTGCTCTAAATCTCTTATAATCAGAGAGATGGGGATTTCCGGGTAATCATGGCTGCAATCTAGACACGACTCGCTTCCCCTCCCCAGCACCAAACGAAATAGACTACCTGAATAGAGCATGAAAATCACCTTTGGAAGAATGGAAGGACTCTCCAGTACCCCCACAGAAACAAAAGTACGTGGGGTTAGAACATTTCTACACTATGAGGGGTAGGAAAAACTCACACAAAGACATGAACTGAGCCGCACATCCCTCTCACCCCCCACCAAACCAGAGTAAGCTATCAGAGGGCTCACTGGGACAGCAAGGGAATGAGGAGCGTCTCTATCTGAGGAGGTTGGGCTGGGTGGTTGTGCTGAACACAGGGGCACATATTCTAGGAAACCTCGGAGGCTGGGAAGAACTAGTCTGAGGCAACCTAAATTCACAGAAAACCCACCCATATCACCCAGACTCCGACCAAAAATAAAGTGGAATAAAACCACTAAAGGGATGGCTCACACAGCCCAAAATGAAGCCTCCAAGGACAAAGGTGGGGGAGGGGCGAAGCCCTGGAAGATCTCACACTGGAGGTTGCCCAAAAGATGGAAACCTTTTGGAAAGAAAAATGGGAGAAAGATATCAGCAGTCTGATAGACAAGATTTCACAATTAGAGAACGAGCTGGAAGCATCTAATAGAGGGGCAGACAAAGCTGAAAAGCAAAACCAGTCCGTAACGACCAAAATTAAGCAAATGGAAGACAGTGAGATTACAAAAGAGCAAGAATCAATAAAGCGAAGCCAAAAAATTAATGAATTAGAGGAAAACATAAAATATCTCACTGAAAAGGTCACAGACTTGGAAAACAGAGGAAGAAGAGACAACCTCAGAATTATTGGTCTCCCCGAAAAACCAGAGATAAACAAAAACCTCGATGGTATTCTACAGGAGATTATAGAAGAAAATTGCCCACATATTCTGGAGCAAGGGGGCAAAATAGAAATAGAAAGGGTTCACAGAACATCCTCTATACTAAATCCCCAGAAGACAACCCCCAGGAATGTAATCGCCAAATTCAAGAGCTTCCAAGAAAAGGAGAAAATCCTACAAGAAGCCAAGAAGAGGAGCTTCAGATATAGGGGGGCTCCCATAAGAATCACACAGGACTTAGCGGCACACATACTAAGAGACCACAAAGCATGGAACACGATATTTAGAAAGGCAAGAGAGCCTGGTCTCCAACCAAGAATCAACTACCCAGCAAAGCTGACTATATACTTCCAGGGGAAAGTATGGGCATTCAACAAAATAGAAGATTTCCAAGCATTTGCTAAGAAAAGACCAGAACTTAGTGAAAATTTGATATTCAATCACAGAAAGCAAGAGAAACATGAGGGAAGAAAAGAGAGTGTGAGAGAAAAGGGCATAAAATATGTGGGATAGTGAACCAAATATGTTCTCTTACCAGTCACCAGAATGTTGAAAATATATAAGTACTCAAAGATCTTTTTGCCTCTGGTCTGAGCAATATAACAACTGAAATCTCTGCCACACTTTGACCTGGCTCTAAAACAGAAATAGCTTTGGAGAAGTACACAGAAAATTCTCTTTTTGAACTTTGAACACTGAGCATTCCACTTCATAATAGCTGCAATTGTTCAACAAAGTATATTCTCTCTGTAGTCAGTAGTTACCCAAGAAGTACAGTTTTAATACAGGGCTAGAAATCGACAAGAAATTGAATATAGAAGTCAGAGAAAATGTTCCCATAAAACTAAGGTAAATTCACCAATTTCTCCTGCGTTGTCAAATATAGTAGTTTTGGCTCTCGGTAACCGAGGATGACGATTTTCTCTGTGCGTTTTCGTTTATGGTGTGAGATTTAAAATGGTTGAGGGTTTAAACTGTAGTGATTAAAATCGTGGAAGATATAAATGATGATAGATATAAGAGAGGGTGAGTAAAATTTGACCTCAGAAATATGTTTCACTACAGTGTCTTGGGTTTAAAATCAAATATAAGGTGGTCGGCAGGGAAATATTCCCAATTATTCAAATACCCAAGTCAATTGGGTTTTGTAGAGATTTTAATTAACAATACAATGAGTAATCAAAGAAAGAGATAGAGAGTAAGAAAGGAATAAGTTTGAAGGGCCTCAAAGCCAAAATGGCCTAGACCTGAGTCTTAAAAGAGAAATCAGACAGTTTTTTATAACTCATCATAAGATCTGTCTAAGTAAGGATTTTTTTTTAAACCCTTACCTTCTGTCTTGGAGTCAATAGTGTGTATTGGCTCCAAGGCAGAAGAGTGGTAAGGGCTAGGCAATGGGGGTCAAGTGACTTGCCCAGGGTCACAAGGCTAGGAAGTGGCTGAGGCCAGATTTGAACCTAGGACCTCCGATCTCTAGGCCTTGCTCTCAATCCACTGAGCTACCCAGCTGCCCCCTAAGTAAGGATTCCTAATGACACCAGGCCAGCAGCATCTCAGCTACTTTCACCAGCTCCCTCCTCCATCTGAATGTTTCAGAAGCAGTCTCCTCAGAATGAGTCTCAGGCTTAGTTTAATTGGATTCTATCCTACCTCCTGCATGAGCAGCTTGGTGTCCTGGAGGGATTCTGTCAGTGCCCTAAAGCATGAAGAAATGAATTAATCTCCTTTATGTACTTCCCATTCCACTTTATTTACCCTTTTGTATTAGATCTAAAAACAGAACTAACTTAAGGGCTTTTGCCTCACTCGAAGTATGAGTTACGTAATTTTTCATCGTTCAGTAAGGAGTTTTACAACTTTACCTTCCCCTAAAGTATGCCTAAGTATGGGTGAAGTAATTTGAAACTTCCCAATACATTCCTGCTTAAGGACCTTCATTGTTTAAAATGGGGAATAGCCCTAACCAAATGTCCTAAGGTAGACTCTGAGAAATTTTAAGATTCACAGTCCATACCGGTTGATGAGTGTTTTTTCCTCATTATCGATCATCCCTTTCATCAGGATGTATTTACCTTCCCTGTCCCTTCTAACCAGGTCTATTTTGACTTTGTCAAATACCGTGACTGCAACTCCTGCCTTCTTTCAATCAGTTGAGGCACAATAGGTCTTACCCAAACCTTTAATTCTGACACTTGTGAGTCTCTATCCCCCTCAGGTGTGTTTCTCATAGATACCATATGGTAGGATTCTGAATTCTAATCCAATCTCTTCTTTTTCTACGTTTTATGGGTGAGTTCATCCCATGTATGTTCAAAGTTATGATTGTCACTTTTGAATTTCCTAGCATTTCGAAATCCTTCCCTACTTCTGTCCTTTCTTCTTTTGCTTTATCCTTTTAACCTCGTGATTTACTTTTAGTCAAGCCCCCTATTCCCCTCCCTTCATATGCTTCCCTTTCTGGCCCTCTTTTTTTGTTCCCTTCTTGTTTCTTAGGGTCTGCTAAGTTCCCTCCCCCCTCTCCTTCCCTCCCGTTTTCACTCCCTCCTCCCTACCCCCCTTAGTTTGCACTTCTTCCTTACCCTGTAGGACAAGATAGACTTTAAGATCCCATTCTGGGCCCAGGGTCCTTAGGGAGAGCAAAAGAGACGGAACCAGAGACTAGAAGTAAGGCAGGGAGGGCATAGAGAGGAAGAGGAAGACACCAAAAGCAGGGAAAGAGCCATCAAGGGAGAGGAGAGAGGAGTGGATAGAAGGAAAAAGAATCAGAAAGAACAGAGGGTGAGATACAGAGAAAAGCACACAGAGACAGACAGTGATTGGGAGAGACAAACAGAATGAGATGTATTAAAAATGGAGAGAGAGAGGATAGACTCAGAGATGATGAGGCAGAGAGGACAAGTGACAGTGAGAAAAAGACACAGATGGGAGGGAGGTAGAGAGAAATGGAGAGGGAGAGAGACACAGTAAACGAAGGGTGTAGGGTTCAGGAAAATCCGCCAAGAATGGAGACCCAGAGACAATGCAAGTAAGCAAAGGATCACCATTTACTGACTGCAGTGCTAGGCGCTAGGGCTGCCCCAAAGGAGGATTCCTGCTGCCTTAAGGACTGTAAAATCCTTAAAAGTAGGAATTAAGATTTCAGAAGGTTAGCTCAAGGCCTTACTTAAAGTTATATTGAAATGTCGTCCTAACATTTCAGAACGAGGAGTATTTCTCTTAATCTTTATTATAGCCTTAAGGTAATAAAATAATTCTGAGATTTTTTTTCTCATAGATCTATTTTCCAGGTCAGTTGATTTTTTTAATATGATATTTGATTGGCCAGAGTCAAGATGGCACCATCCCGGCAGTAGAAGATAAAAGGTAAGACCTCTGAAAACCCTTCCATACCAATAATAAACAAATGATCCTAGGGGATTGAAAATCAAACTGAACAACAAGACAGAGCCAAGGAAACCCCCTGCTGGTCTCAATTCAAAAGGTACATCACCCAAAAGCTGGAATTCGAGGACATTTGGGTTTATGGTGAAGGCAGAAGGAAGATCCCAAGACCCCCCACCCAGCACCAGAGCGCTAAGCCTCCAGAGGGAGCAGGACTATCTGTGCAGGCAAAGGCACTGGTTTTGAGGGAGTACCTTGCAGGCAGGGCTATGGCAGGCTCAGAGCATCAAACTCAGGTGGTGAGGAAGGAGCTGCAGAGGGAGCACAGAACAAGCACACTGGTCAGAACGGCAGAGACCCCACATATTGCTCCAGCCTTCCAGGAAGTTTTGGCCTCAGGACAGATCTACTACAACCCAACTGAACTTAATGCCATCAAAAGTCTTCAGAGCTCAGTGAAGCTAAAGGTCCAACACCCCTCCATCACAGACTCCTTCACTTTAATCCAATCAAAAGCCTCCAGAGGTCAGGGCAGCTGAAACTCAAAGCTCAAATGGTAAAAAAATAAATGAGTACTGGCTAAGATACAGAAAAGAGGATTGGTGGGATAGACTTGGGGTAAATGACCTCAGCAAAACAGTCTATGATAAGCCCCAAATTCCCAGCTTTTGGGACCAAAACCCACTATTTGTTAAAACCTGCTGGGAAAATTGGAAGACAGTATGGGAGAGATTAGGTTTGTATCAACATCTCACACCCTACACCGAGATAAACTCAGAATGCGTGAATGACCTGAAAAGAAAGAAGGAAACTCTTTTGAATATTTTCCCACCTTGCTTCCTTAGCCGTCTAAGCAGCCTCCTGTGCACTTCGCGTAATGAATGATCATCTTGACTTCCTGTCAGGATGGCGGCTTAGAGAAAGTTAAAGTTCAGATCTCCAGAAACACTTCCCTACCGAACTCAAAGTATATGCTCCTAGGGCACAGAAATTCAAAAGGAACAACAGCATAGACCCCGGGAATCCTCCTCTAGGATCTGGATCAAAAGGTCCGGCCCCCCAAAAGCCAGAACCCGAGATCACTCGGACCTAAGGGGTAGGCAGAAGGAAGGTCCCAGGACCCATCCCCCCAACCCAGAGCTCTGAGACCGAGGCAGCAGAGGGAACATCAGAGCCTCAGGGCCGGCTATTCTGAAGACTGCTTCCTGAAAACAACCTGACTCAGACGAGTGGACACCCAACACAGACAGCAGGGAAACAGAGAGAGATGGGGCGTGGGGGGGGTGGAGCTTCTAACCCCCTGGCTGGATCCTTCCATCCAAGTCTCAGGGAAGGTCCCTGTCTCCGGGCATACTCAGTTCAACCCAGGGAAAGCTAATCCTCTCAAGAGCCCTCAGAGCTCCTGGAAGCTGCGGCCCCTCCCCCCTTGGAGTGCTGGCTCTTCAGGCCGGCTAAGGCACAGAAACAAACACCCCGCAGAAAGGGCCAAGCCAGGCTCAGAGCCTGGAAGTAAGGCAACGGAGAAGCATTGAGAGGGAACTGAGGAGGGCAGTGACTCGGAAACACCAGCAATTCCTGGCTTCCCCGGGAAGACAGAACAACAACTGCTTAGAACAGACAATCAGCCTAGGGCGAAAACCTCTGAACACCAGACAGAGATAAGAAAAGCTAGCCCTCCCCACTCAGATAGAGATGGCAAACTCCACAGAAGCACAAAAGCCCCCAAATTCCAATGAAAACAACAAGAAGGGGGAGTCTTTGGACACATTTTATGGAGAAGAAATACAAAATACAGAGGAGATAGAAGAGGAAACACAAGCAAATGCTCTGAAACCTTCCAAAGAAAATAGAAACTCTCCACACACCCATGAAGAATTTGATTCGGAAAGGATCAAACAGATGGAAGCCTTCTGGGAGGAAATGTGGGAAATAATGCAAAAGAAATTCACGCATCTACAAAACCAGTTTGACCAAAGTGAAAAGGAAAACCAGGCTTTAAAGGTCAGAATTAGGCAACTCGAAGACAACGAGCAAGAACTGATAAAGCAAAGCCAAAAGACCAAGAAATTAGAAGAGAACATAAAATATCTCACTGACAACGTCATAGTCTTGGAAAATAGAGGGAGAGGAGACAATTTAAGAATAATTGGACTACCAGAAAAGACAGAAATAAACAGCAAACTCGATATCGTAATACAAGATATAATCAAAGAAAATTACCCAGTGATCCTAGAATTATTATTTCTCCATATGTATCTTAATTCTAATTTTTCTAAGATTTCATTCACTTCTTTTACCTCTTTCTTATTTATTTTTTGATTTATCTAAATTTGATATTGGTTGGTTTAAGTCTCGCACTAATACAGTTTTACTGTCTATTTCTTCCTTCAATTCTCCTAATTTTTCCATTAGAAATTTGAGTGCTATATTATTTGGTGCATACATGTTGATTCGTGATATTTCCTCATTATCAAAAGTCCCTTTTACCAAACTATAATTACCTTGCTATCCCCTTTGATCAGGTCTATTTTTGCTTTGGCTTAATCAGATATCATGATTGCCACTCCTGCCTTCTTTATGTCAGTTGAGCCCCAGAAGATCTTACTCCATCCTTTAATTCTGACCTTGTGGGTGTCTACCCACCTCATGTGTGTTTCTTGAAGACAACAAATGGTAGGGTTTTGGATTGTAATCCATTCTGCTATTCGTCTACATTTTATGGGTGAGTTCATCCCATTCACGTTCAAAGTTATGACTGTCACTTGTGGACTCCCTGGCATTTTGATATCCTTCCCCAATTCTAACCTTTCTTCTTCAGCTCTACCTTTTAGTCCAGTGATTTACTTTAAATCAGTCCCCCTTGTCCCCTCCCTTGATATGTTTCCCTATCTAGTCCCTCCCTTTTTGTTCCCTTTTCACTTTGGTCAAACTGGTTTTGTAGATGCATGAATTTCTTTTGCATTATTTCCCACTTTTCCTCCCAGAAGGCTTCCATCTGTTTGATCCTTTCCGAATCAAATTCTTCATGGGTGTGTGGAGAGTTTCTATTTTCTTTGGAAGGTTTCGGAGCATTTCCTTGTGTTTCTTCTTCTATATTTTGTATGTTTTCTCTGTAAAATGTGTCCAAAGTCTCCCCCTTCTTGTTGTTTTCATTGGAATTTGGGGGCTTTTGTGCTTCTGTGGAGTTTGCCATCTCTATCTGAGTGGGGAGGGCTAGCTTTTCTTATCTCTGTCTGGTGTTCAGAGGTTTTCGCCCTAGGCTGATTGTCTGTTCTAAGCAGTTGTTGTTCTGTCTTCCCGGGGAAGCCAGGAATTGCTGGTGTTTCCGAGTCACTGCCCTCCTCAGTTGTTTTCATTGTTGCACTCGTTGTTTGCATCTCATTGTTGTTTTCATTGCATTGTGATCTGAGAAGGTTACACTGATTATTCCTGCTCCTTTGCACTGGTTTGTAATCTAGAGTCAGCAGCCAGTAAAATGAGTATCTTCTTTCAGGGAAAAAAATGTTCACTAGTTTTTGAAATAGTGGTGAGGAGGAACAGAATGACAGGAATTAGAGCAGGATCTAAAGAGGATAGATATCATGGGTGTCTTTTAAATTGATGCTATATCCTGAAATATGGTCTTCTCCAGGACTATCCTCTGACATGAATTGATGAATTGCAGAACTAGGCACTGGCAACATTATTGTGCTGTTCTAAATTTCTGCTGCATTCTCAGATTGATCCCTAATTTCTATTGGAGAAGCTGATGTACCTACTTTCTTCTCTAGATTTAGGATCATTGCAATCCTGCATTTGGTTTTTAGTGGAGGTGGAGGTTGTAATTTAGGAGGAGTGGGAGGAAGAGAGGATGGAGAGAATCCTTCTAAGGTGAGGGAGGGTCAGACTTCCTCACAGCTTCTGTAGCAGTCTCCAGTGAGAAGTTAGGAAAAGAATTGATAGAATCAGTTAAAGCCATAAAAGTTGAAAGAGTAATCGTAATATACAAGTGTCAGTAGAAGTAGGGAAATGTGGGGCCAGAACCTGAGAAACAGCTCAACTCTCCACATTTTGTGCAGTATTCTGCCCAGATTCCATGTGATCCGAATTGCTGGTAATATTCTGTTTTCTTTTTACATTCTTTCATAGCTTGCCCTATGCAATGCCATCCTTCTTTAGTAAATACTCCTCGTTCTGAAGAGTTAGGATGACATTTCAATATAACTTTAAGTAAGGCCTTGAGCTAACCTTCTGAAATCTTAATTCCTACTTTTAAGGACTTTACAGTTCTTAAGTCAGCAGGAATCCTCCTTTGGGGCAGCCCTAGCGCCTAGCACTGCAGTCAGTAAATGGTGATCCTTTGCTTACTTGCATTGTCTCTGGGTTTCCATTCTTGGGGGATTTTCCTGAACCCTACACCCTTCGTTTACTGTGTCTTTCTCCCTCTCCATTTCTCTCTCCCTCCCTCCCATCTGTGTCTTTTTCTCACTGTCACTTGTCTTCTCTGCCTCATCATCTCTGTGTCTATTCTCTCTCTCCATTTTTAATACATCTCATTCTGTTTCTGTCTCTCCCAATCACTCTCTGTCTCTGTGTCCTTTTCTCTGTATCTCTTCCTCTGTTCTTTCTGATTCTTTTTCCTTCTATCCACTCCTCTCTCCTCTCCCTTTATTGCTCTTTCCCTGCTTTTGGTGTCTTCCTCTTCCTCTCTATGCCCTCCCTGCCTTACTTCTAGTCTCTGGTTCCGTCTCTTTTGCTCTCCCTAAGGACCCTGGGCCCAGAATGGGATCTTAAAGTCTATCTTGTCCTACAGGGTAAGGAAGAAGTGCAAACTAAGGGGGGTAGGGAGGAGGGAGTGAAAAAAGGGAGGGAAGGAGAGGGGGAAGGGAACTTAGCAGACCCTAAAGAAACAAGAAGGGAACAAAAAAAGAGGGCCAGAAAGGGAAGCATATGAAGGGAGGGGAATAGGGGGCTTGACTAAAAGTAAATCACGAGGTTAAAAGGATAAAGCAAAAGATAAAGGACAGAAGTTGGGAAGGATTTCGAAATGCTAGGAAATTCAAAAGTGACAATCATAACTTTGAACGTGAATGGGATGAACTCACCCATAAAACGTAGAAGACAAAGAGAGTGGAGTAGAATTCAGAATCCTACCATATGTTATCTACGAGAAACAGACCTGAGGGGGATAGAGACTCACAAGTGTCAGAATTAAAGTTTGGGGTAAGAACTATTGGGCCTCAACTGATAGAAAGAAGGCAGCAGTTGCAGTCACAGTATTTGACAAAGTCAAACTAGACCTGGTTAAAAGGGACAGGGAAGGTAAATACATCCTGAGGAAAGGGATGATCGATAATGAGGAAAAAACACTTATCAACCGGTATGGACTGTGAATCTTAAAATTTCTCAGAGTCTACCTTAGAACATTTGGTTAGCGCTATTCCCCAGTTTAAACAATGAAGGTACTTAAGCAGGAATGTATTGGGAACTTTCAAATTACTTCACCCATAATTAGGCATACTTTAGGGGAAGGTAAAGTTGTAAAACTCCTTACTGAACGATGAAAAATTACTTAACTCATACTTCGAGTGAGGCAAAAGCCCTTAAGTTAGTTCTATTTTTAGATCTAATACAAAAGGGTAAATAAAGTGGAAGGGGAAGTACATAAAGGAGATTAATTCATTTCTTCATGCTTTAGGGCACTGACAGAGTCCCTCCAGGACACCAAGCTGCTCATAAAGGAGGTAGGATAGAATCCAATTAAACTAAGCCTGAGACTCATTCTGAGGAAACTGCTTCTGAAACATTCAGATGGAGGAGGGAACTGGTGAAAGCAGCTGAGATGCTGCTGGCCTGGTGTCATTAGGAATCCTTACTTAGGTGCCGCTGGGTAGCTCAGTGGATTGAGAGCCAAGCCTAGAGATGGGAGGTCCTAGGTTAAAATCTGGCCTCAGACACTTCCTAGCCTTATGACCCTGGGCAAGTCACTTGACCCCCATTGCCTAGCCCTTACCACTCTTCTGCCTTGGAGCCAATACACACTATTGACTCCAAGACAGAAGGTAAGGGTTTAAAAAAAATCCTTACTTAGACAGATCTTATGATGAGTTATAAAAAACTGTCTGATTTCTCTTTTAAGACTCAGGTCTAGGCCATATTGGCTTTGAGGCCCTTCATACTTATTCCTTTCTTACTCTCTATCTCTTTCTTTGATTACTCTTTGTATTGTTAATTAAAATCTCTACAAAACCCAATTGACTTGGGTATTTGAATAATTGGGAATATTTCCCTGCCGACCACCTTATATTTGATTTTAAACCCAAGACACTGTAGTGAAACATATTTCTGAGGTCAAATTTTACTCACCCTCTCTTTTATCTATCATCATTTATATCTTCCACGATTTTAATCACTACAGTTTAAGACCTCAACCATTTTAAATCTCACACCATAGAGGAAAACACACAGAGAAAATCGTCATCCTCGGTTACCGAGAGCCAACAACTACTATATTTGACAACGCAGGAGAAATTGGTGAATTTACCTTAGTTTTATGGGGACATTTTCTCTGACTTCTATATTCAATTTCTAGTGGATTTCTAGCCCTGTATTAAAACTGTACTTCGTGGGTAACTACTGACTACAGAGAGAATCTACTTTGTTGAACAATTGCAGCTATTATGAAGTGGAATGCTCAGTGTTCAAAGTTCTGAAAGAGAATTTTCTGTGTACTTCTCCAAAGCTATTTCTGTTTCAGAGCCAGGTCAAAGTGTGGCAGAGATTTCAGTTGTTATATTGCTCAGACCAGAGGCAAAAAGATCTTTGAGTACTTATATATTTTCAACATTCTGGTGACTGGTAAGAGAACATATTTGGTTCACTATCCCACATATTTTATGTCCTTTTCTCTCCCACTCTTTTTTCTTCCTTCTAGCCATCTTCAATTCCTTTCCCCCTCTACCTTTCCCTGCTCTGTCCTTTCGAAGGTTCATCCCCTCTCTTTTTCTTCGACATCCAACCCCCCCCATTTCTTTTAGTCATAACTTCTTTTCTTTTTTATCTTTAGTCATGTATATATATATATACATACATACATATATATATACATACACATGTATATGTATTTATGCATGCATATATCTATATACCTATTTATTTCTTGTCCTTTCTTCCTATACAGTTTGTCACTGTATCCTCTGAGTGTAGTTCTTCTAGCTGCTTAGGTGATAGCAACAGTTTTTAAGAGTTGCCAATGACCTCTTTTCTTATAGGGATACACATCATTTTAACTTATTGAGTCTCATAAAAAAATTTTTGTTGTTGTTGTTGTTTTTCTCCTTTTTTAAAATTACCTTTTGATGATTCTCTTGAGTTCTGTGGTTGGACTTCAAATTTTCTCTTCAGGTCTGGTCTTTTATTTATGAATGCTTGGAACTCTTCTGTTGTGTTAAATGACCATACTTTCCCCTGTAAGAATATAGTCAGTTTTGATGGGTATTGTAAACCTTAAAATTTCTTAGACTTATGTATGTTGGAAATTTCCCCTATTGGGAAATTTCATACTTGAAAAAATCTCCTACTGATAGTAAGAACTCTATTGGAATATGAAACTCCTTGGCAGGGGAGGATCCTTTTCCTCCCTACTTAAGATTATTTGACCTATGCTTAAGCATAGAACAGGAAGTTCTTTGAGTCATGATTGATTTTAGAATTGATACAATAGAGATACTTGGAATGACAGAATCAGTTCTTGGAAACTACAATCTCCACCCTACTCAGAGGAACAGGATTTAGGAAGGGCTGCAGCAAAGATCAAGATTTAATTATTTGAGAATATGACCTTCAACAGACATGTGCAAAGGGGCAGACCTCTGGGTGGTGCTGGGTTAAGCTAGAGCCACCATTGGCACAGGGGAGAGATCAACAGTGATTGGTAGATGTGAGAACTGAGGGGAGGGAACTTAGATTTTTTGCTTAAAGATAGTGGGGTCTGAGGACTGAAGGAAGTTGATGCTCTGGAGGAGGTCTGAGAGGAGAGAGGTCCTGGATGGAGAGCTCCTGGAGAAGTCTTGAAGGAGGCTGTGGAAGGAGAACTCAGGAGGAGAATTCTCTGGAAACATTTCTTGAAAAGGAGGCTCTCTTGAAGTTGGAGCCTGAGGTTGGCATGAGAAGCCTTACCTAGAGAGATCTTGGGTGAGTGATAAAACTAACTGACTGATTTATCTCTTAGGACTGAGGTCTAGGCCTTATTGGCTTCAGGCCCTTCATTCTTATTCCTTTCTTCCTTTCTCTCTTTTCCTATTGATTAATCAGTATATTATAAATTAAATTTCTCTATAAAACCCAGTTGGCTTGGGCATATTCATAAATTGGGAATATATTCCCTGGCAACCATCTTATATTTATATAAAACCAAGACACAGTAGAAAACATATTTCAGCGGTCATAATTGTTATATATTTCCCTTGCTCCCAAACATTTTAATTATCACATTTTATGGCTCCCACTCTCTTATCTACAACTACTTTTTTGTCAATCTCAGGGATATAGGGAGCCAACATGATAGTCAAATTTTGTACTTGTATGAGTACTTCACAAAGAGTGTAGATACAAGGAAGTCCTACGACTTAACATATGTCAAGCGTCGCAACCTTGAGTCTCACATTAGTATTTCCTGCTCTTTTTGGCACTTTTCAGGTTAAGTCTGTGCTCCTTGTTTTTCATCCCTTTTTCTGGAATCAGATACATTAATCACCATCCCATAATATTTTATCAATAAATGGCAGGTTCCCATAGTTTAAAGCTTTTGGTTATGCATTGAAATTAGAGCAAGAATATGTATTAACTTGTATTACTGCAGAAAAAATATTAATATTAATTATATGTACCTTTAGTACAAGAAATGAGAAAAAATCAAATATTCTAATCAAAAAAAAAGAAAAGCAATAATAAAAATAAGGAAAAAATCAGTAATTCAATGTGTTCTCAAAAAACATCATCCATTTGTCTATGGATTATTATCTCCAATGCATATGATAGGGTACAGTCAGTCAGTTGGTCTCGGCAGAAGATGCTTTCTTCACATGTGAGCAATGAATCCAAGAGTCCTTCTCTCCAACCTTTATAGATGTTGGAGTAGTTAACAATATTTGGAATGGCCCTTCCCATGAAGGCTGAGTTGCTCCAGTTCCTTGAAATTCTTACTATAAACTTTGTCTCCTGGGTTCAGGTCATGCAGAGAAATATCTAGTGGTCTGGCTTGTACTGCAGCTCCGGATTCATGAAGTTCACATAGTTTGTGCTGTAACTCCTGTATATAGGAAGCAATAGTAGTATCTCCCCCTAATAGTGAGGTATATGCAGAGGGAAAAGGTTTAGCCTGTATAGGAGGATGTCCAAAAAGCATCTCAAATGGTGAGATGTGTAAGTCTCCTCTAGGCCTGCTTCTAAGATAAAATAGGGCCAGAGGTAGAATTTCAGGCCATTTTAAATGTGTCTCAGTGCATAATGTTCCAATCATAGTTTTAAGTTCTGGTTCATCCTTTCCTACTATTTGGAGTGGAGAAAAAACGGAAAAAGGTTAATTAATATCAACAAAATCAATAGAGTCCAAGAAGAACCACCTTCGATATATTTCGGAAGCTCCTTCGGCACCCTCCTGAAGGGCACCTCTCTGAGAGTCATTAGCACCTCGAGTATTAGCATTGGATGAGCCCCATTTCTCATATATTATTGTTGGTCATTATAATTTTCTTCATTTGGAGCATTGTCATTATTTTCCAAATTCCTATTTCTATAATTCTGGTTTCTAAAGTTCTTCTTTCTATATTCATTATAGTTATTTCCATAATCATTATTATAATTTCTAAATTTCTAAAATTCTGGTTTCTATGACCATTATCATTTCTATAGTTGTTCTGGTTTCTATGACCATTATCATCATTTCTATAGTTATTATTTCTAAAGCTGTTATTGAACTGTGTATTTCTTCCGATCATCTTAAGAAAGGTTCTACATTCCATCATTTTGTGGCCCTTCTTCTCACAGAAATGGCAAGTTACTGATTTATTTGTGAATTCCCACAAAGGGGCTATAGTCTCTCCTTTATTTTTCAATTGTCTCTTTAACATTTCAATTTCTTTCTTTAAATCTTCCACTGATGTATCGTCTTCCTCAGGTCTTTTTACACGACCTTTATAAACATAGGTTGCTACTCTCCTCATTTCTTCGAGGTCCATAGAGTCCCAATTAGGACAGCTAGTTCTAAAGTAGTCTTTTACCACTGAACAACAATTCTTAACAAATTGCCTACGTATTTGTCTAATGTCTCTTTCTCTGGATAAATCAAGGTCCATATGTGTATTCCCTACATCAAGAAGTCTGTCCATAAACTGGGAGGGTGTTTCATCAATATGTTGTCGGGCATTTTCAAATTTTGACCATTTTTCAGGTCTATCAGAGCAAGCTCTCATGGCTGTCAATAATGCTTCTCTGGCCTGGTTTAGTTTTGTGTGATCTAGTTCAACATTTGGGTTCCAATGTGGATCTTCAGTTGGCCAATAATGTCCTCTTCTACCTCGCTTTTCATTAGCCAGAGAGACGATGTTATTTTTCTCTCTCTTTGTTAATAATGATTCTAATAAATTCTCAACATCCAACCAAGGGGGGTCAAATGTTCTGAATATGTTCTCTAATTTTTTTATAATTAATATTGGTTCGTCCTCAAATGATGGCATATCTTCCTTCAATTTTTTTTAAATCCTCAGGGCTAAAAGGTGTATGATGTCTTACAGATACCAGGTTTCCATTTTTATTAAAAGTGGGTACTTCCCTTAAAGGAAATAAGCTATCTGAATTATTTGGTATTCCTGTTTCTAGGATTGTTGCTCCATTCTCAGTGGAGTAAGTATGAGAAATAGAAGAGTTGGGCACACTGAGAGAAAAGGTTTGTTGTTGTCCCATAGTGCCAGAAAAATCAGAGGTAGGGTGTGAATTTAAGTTGGAATGTGAACTTAAAGTGGATTGTGTAGGGTGGGAAGGAGGAGCCAAGGAAGAAGTATGAAAGGATACAGAGGTATTTGGATTGGAGGAATCAGGTGTGAATTAGAGGGATTAAGATCAGAAGTATGGGTAGGGTATGAACTTCGAGTCAATTATGTAGGGTTGGAAGTGTGGGTGGGGTGTGAACTTAGAGTTGGTTGGTTAGAATTAGGATTTTCTGAGGCAAAGGGGGCAGGGGAGCTGTGTCCAGAGTTTCTGATAATGTTCTTAACTCTCATTTAATACTTCTCATAAAAGTTACAATCTCCCCATGACGTCCCTCCATAAGTTCCTCTATAAGCTCCTGCTGAGTATTTTGTTCTAAAATTTGTTGGATATTAGAGGGAGCAATTTATTGTTTTGACTGAGAAATGAGTTCTTCAAGGAAATATAATATTATAATTACAATAATCAAAAACTCAAGGGAAAGTAGTATGTCGATTAAATTTTGCCATAAGTTCCATGGGATGAGCCCTTTCAGAGAGACAAAGAATTCTGTATTTACAAGATTGGTCATGGGGCTGATAAGCCAGCTGTTATGTAAGTTGTAGACCAATGCTTGTATTAAGAAAAGAACAAAGTATTTACTGAAACACCAGTTGCTAACTAAGTTCTGAACTGTCTGTAACTCCATATTTCTAAAGTAAACATGTGGGAAGCAGGACAAGGCCAAGAGCTTTCCCCAGGTTTGTCTTAATCTTAATTTAGGCAGTTGTTCCCTAAAGGAAAGGATTTAGAAATAGTTCTCCTAGCCAGGACTTTAAGGCCCTGTTGCTAAGATCTAAAACAGCTTAATTTAAGGAGAATCAAAAAGGTTTTTTACTCACCCGTTCTTGCAGCTGTATTTTTGAAGCCAAGTTAAAAAAGAAAACAAAACTGACTGATAGAGCAAGTAATAAAGAGAGAGAGAGAGAGAGAGAGAGAGAGAGAGAGAGAGAGAGAGAGAGAGAGAGAGAGAGAGAGAGAGAGAGAGAGAGAGAGAGAGAGAGAGAGAGAGAGAGAGAGAGAGAGAGAGAGAGAGAGAGAGAGAGAGAGCGAGAAAGGAAATCGATTTCACAGAAGCTTTTTGAGGGATTTCTCACCACTTTCGTGGTCAGCCATAAACTGTTATAATTAAAAGAGTGGCAGGCATAAACTGGAAGAGTTAAAATGGTTGAGGTTGTAAACTGTAGTGAGGAAAATAGTGGAAGATATAAATTGTGGTAGATATAAGACTGGATGAGTAAATTGTGACTGCAGAAAATATGTTTTCACTACAGTGTCTTGTTTTAAATCAAATATAAGGTGGTCGCCAGGGAAATATTACCAATTATGAATATACCCAAGTCAACTGGGTTTTATAGAGAATTTAATTAATAATACAATGAGGAATCAAAGAGAGAGAAAGGAAATAAATGAGAAAAGAATAGGCCGGCCCAGGCAGTCCTGGCCAACCCAGCCCCAAACCCTAAAAAAAAGATCAGTCAGTCCTTAATCACTCACCATAAGATCTATTCAAGCAAAGATTCAGGGAGACAGAGTCTCCCCAGAGGGAGTTCCAGCCAGAGTCAGCCTCCCTGGAGAGACCTCCTTAGAGATTGTCCTCTCAACAACCTCCTTAGAGACTGTCTCTCAAGAGACTGTTTTTTCTTATATAGGGTTTTTTTTTCCTATGTCACCTCCCCTAAGTTCTTCCATCTACCAATCACAGTAGACATTTTTCAAAGGACAGACCATTCTTAGACCACACCTAAGAAGGTGTGGATTTTTGAGTAATTCACACCAGGAAAGCTCTGAGTAAGTTTCCCAGTTCTTTGTTCCTTGTAAATTCACAAGTTGCCTGACCTTTATAGGTACTTATCAACCTTTTGTATTAATTCTAAAAATAAGCATGGCTTAAGTATGGATTTAAGTACTTTTCATTGTTCAGCAAGGAGTTTTCTCCCCTAAAACAGTCTTCAGTATGGGTGGAGTAGAGGTCTTCCCATTTCTGATCTAAGTAGAGTTCTCACATTTTAGATCTAAGTAGCTTCACTGTTTAAAATGGGGAATAGTCCCAATGGGGAATTTTTAAGCTTCACAATTTCTTCTTGCATTATTTTCTTTTTTGTTCCTAAATTTTCCTCTACCTAACTCAATTTGTTTGTGAAGTAATTTTTTTAGTTATTCCTGACTGTTTCCTTTCCATATTCTTCTTTTGGAATTTGTGTGTGTTTTCCATACCTTCACTGTCCCCTTTTGTGTCTTCACCTTGCTCTTTGTCTCTATAAAATTTTAATGCTTAGGGGTAGAAAAGAAGGTCTCTCACAGTTCTCAGGGTCTCTTAGACTTGAACAGGAATGTGTCTTTGTTTTGGGCTGGCCTCCCATCCCATCCCATCTCTATTATTCTTCAAAGCTGGGAGACTATGTTTATGTTGTGTGTACCTAGGGTTAGAAATTACACCACATATATAACCTTATGTATAGACTTATTTCCATCTTATTGAGGAGAACACTATGGCAGAGTTTAAGTATTGTGCCTGGAACCACAAAACCTATATTATATTCAGTCACATTGTTACTCAGATATTTCACCAAAATGTTATCTATCTTGCCATTATTAAGTCACTTAAAAATAAGAATTACTAAGCACAATATCAGGAAGAATGCTTAAACTAGAAAGATATCATTTCCAGATTTCCTTTTTCCAAATACCAGAAGGAAAAGCAAACGACAACGCACTTTCAATTTAGTTAGAGCTTTAAAAACTGCTAAAGACACTTATTAAAGATAAAGTGAATGCTGGATGACTTAAGTGAAGATTAATGAGGAGAAAATTATTTGACACAATGTGGTAAGTGAAAATTTATTTAAGTAACTTAAATTTGTAATAATGTTAAGAGTATGGATTTACTTTGTACAGAGTAACATTAACTTTCTATGTAATATTTTAATGTAATCTAATTAACATAATTTCCTCATAATATAGTTTTTATATTACATATATAATACTAAATAACTAATTCTATATAATCTATTTAGATATAATATTCTCCATGGAAAATCAAATATGTGGGATAGTGAACCAAATAGGTTCTCTTACCAGTCACCAGAATGTTGAAAATATATAAATACTCAAAGATTCTTTTTGCCTCTGGTCTGAGTAATATCACAACTGAAATATCTGCCACACTTTGATCTGGATTCTGAAACGGAAGTAGCTGTGGAGAAGTACACAGAAAATTCTCTTTCAGAACTTTGAACACTGAGCATTCCACTTCATAATAGCTGCAATTGTTAAGCAAAGTAGATTCTCTCTACTTCGTCAGTAGTTACCCAAGAAGTACAATTTTAATACTTGGATGGAAATTGAATATAGGAGTTAGAGAAAATGTCCCCATAAAACTAATTCACCAATTTCTCCTGAGTTGTCAAATATATCATGTTGCTATATCTACAAACAAAGCTTAATATTGCCTTACAAGAACAATTACTGATAGATTTCATAACCATGCCAAAGGCTGGATATTATAGATTTGGTCTAGTTATTGTAGAGCAACTAACCAGATGGCTGGAAGCATTTCCTGTGTCCCAAGCCACAGTGCATTTTGTTGCTAAAGTACTTTGAAAAGAAATTATTCTTTGCTTTGGACTGCCAGCACGTATTGATTCAGATACAGGAAGTCATTTTAGTGATTCTCTCCTAAACCATATATATTCTTGACTGGGAAAAACTCCCAAATTCCATGTTCCATATGATCCTCAGAGCTCAGGCTAAGTGGAAAGTATGAACAAAGAACTTAAGATGATGCCTGGAAAATGATGCACAGAGACACATTCAAAATGGCCTGAAATTCTCCCTCTGGCCCTATTTTATCTCAGAAGCAGGCCTAGAGGAGAGCTACTCATCTCACCATTTGAGATGCTATAGCCTATACAGGCTAAACCTTTTCCCCCTGCATTTACATCAGTATTAGGGGAAGATACTACCATTGCTTCCTATTGTAATGATTAAAATAGTGGAACTGTGGCAGACAAAAGAGTGGTTGGCTTAAATTGTGACCTCAGAAAAAATGGTTTCAAGAGAGTGTCTTGTTTTAAATCAAATATAAGGTGGTCGCCAGGGAAAAAATTCCCAAATATTAAATATACCCTGTCAGCTGGGTTTTATAGAGATTTTAATTAATACAAATGAGGAATTAGAGAGAGAGAGAGACAGAGACAGAGACAGAGACAGAGAGAGAGAGACAGAGAGAGAGGAGGACAAGAAGGGAGAAAAAGGAGAGAATGAGAAAGGAATGGAGAGGACAGAGGGAGAAAAAAGAAAGAATGGAAAGAGGGGGGGGGGAGGGAGGAGAAGACGAGAGGGCTGAAGACCCCTAGACTGGCTACGGAGTAGGAAAAGTATGAGTGTGGAGGGGGAGGGAGGACCAGAGAAAGAGGGGTGGGGCATAGAAAAGGCGAAGAGGAAGGGGTAAAGAGGGGAGAAATAGGACTGGAGGGAGAGCAAAGGGGAAGGGGGAGGGAGGGAGAGAGATAGAGCGGGCGGGGGAGGTTGGCCAGGGGGAAAACTTGTGAGGAAGGTATTCGAGGTTGCCCGCAACCTGGGCATTCGCCAATTGTCATCAAATTTTCGTTTTTGGTGCTTGGTTTCCCCGGGTGGAGGTGGGGTGTTGGGTTTCTGGGACCTGCGGCCAGGCCCTGAGGGGTCGTTCCTGTCAGGTGTCCCTCCCCCTCCCAGCCGCTCCCCCGACCCTGCCGCATTGGAATTGTCCGCGCTGCGGAAGTGACATGAGGGTTGTCCAACCAGAATCTTCGCTGGGAGTTGCTATGTGGGCGGTTCTTGTTAGTTTCTCAGTGTTTTCCTGGGAGAAAATGGAACTCCCCGGGCTCCAACTTGGGAGGTAAATCTTGCTGCCCCTTGAGAAATGACTGTCTTTCCACCATCAATCTTCTGTGAGCCTCAGCGGCCTGGGTGGTTCTTTTCCTGAGCATTAAATTGCCCAAGGTTTTTTGGACTTGAACCCCTTAAGGACTTTTGCCCTGATTTCTCCCTGATCCCCTTTGTAAATGAGGCGTGAAGACCCCTTTCTGCTCCGGAGGACATCTCTGGGTGAAGCGGTATTTGCCCCAGGGAGCAAAGTATCCTGGGTGAAGGCGGTGGTATCAGCAGCGGGCCAATGCTGGTTCAGGGCTCCCTGTACCTCGGGGGTCTTTTTTCAGCATTTCCCCCATCCAAGGAGTGAGTAGCCAGGAATTTCTTTGCTCTCACTGTAGATCCTGGATGTGCGGTTGCTGCTCCCCTCTCACAGTGTATATCGCCTACAGGATTCCTCCTTGGAGTCTCTTGTGACCTGGGAAGTGGGAAAACGGGTTGAGAGGGGTGAATAAAAAAAAAAGAGAGAGAGCTGGGAAAGAAGGTAAGGAGGGGAGGGGAGAAGAGAGAGGTGATGCAGAGGGAAAGAAGGGAAAGGGTGGGGAGTGGGTGTGGCAATGAAAGAGGGAGGAGAGGAGCAAGAGAAAGAGGGGGGCATAGAAAAGGAGAAGAGAGAGGGGATGACAGTTGCGAAGGACAGACTAGAAAGAGGTCGAGAGAGGGGCAAAGAGGAGAGTCATATGGCTAGAAGGAGGGAAAGGAGAATGAAAGGGAGAGAAAAGGGAAGTGTTGGAGGGAGAAGAGGGCCAGCCTAGGGAGAAAGTTGGAGCGGGCGGGGGAGTTTGGCGAGGGGGAAAACGTGTCAGGAAGGCATGCGAGGTTGCCCGCCACCTGGACACTCGCTCAGGGCCAGCAAGTTTCTCCCTTTGGTCCTGCGTTTCCCCGGGTGGAAGTGGGGTGTTGGTATCTGGGGCCAGCAGCCACCCCCGGCTTGTGGTCCCTCCCACACACGCCCCTCTGAGGCTCAGGAAGTTGGAATCGTCTGCTGGGAGGTTCACTGACCTGTCCGTCGTCCAATCAGAATCTTTGCTAGGCCTTTGCTGGGTGGGCGGTTCCTTTCAGTTTCTCCTGGTTTTCCTGGGAGAAAAGTTGACCTGCTTTTGCTCCAACTTCGGAGGTAAACCTTTCAGCCCCTTGGAAAAGGAACCTGTCTTTTTTCACTATCGGTCTTTTGTGAGCTCTGAGCCTCGGCGCCTCCTGTACTGCTTTTCTTGCGCGGCACGCAATCGATTTTGTTGACTTGAACCCTTTCATGGCTTTTGCCCTAATTTCTGCCTGATCCCTTTGGTAAGTGAGGTTGGAAGACCCTTTTGTGTTCTGGAGAATGTCTCTGGATGGACTCGTGTTTGCTCCGCTGAGCAAACTCCTGGGTGAAGGCGGAGGTCCTTTGTTGTTTCAAGCAAGCCTGTCCATTGCGAGGCTCTTTCCCGCATTTCCCCTGTCCAAGGAGAAGCCAGGGATTTCTTTCCTTTGGCTGATCCTGGATGTGCGATTGCTGTTGCCCTCCAAGAGTGTAAATGAAGTGCCGGAGTCCTCCGTAGAAGCCCCAGTAAAAAGGGAAGTAGAAAAACAGGTTGAGAGGCGTGAATAAAAAAAGAGATAGACCTGGGAAAGAAGATAAAGAGGGGAGGGGAGAAGAGAGGGGGGATGCAGAGGGAAGGAAAGAAGGGAAAAGGAGGGGAGTGGGTGTGGCTACGAAAGAGGGGAAGATATGAGAGAGTAGGTAATGGAAAAGTCAGGAAAGTGGGGGCGGGGGGAAGAGTCTCCGGGGAGGATGGAGTTGGGGAAAAGCGGGAAAGGTGAAGAGGCCAGGGGAAGAGTCAGGGGATGGCAAGAGGACGGAGCAAGGACAGGGAGGGGACAGGAGGGGAGAAAGAGGAGACAATGAGAAAGGGATGGAGAAGGGAGAGGGAGAAAAAATCATGGAAAGATACTGAGAGAGAGAGAGAGAGAGACAGACAGACAGACAGACAGACAGACAGACAGACAGCTGGCAGGAAAAGACTAGAAGTAAAAAGAAAACTAGACCAGATATCCAGTAAGTAAATGGTAAATGAGGTGGAGGGGAAGGGGAGAACCCAGGAAAGGCGGGGATAGAAGTGGAGAAGAGAGTGGGGATGAAAGTTGGGAAGGGTAGAGAAGGAAGAAGTAGAGAGGGGGAAGGAGGAGAGAAATATGGCTAGAGAGAGAATGGAGGGAAAAGGAATGAGTGGGAGAGAAAGGGGAAGGGGGAGGGGGTGGGAGAAGAGGGAAAACCTGATCGGGAAGGTATTTGAAGTTTCCCTCATTCTGGGCTCTGGGTCCATGGGGAAAGCAAAAGAGAAGGAGACAGAGACTAGAAGTAAGGTAGAGAAGGGATAGAGAGGAAGAGGAAGACACAAAAAGAAGGGAAAGAGCAATAGAGGGAGCGGGAAGAGGAGTGGATAGAAGGAAAAAGAATCAGAGAGAAAAGAGGGTGAGATCCAGAGAGAAGCACCCAGAGGCAAAGTAAAATAAAGGGAGAATCACACAAGAGACAGACAGCGACTGGGAGAGAGACTGGGCCTGAGATGTCTAAAAATGGAGACGGAGGATAGACACAGAGAGAGAGGACAAGAGATGAAAGTGAGAAAGGGAAAGAGACAGTAAGAAGTACTGGGGGCAAATAAGGACAGAGAACAAAGGAGGAGAGGTAGAGAGAGGAAAAGGACAGACAAATAAGGGAAGGAGAGAAAAGAGAGGAGGAAGTATGTGGGATGAAACTGTGCATTATTCTCCCACATCTATTGATCAGTATTGGCAATTTTCTGTTGAGACGAACCTCGTCTCCCCTCAGTTTTAATAGCAGTTATTTTAGATAGCAATATAGGCTTTTTCCTATTCTCAAAGATGACTAAAGAGCCTCCCCACCCTCCACTCATTTTGGGAGGGGTTCTGTAGCCTATGCCCGGGCATCATGAGGGCAACATATTTGATTGCTGTACACAAGATTTAAATTCCTGGGGCTTTGATTATTTCACTTTGCTTTGATTTCAGAAATTTGCTTTGCAAGGATAAAAGGGAGGGGAAGGAATATAGACTTCAGGTAAGAATGAAAAACTCAAAAAAACCCCAAAACACCCTGATACCCAAAGGGCAAATTTCAGCAACTTGTGTGTGTGTGTGGGTTTGTGTGTGTGTGTGTCTGTGCGTGCGCGTGGCGTGTATACAGGCACATGAAAAGATTTGATTTTACCAGTCAGAAACACCAATTTTTTCTTTGCAATGAATTTCCAGTCTCTTCTGGGTTTCAGTACTCCCTGAAAATGCTTCAACTATTTGGCAGTTCTTCCAATTCCTACTGGAAAAGGGTAAACAATTTTGCAGGCAGCTTAACTTTCCACTTTCTTGATTAACCATGGCTGCTCAGTGACATGGAAGAGAGTCGACACTAGCCTAATTCAGGATGGTGGTAATACCACCTCTGTAATTCCACTCTGAGGCTTGGGAAGTTGGAATCGTCCTCTGGGCCATTCAGTGACTTGTCCGCCGTCCAATCAGAATCTTTGCTAGGCCTTTGCTGGGTGGGCGGTTCCTTTCAGTTTCTCCGGGTTTTCCTGGGAGAAAAGTTGAACTGCTTTTGCTCCAACTTCCGAGGTAAACCTTTCAGCCCCTTGGAAAAGAACCCTGTCTTTTTTCACTATCGGTCTTTTGTGAGCTCTGAGCCTTTCTCTTGTCTCTCTTTGATTCTGTCATTCCCTCTCTGACAACTTTGGAATCTTCTCTACCCTGGCCCCCACCCCACCCCCTTCCTCTTTTCCTACTCTGTATGTCCACTAGGTCTCTCTTCTTCTACTTTCTATCTGTCCTCTCCATTTCTCCCTTGTCTGTCCTTCCCCCTTTCTCAAGCCCCTACCTCTTTTCCCTCTTCTTCTCCTGGGCTCCTCATCAGCCTCTCTATCACTCTCTTTACTTCTTTTGCTCCCGGTCTTTCTCTCTCCCTTTCGCTGTCATCTCTCTCATTCCGTCTAAATTTGTCTCCGGGTGTCTCTGTGTCCGCTCTGGCTATCTCAGTCTCCATCCTCTTCCTCAATCCCTCTCTCCCCTACTCTTGTTCACTGTCAATCTACGCCAAACTCGGTCTGCCAGTCCTTTGCCCTCTTGCCCCGCCTCCCCCGCACCACCCTTTCCTCTCTCTTGTTCACTATCCTCTTGCCTCTCTATATCTTTCTTTCCCCACCCTCTGTCTCTCCCTTCCCAGTTATTCCCTTTTCTTCTCTGTCATTCTGTAGCTCCTTCTCTCTCACTGCCCCTCTCTCTCTCCCATATCTATGTCTCCCTCTGTGGTTCACTTTTTTTGTCGTATGTAGACTCTGTCTCCTCAGTCTCTTCCATCTCTGTGTTTATCTGGCACATTCCAGGCTCTAGCTCTCTCTGCATCTGTTTCTTCCTGTTTTGCACCCTGTGTCTCCTGAGGGCAATCCAATCACTGTCCCTGTCTTTCTCTCCCCTCTCCCTTTCAAATCCTCTCTGCCACTTCCCCTTCATCCCAGTGCCTCACATCCAGTGTCTTTCTCTCTCATCCCTTCTCTATTTCTCTCCCTCATCTATTCATTCATTTCTTTGGTACCTTCTGACCTGAGACCCTTCTCTGTCTGTTTGTCCGTCTGTCTGTCTGTCTGTCTGTCTGTCTGTCTGTCTCTCTCTCTCTGTTGTTTCCCCACCTACTCTCTCTCCCTCTATTTCTTTCCCTGTCTCCAGTTGAATTTAATCAGATCAAAAGCCTCCAGAGCGACTTCCGGGTAAGCATGGCTGCACAGTAGACACGGCTCGCTTCCTCTCCTCAAACCCAACGACACCAACGACCTCAAAAGACCCCTCAAGAAACAAAAACAACCATCCTCATAAGAGTGGAGAGACCCCACACTAAGTCGAAGCACTGAAGGTAGGTGAGACTTCGGCATTTCCACAATATAAGGGAACGAAAAGCTGACCCACCCTCCCCCCGTGCACCGCTCCGAGTGAGCCTGAGTTTAAGTCTGCACTGGCCCGAATCAATAAGTGAGGGAGGGGCACCCCAGGACTGAACAACGGGCAGCCCCACGTCTGGGAACCTGAGTAAGACCACCAAGAACCCCCCCTCCTATGAGCAGAAAAACCCGAGACACCGGCAGGCAGGCAAGGGGAACTCAGGTCCCGGGCTCCCAGAACTAGCTTGCTATCATCAACGAGTGCGCAAAGGGATCCCCTGAAATGAGCAAGGGGCACCCACAGGTCTTGGGAGTTAACTAAAAACAACAAAGGCCCACACCTGAGAGCTGTAACACCCGAAAAGCCGGTAGGCAGGGGAGGGCAGACCCTGGGCATCCCGGGGAAGATAGCGCTGCTGTAGAGAATGGAGAATTTGCCTGTGGATAAAGCCTCGGATCAGTAGACCCATACACTGAAAGCCAGCCCTCCTTACTCAGATTTCTGACTGGAAAGGGGAGAAAAAAACCATAGTGATGGCAAACAGTGCACAGGAGCAACAACATCTAAACACCAAGAAAAGCAAGAAGAAGGGGTTGACTTTGGACACATTTTATGCAGCGAAAATACAAAATACAGAGGAAATAGAAGAGGAAACACAAACAAAATGCTCCAAAACCTTCCAAAAGAAATGGAAAATTTCCACGAGCTATTGAAGAATTTACATTGGAAATTATCAAAAAGATGGAAGCCTTCTGACAGGGAAAATGGGAAATAATGCAAAAGGATCTCAGCAAGCTGAGGGACCAAAATACGCAAATGCAGAAATCGAGGCCTCAAAAAACAGGTCAGACCAAACTGAAAAGGGAAACCAGTCTTTAAAGGTCAGAATCAGGCAACTGGAAGACAATGATTTCCCAAAAGAGCAAGAATTAATAACACAAAGTCAAAAGACTAAGGAATTAGAAGTTAACATAAAACATCTCACTGACAAGGTGACAGACCTGGAAAACAGAGGAAGGAGCGACAATCTGAGAATAATTGGCCTACCAGAAAAACCAAAATAAATAGTAATCTTGACATTATAATACAAGATATTAAAGAAAACTGCCCGGAGATTCTAGAATAAGATGACAAAATATGCATTGAAAGAGTTCACAGAACACCCTCTACACTAAATCCCCAAAAGACAACTCCCAGGAATGGAATGGCCAAATTCCAAAACTTCCACACAAAAGAAAAAAATCTTACAAGAAGCCAGAAAAAGAAAATTTGGATATAAAGGAATTCTAATCAGGGTCACACAGGACCTAGAATTGCCACTCTCAATGACCATAAGGCCTGGAACATGATATTCAGAAAGGCAAGAGAGCTGGGTCTTCCACCAAGAATCAGCTATCCATCCAGACTGACTATATACTTCCAGGGGAAAGTATGGGCATTCAACAAAATGCAAGGTTTCCAAGTATTCGTAAAGAAAAGACCAGGCAAGGAGGAGACCAAGTTATTGCTCTTTGGAGATGATATGGTGGCCTACGAAAGGAATCCTAGAGAATCAAACAAAAAGCTAGTCGATATAATCAACAACTTTTGCATAGTTGCAGGATACAAAATAAACGCAATTAAGTCATCAGCATTCCTCTATATTTCCAACACAGCTCAGCAGCAAGAATTAGAAAGAGAAATCCCATTTAAAATCACCATAGACAAAATAAAATACTTAGGAATCTTGAACACAACTACAAAACACTCTCCACACAACTAAAACTAGACCTGAGCAATTGGAAAAACCTGAACTGCTCATGGGTAGGAAGAGCCAATATAATAAAAATGACCACCCTACCCAAACTTTTTCCTCTTTTTAGTGTCATACCCAATTGAGTTTCCAAAAAAAAATTTTTTTTACTGATTTAGAAAAAAAAAAACCATAACAAAGTTCATTTGGAAGAATAAAGGATCAAGTATATCCAGGGAAATAATGACAAAACAAATAAAAAAGGAAGGTGGCCTTGCAGTCCCAGATCTCATACTCTATTATAAAGCAGTGGTCCTCAAAAGAATTTGGTACTGGCTAAGAGACATAAAGGAGGATCAGTGGAATAGACTTGGGGTAAGTGACATCAGCATGATAGTATATGAAAAACCCAAAGACCCCAGCTTCTGAGACAAAAATCCACTATTTGAGAAAAACTGCTGGGAAAACTGGAAGACAGTGTGGGAGAGATTAGGTTTGGATCAACACCTCATACCTTACACCAAGATAAACTCAGAATGGGTGAATGATTTGAACATAAAAACGAAAGTGTAAGGAAATTAGCTGAACACAGAATAGTCTACATATCAGACCTGTGGGAAGAGGAATACGTTAAAACCAAGCAAGACATAGAAAGTGTCACAAAATGTAAAGTAAACAATTTTCATTACATCAAAATTAAAATTTTCTGTACAAACAAAATCAATATAGCCAAAATAAGAAGATAAGCAACAAATTGGGAAACAGTCTTCATAACAAAATCCTCACACAAAGGTCTAATTACTCAAATCATAAAGAGCTAAATCAATTGTACAAAAAAATCAAGCCATTCTCCAATTGATAAATGGGCAAAGGACATGAACAGGCAGTTTTCAGCCAAAGAAATCAAAAGGATTAATTAGCATGTGAAAAAGTGCTCTAAATCTCTTATAATCAGAGAGATGGGGATTTCCGGGTAAACATGGCTGCAATGTAGACGCGACTCGTTTCCCCTTCCAGGCACAGAAGGAAATAGACTACCTGAAAAGAGCATGAAAATCACCTTTGGAAGAATGGAAGGACTCTCCAGTACCCCCACAGAATTGAAGGTATGTGGGGTTTGAATATTTCTACACTATAAGGAGGAGGAAAAGCTCACACAAAACCATGAACTGAGCCGCACATCCCCCTCAACACCCCCACCAAACCAGAGTAAGCTATCAGAGCTCTCACTGGGACAGCGAGTGAGTGAGGAGAGTCTCTGTCTGAGGGAGCACACCAGGATCCTTGGGATCTACTGACTGTAAGGAAACAACCCCTCAGGGCACTTTCACGGGAGAATCCTAAGCTGACCAACGGGGCTGCGGAGCTGACCTCCGGGGAGGTTGCGCTGAACACCTGGGTGGGCCGCACTGATCGCCTGGGTGGTTGGGCTGAACAAAGGGGCCCGTGCTGTAAGAAACCTCGGAGGCTGGGAAGAACTAGTCTGAGGCAACCTAAATTCACAGAAAACCCACCCATATCACCCAGACTCCGACCAAAAAACAAAATGGAATAAAACCACCAAAGGGATGGCTCACACAGCCCAAAATCAAGCCTCCAAGAACAAAGGTGGGGCGGGGGAGTGAGTATTGAAAAGATTTTTGATGGAAGTACCCAAGGAAATGAAGAGAATGAGGATGAATTCCAAACAAAATCAGAACATGCTTCCCCAAATGGAAACCATCCACAAGCACTGGAAGATCTCAAACTGGAGGTTACCCAAAAGATGGAACCCTTTTGGAAAGAAAAATGGGAGAAAGAGATCAGCAGTCTGATAGACAAGACTTCACAATTGGAGAACGAGCTGGAAGCATCTAATAGAGGGGCAGACAGAGCTGAAAAGCAAAACCAGTCCCTAACGACCAGAATTAAGCAAATGGAAGACAGTGAGATTACAAAAGAGCAAGAATCAAGAAAGCGAAGCCAAAAAATTAATGAATTAGAAGAAAACATAAAATATCTCACTGAAAAGGTCACAGACTTGGAAAACAGAGGAAGTAGAGACAACCTCGGAATTATTGGTCTCCCCGAAAACCCAGAGATAAACAAAAACCTCGATGGTATTCTACAGGAGATTATAGAAGAAAATTGCCCACATATTCTGGAGTAAGGGGGCAAAATAGAAATAGAAAGGGTTCACAGAACATCCTCTATACTAAATCCCCAAAAGCAACCCCCAGGAATGTAATCGCCAAATTAAAGAGCTTCCACGAAAAGGAGAAAATCCTACAAGAAGCCAAGAAGAGGAGCTTCAGATATAGAGGGGCCCCAATAAGGATCACACATGACTTAGCGGCTCACATACCGCAAAGCTTGGAACACGATATTTAGAAAGGCAAGAGAGCCGGGTCTCCAACCAAGAATCAACTACCCAGCAAAGCTGACTATATACTTCCAGGGGAAATTATGGGCATTCAACAAAATAGAAGATTTCCAAGCATTTGCTAAGAAAAGACCAGAACTTAGTGGAAAATTTGATATCCAATCACAGAAAGCAAGAGAAACATGAAAAGGTAAATATGAAAGACAGGTAAAAGGAGATATAGCTTATCTTTTTCTTTAAGTCAAACTGTCTTCTATAAGGACTATATTTATATCAAATTATATATATTAATACGCAGGGAAAATGTATTGTGTAACTTTCAAAAATTGTATGCATCATAAGAGTATTAGAAGAATCATGCATAGGGAAAGATTGGGGCATCAAGAAGATTTGGTGAAAGGGGGGCAAAGAGAGAAAAAGGGAGGGGCGAAATCGTCGATAATACTAACATTTACTTCAAGAAATGGGAGGGGACTGAATAGAATAATCTTTCCCATACAAAGATACACATGGGAAGGGGAGGGGAAGAACTCTCATATGAGAAGGAGAGGAAGAGAGCGTGAAGTGGAATTACTTAAACCTTACTCTCAGTGAAATCAAATCTGAAAGGGAAGAACATCTAGATCCAGTTGGATCCTGAATTCTATCTTATCCAACAGGGTAAGAAAGGAAGGAAAATCAATGAGGGGGAGCGGGGAGAGAGTCTAAAAATGGAGGGAAGGAGAGGGGGGAGGTTAGTAGTAGTAGTAGTCTCTCGGTAACCGAGGATGACTGTTGTCGTTGTGTGTTTTTGTGCACAAAGACACTTGTGCATGAAGATTTAAGGGGAAAAGCCAATGCACAGAGACAGTCCCACTCTCTCGGCGCTGGAAGCCTGTGTCCAGTGGCGCAAAAAGTCATTACTTGTGCAGATTTCCTCAGCTGCATTGGATCGCCGGGGTGTCTTCTGTGCTCCAACACGCCCTAAGCACTCCACAGTGCCTTGCTGCGTCACCCTCTCAGCCATTGAACCTTCTTATTGGTTTCTTCCGTCTTTTCAGTCGAAGCAGTCTACACATGCTGGGTGAGCAAAGTCCTAATTCACCAGGGGTCCACGATGAGCTGATGGCTACCCTCACAAGGTTTAGCCGGCCTATCGAAGCCTTTTCCCGGGGAGTGGCTGCTGCCGCTTGCTAACAGCTACTAGGAGCCACAAGAGAGAGCTGGGTGTCAGCTGACGGTCAGAGGTTGGAGAGCTGCCCTAGGAGGGCACGACAAGCCCTCCATACCAAAGATATCACTCATCCCAAAGCATCCCCTAAACCCCAGGTGGAGGGGTGGTGGTGGTGGTGGTAAGGGAGCATAAAAAGGGAAGGGCTAAAAAAGGGAAGCATATCAAGGGAGGGGACTGGGGGGATTGACCTAAAGGAAATCACTGGATTAAAAGGATATAGCTACAGAAGAAAGGTCCGAACTAGGGGAAGATATGAAAATGCCAGGCAATCCACAAGTGACAATCATAACATTGACCATGATTGGGATGAACTTACCCATTAAACCTAGACAAATAGCAGATTGGATTAGAACCCCAAACCCTACCATTTGTTGTCTTCAAGAAACACATATGAGGCGGGTTGATAATCACAAGGTTAGAATTAAAGGATGAAGTAAGGCCTTTTGGGCTTCAACTGATCGAAAGAAGGCAGGAGTTGCAATCGTGATATCTGACAAAGCCAAAGTACAAATAGACCTGATCAAAAGGGATAGGGGAGGAATATAGATTCTCTTAAAAGGGAGTATAAACAATGAGGAAATATCACTAATCAACATGTATGCACCAAAAGGTATAGCATCCAAATTTTTAATGGAGAAACTAGGAGAATTAAAGGAGGAAATAGACAGTAAAACCATATTAGCGGGAGACTTGAACCAACCACTATCAAATTTAGATAAATCAAATCAAAAAATAAATAAGAAAGAGGTAAAAGAGGTGAATGAAGTCTTAGAAAACTTAGAGTTAATAGATATAGAGAGAACAATAAATAAGGACAAAAAGGAATAAACCTTCTTCTCAGCACCACATGGCACATTCACAAAAATAGATCATACACTAGGTCACAGAAACATGGCACTCAAATGCAGAAAAGCAGAAATAATAAATTCAACCTTTTCAGATCATATAGCAATGAAAATATTGATCAGTATGGGTACATGGAGAGCCAAAAAAAATTAATTGGAAATTAAATAATATGATACTCCAAAATCGGTTAGTTATAAAAGAATTCATAGAAACAATAATTTCATTGAGGAAAATGACAATGGTGAGGGATGCAGCCAAAGCAGTACTTAGAGGCATATATTAACAAATTAGGGCTGGCAGAGATCAATGAATTGGAAATGCAAATCAAAAAACTTGAGAACGAACAAATTAAAAATCCCCAGAAGAAAACCAATGTAGAGATTCTAAAAATTGAGGGAGAAATTAATAAAATCGAAAGTGATAGAACCATTGAACTAATAAACAAGACTAGAAGCTGGTACTTTGAAAAAAACAGACAAAATAGACAAAGTACTGGTCAATCTAATTAAAAAAAGGAAAGCAGAAAGGCAAATTAACAGCATCAAGGATGAAAAGGGGCACCTCACCTCCAACCAAGAGGAAATTAGTGCAATCATTAAAAACTACTTTGTCCAACTATATGGCAATAAATATGTAAACCCTAGGTGATATGGATGAATATTTAGAAAAATATACATTGCCTAGTCTAAGAGAAGAAGAAATAGATTTCTTAAATAATCCCATATCAGAAAAAGAAATCCAACAGGCCATCAAAGAACTTCCTAAGGAAAAAAATTCACAGGGCCTAATGGATTCACCAGTAAATTCTATCAAACATTGAAAGAACAACTAACCCCAATACTATACCAACTATTTGACATAATAAGAAAAGAGGGAGTTCTACCTAATTCCAAAGCCAGGCAGGCCAAAAACAGAGAAAGAAAACTATAGACCAATCTCCCTAATGAATATAGATGCAAAAATCTTAATAAGATACTAGCAAAAGGACTCCAGCAAATGATCAGAAGAGTCATTCACCATGACTCCAGCAAATGATCAGAAGAGTCATTCACCATGATCGAGTAGGATTTATACAAGGGATGCAGGGCTGGTTCAATATTAGGAAAACCATCCACATCATTTTCCAATTCTACCACATCAAGAAGCAAACCAACAAGAACCACATGATTATTTCAATAGACGCAGAAAAAGCCTTTGATAAAATACAACACCCATTCCTCTTAAAAACACTAGAAACCATAGGAATAGAAGGGTCATTCGTAAAAATAATAAACAGTATATATTTAAAACTATCAGGTAAGAGTTCAGTTTTTTCTTATTTAATTACATTTTTCTCTTCTCAGAAGAACCAACTTTATATAGGAATTGGTCAAGAGACTTCCAGAAAACTTGATGATCAACAGTGATGTAAAATAGTTCATAAAGCTAGTATAGAGACCGAGACATTCAATTCTGGAACCATTATTTATTATTTAAGAAAGAATGAATTATCTACCAGATGGGAGGGCCTTCTTTAGTGGAAGCCTGTATCTCTGAGCCTCAGTGCCTCTTGTGTTTCTTTTCCTGAGCAGTAATGTACTTCATTTATTTGACTTGAATCCTCTCATGACTTTTGGAAAACGAGGTTGAGAGGGGTGAATAAAAAAGAGACAGGCAGAGGAAAGAAGCTAAGGAGGGCAAGGGAGAACAGGCGCATGCAGACAGAAAGAAGGGAAGCGGTGCGGGGTGGGTTTAGCAATGAAAGAGGAAGGTCCAAGAGAGGAGAAAACAGAAAAGGAAAAGAAAAAAACGGGAGGAGAAGATTAGAGGACTGGGGAGATCTAGACAGCATACCGAGTAGAAAGACGATGAGGATTATTGTGGAGGTAAGAAGGGGGAAGGGTGAGTGTGGATCAGAGAAAGGTTGGATGGAAACGAAGAGCCGAGGGGATGGACATTGGGAAAGACAGAGCAGGAAAAGGTAGGGAGGGGGAAAGAGGAGAGGAGTATGGCTAGAGGAAGGGGGGAGGGGACATGAGGGGTCGAAAATGGAAAGAAGAGAGAGAGAGGGAGAGAAATGGGAGGCCGGGGGCTGGAGGCAGAAGAAGGAGAGAGCAGCAGAAGCGGGCGAGACCAGGGAGAAAGTTGGGAGTCCGCCAAAGAGGCAGGTGAGAGGGAAAAGAGGAAATGAGAAAAAGGGATAGAGAAGGGAGAGGGGAAAAATAATGCAAAGAGAGTTAAAGGAAGAGACGGGGAGAGGGGAGAGGATGAGAGCAGTGGGATGAAAAGACCCACACTGGATACAGAGTCGAACAAGTATAGGAGGCTGACATAAGGGAGCAGGAAGGGAGGAGCAGAGAAAAGGGTGGATAGAAAAGGAGAAGAGAGAGGAGATGAAAGTTGCGAAGGACAGAATAGAAAGAAGGGTGTGTGGGGGTGGGGTGGGCTGAAGGCAGAGATATAGGGCTAAAAGGAGGTGAAGAGAATGAGAGGGAGCCAAAAGGGAAATGTTGGAGGGTAATTGGGCCAGCCCATGGAGGTTGTTGAAGCGGGCGGGCGGGGGAGTTTGGCGAGAGGAGGAAACGAGTCCTGAAGACATGTCAGGTTGCCCTCCACCAGGGCACTCGGTAATTGCCAACACGTTTCTCCTTTTGCTCCTCGGTTTCCCCGGGTAGAGGTGGGGTGTTGGGTATCTCTGGCCTGTAGCCACCCCAGGCTCGTGGCGCCTCTCTCTAGTTGTTGACTTGAACCCTTTCATGACTTTTTCCCTAATTCCCCTCCCCCCCATTCACCCCCTATCCTTCCTTTAAAGTAGGCTGGAAGACCCCTTTCTCTTCCGGAGAATGGGTCTGGATGGATTCGTGTTTGCTCCAGTGAGAAAATTCTGGGTGGAGGTGGTAGTCCTGTGCTGTTTCGAGCAACCCTGTCCATTGCGAGGATGTTTCCCACATTTCTCCGATCCACTGAGAAGCCAGTGATTTCTGTCCCTTTGCTGATCATGGAAGTGTGATTGCTGTTCCCCCTGAGAGTGTCAATAAAATACCGGATTCCCCCTTGGAATCTCCGGTCAAATGGGAAGTGGAAAAATAGGTTGAGAGGGGTCAATAGAAAAGACAGAGGAAGGAAGGTATGGAGGGGGGTGGGGGGGAAGCGGTACACAGAGGGGAGAAAGCAAAGGAAGGAAAAGGCCGTGAGAGAGTATCAAAAAAAGGTGTATTGAAAGAGGAGAACCATCAGGAAATGGGGGGTGCTGTAGTGTGGAGTTGGGAAGGAGAGGTCAGGACACGGTAGGCTTAGGGGAAGGAGTGAGGAGGGTGATAAAATAACGGATCAGGGGACAAGAGTGGAGAAAGAAGAGAGAATCAGAAGAGGGTGAAATGAAAGAATGGAAAGACAGTTGAAGAAAAGAGAGAAGGGGAGGAGAAGAGTAGAGGGATGAAGAGGTTGAGACAGCACACAGAGTAGGAAAAGGATAGGAGTTGTAGTCAAAAGGGGAGAGGGGTAGGATGGATCAGAGAAAGGTTGGATGTAGAAGAAGAGGAGAGGGGATGAACCTTCGAAAGGACAGAGCAGGGAAAGGTAGAGGGGTAAAGAGGAATTGACGATGGCTAGAGGGAAGAAAAGAGAGTGGGAGAGAAAAGGGCATAAAATATGTGGGATAGTGAACCAAATATGTTCTCTTACCAGTCACCAGAATGTTGAAAATATATAAGTACTCAAAGATATTTTTGCCTCTGGTCTGAGCAATATAACAACTGAAATCTCTGCCACACTTTGATCTGGACTCTGAAATAGAAGTAGCTTTGGAGAAGTACACAGAAAATTCTCTTTCAGAACTTTGAACACTGAGCATTCCACTTCATAATAGCTGCAGTTGTTCAACAAAGTGGATTCTCTCTGTAGTCAGTAGTTACCCAAGAAGTACAGTTTTAATACAGGGCTAGAAATCGACTAGAAATTGAATATAGAAGTCAGAGAAAATGTCCCCATAAAACTAAGGTAAATTCACCAATTTCTCCTGCGTTGTCAAATATAGTAGTAGTCGTCTCTCGGTAACCGAGGATGACGATTTTCTCTGTGCGTTTTCCTCTATGGTGTGAGATTTAAAATGGTTGAGGTCTTAAATTGTAGTGATTAAAATCAGGGAAGATATAAATGATGATAGATATAAGAGAGGGTGAGTAAAATTTGACCTCGAAATATGTTTCACTACAGTGTCTTGGGTTTAAAATCAAATATAAGGTGGTGGCCAGGGAAATATTCCCAATTATTCAAATACCCAAGTCAATTGGGTTTTATAGAGATTTTAATTAACAACACAATGAGTAATCAAAGAAAGAGATAGAGAGTAAGAAAGGAATAAGTATGAAGGACCTCAAAGCCAATATGGCCTAGACCTGAGTCTTAAAAGAGAAATCAGACAGTTTTTTATAACTCATCATAAAATCTGTCTAAGTAAGGATTTTTTTTAAAGCCATACCTTCTGTCTTGGAGTCAATACTGTGTATTGGCTCCAAGGCAGAAGAGTGGTAAGGGCTTGGCAATGGGGGTCAAGTGACTTGCCCAGGGTCACAAGGCTAGGAAGTGGGTGAGGCCAGATTTGAACCTAGGACCTCCCATCTCTAGGCCTGGCTCTCAATGCACTGAGCTGCCCAGCTGCCCCCTAAGTAAGGATTCCTAATGACACCAGGCCAGCAGCATCTCAGCTGCTTTCACCAGCTCCCTCCTCCATCTGAATGTTTCAGAAGCAGTGTCCTCAGAATGAGTCTCTCCAATCTGAATGCTTCCGAATGACTTTCCAGCTCTTCCCTGAGCTATTCTTTTTAAGGGCAAAATCTTCTCTGTCACCTCCCCTAAGTCCTTACATCTACCAATCACTATAGATGTTTTCTCAAGGACCGCCCATTTTGAATTCACAGCTAAGTAGTTTTAGTCTCTTTAGTAAGTCAGGGAAAAAATGCTGCTGTGTCGACAAATTTCATTAGAAAAAACCTGTGAATAAGTTATCACCCTTTTAGGTTTAAGTAGTTTACAAGTTGCCCCTCCTTTATAGGTACTCAGTATCTCATTGTATCAATTCTAAAACAGTCATGACTCAAAGAACTTCCTGTCCCTTCCATAAGCATGGATCAAAGTACTTTTCATTGTTCTCACGGAGCTCTCTGTCCTAAAGCAGGCCTAAGTAGGGTGGAGTAGGGATATTCCCAAGGCAAGGAGCCCCCACACTCAAGTAGAGTTCTCACCATCTGCTAGGGAATTTTTTTTAAGTAGAAGATTCCCCAATGGGGGAAACCCCTAACATTCATAAGTCTGAGAAATTTTGAGGTTTACAATGGTGTTTAGATGAGTGTGTACAAAGACACTTGTGTGTGAAGGAGATTGAAGTGGAAAAGTCGATGCACAGAGACAGTCCCACTCTCTCGGCATTGGAAGCGTGGGTCAAATATATCATGTTGCTCTATCTACAAAGAAAGCTTAATATTGTTTTCCAAATTTTGTGTGATCTTCAAAACAGAAACTAAGGAATTAAATCTACTTTTACAATAAAAATAATTCCTATGATTTTGATCTTTAACATTTAGGATTCTTCCTATAAATTAAAATTTTATTTTTTCCTCCACTTAGTTCTTTCAATTCCACTATCAGCAAACAGAAAACTTTTTCATTCCTGCGATTACCCCTCATTTTAGACAAATTAGTTCAGTATATGTTAATGTTTTCATAGTAAAGACAATTGTTATGACACCCGTTGAGCATAAAATGATTTTTGTTCATTCTTCTGGTACGAGAAAGAACAGATGATGCATTCATTGATTTTCTTAGCATCAAACAAGTGAAAAAATTTCATTGCTGAGAAAATAAAAAGAGAAACCACATAGCTATAGTTATACAGGCAATTTTCCTACCAAAATATCTGAAATCAGTTCATAAGGAAAGGCAAGTTACGACAGATAAATGTAGACACAGGACAAGGTTGAAATAAATTGAAGCTAGGGATAAAAAGCTGAATGTGCATTTTGGGGGGTTTCTTGGTTTAATTTTTTGTGGGAATAAAAGAGTTCAGATTTCAGAATATAATTACTCTTACTGATGATAATTTTTCTCTTCTCAGAATAGCTGACTTTATATAGCAATTGATCATGAGACTTCCAGAAAAATTGCTGATCATCAGAGTGATGTGGGATACACCCTAAAGCTAAGTCAGACAACCAGAAATTCATTTCTTGTAATTGTTATTTATTGTTTGAGAAAGAATAAAATACCTACAAACCGGAACAGTCTACCCTAGAGGAAATGGTATCCGACTGGCATTACGAGACAGTTTATATAAGTTACGAGCATCCAGGCTATTTCCTTTCCCATACAGGTCCTTATTTTTCAACCAAGCAAGCTTATCATAAATACATGTCTGTGGTAAGTGATAAGTGGATAACACATAGGTCATGCACAGTTGTGTGATCAGGGATAAGTGGATAAAATTCAGGGGTTATTGACTT